>NC_045748.1:24575292-24592938 GCF_008692095.1 Etheostoma spectabile | reverse complement strand
GGGGGGAGGGAAGACACCGACCAGTAGGGGGTGCCCCTCTGGTGTCCTCTACCGGGCCTTGTCCAAAAAAATACGCAACCCAGACCCAAGAGCGGCGGCCTCGCCCTGGCCGTCCTGCACGCGTCTCCAGGTATCATAATCTCAGGTAAGGATACAGTTTGTCAGTAAATTTGAGTTATTTGAGTACGACTACGCCACATGATGTAAAGGGGTCCTTTCTAAATCACACAAGGTCCCCAGATGATACTAATCCTGTGCGAACACGGCTTTAAACCCTCCCATGGGTGGTACTAGGGTTAGGTACTGAAACCTAAATGTAGAATCTACTGGACCGAATGGAAACAGATTTCGGTGCCACTGAACCCTCCTGTTGTCCTCGGGTGAAATGTGACCTATTGTTAATATATCAGAAATGAGGGTTTTTATCAACCAAAATGTCCCAAAAAAATAATGTGGATGGTTTCATACAACGCTCTTTACAAGTAAAGTAAATTATCAGTTTACTACTATCTTTGAATCTGTTTGTTTTTTAAATTGTATAGAATTTGAAAAAAATATGTCGTTTTCTTTCTTCTTTTAAAATGTCAAAGGAAAAAATTAAACAAAAAGCTCAAAAAAAGCGCAGAAGAAAAGTGACAAAAACGTTGGGAAAAGGAGGGAAAAAATATTATACATAATTATAATAAAGTCACTTTGTCTATACATAGACACATAGTCTATAACGACTGGATTGCTCCAGTGCCGCCAGAGGTCCCGCTGGATGTCCCTCATTTTCCGCTTTGTTTGTGTTTCAAAACTCTGGTAGATTTGGGAAACATCAACGTCTTTTTTTTAGTAAGATTCTCATCACACACACACACTCAGCCATTAAGTCTAGGGCTTGCCTTCCAGCAAAACAAGTTCCTTCCCGAGGCTATTTTGCAGAGGCACTGTACCTGCATCCAGGGCTTAGCGCCACCAATGGCAATTGTGATTGGTTTAAAGAAATGCCAATAAACCAGGTACGCTTTTCTCCCATCCCTGAGTGCTGTGTGGACTAGCCTGACCCTCCTCCGCAGCGCTGTGAAAGAAGGACTCGTGATGCGAGACTACACTGCACGGGACGGCAGTTAACACTACACATGCATCAGGTAGCGTTAGCTTAACTTTAGCTAGTAGCTGGCTTAGACGGTCTAATGCGTAATTCACTGGAAAGGATTCCAACACCGGGACGTGCAACAGTCTGCAGCTAAAGACACAGAGGAGATTAGCTGCAGTTTGAAGACATAACAAGGAATGACATATTTCCCAGATACAAATATATAAAATATATAAAAGAAATAAAGGAATACTTTGTGAAACTAAGATATCAACTAGGAACAGATGGATTCAAATCTAACTAAACAAGATAAAATTAAAACTGATGAAAATATAGACCAGATCTACATTTTCAAAATCAACCAACCAAGTCTTCCCCACGACTTGCATCCTTCTCTTTCTTCCATTATTCCCTGAATCAATTCTCTCTCCCTCTCCCTGGAAACCTCCCCTGTCATCTGGCTGATCTGAAAGTATAAACACTGAGACCCCTCTGATTGTGCGTGTGTGTGTGCGGCCGGGTGGGGGTTTTTGCAGACAGATTTCTATCGACTGACATCTTATCACATTTTCTGTCAAATCTTGACAAATACTGTCAGACAGTGTGAAGGTGTGTGCATAATATTTAAAGCTTGTACCTCCAACCACTGGCCCCTGGGGCCTGTATTAGACACATGGGCCGGATTTTGAAAAATTCACACTTCTATTCATACTTCACTTTTTTTTCAAGCAAGCATGAATATTGCCTTTTGTATTTTACAAGCTGTGTTTAACTGTGCGCACAACACACACAGCACACACACAAACACAACCACACACAAACCACACCACACAACACACACACACACACACAACACCACACACAAACACACAGTCTTGTGGGGACCCCATTATTGACAATGCATTCCCTAGCCCTTGTCCAAACTAACCAGCTAAAACGAATACAATAAACAAGAACACACCCACCACACACCACACACACAGTAACGTTTTACCTATCCTGAATTATCGATATGGATGGTAACAGGTGATCTAAGAAGCAGGGGTGTAATTCTTTTAACGCACTGGGCATCATTTGCTTCCACGTCTGAAGCGCATCGCCCATTCAACAGTAAATAATCCCGGAAAGGGTTCCAGATCTTAAGAAATGAGGCCTCATTACGCCTAAGGGCCGCAATTATCCTCTCTCGGAAAAATGTTCCTGACTAGGAAGTTACTGTGGGCGGGATATCGTTGACAGGATGCATTTATGAGCACGGAGGACAAGTTTGTCCAGTAATTTGTAGTGATTACGGTACTTATTTAGAGGGCAAACCCTGTGTGAATAGCTCTTTATCCTCTCCCATTGTAGTCCTAACTATCTAGCTCCGTTCTCGAGCTGTGTCTCAAAAGGGGAGCAACGGAGGCCCAATGTCTTTTTTACACTTATGGAAAATGATAGAGATAGTTTGAGATATTTCGCGGAAGGTAACAGGAGATATATGGAGAATATGTCATATTTTACATATTTTATATATCTTAAAGCGTATTGCGAGGGAAGGTTGACGAGATATTCTGCCTCTTTCTAAACTTCTTTATTCTATTCATTACTTAGGCAACACATTCTTATGACCAGGTCTGTATAATATTGTATGAAAACTATTCATGGACCACAATTTATATCCAATGAAATACAGCGTTTAATAAATACCTAATGACTGACACTAACGTGTCATTTCTTCAGGTCTCCATAAGTGCTCCACAAGGCTATTCTTCTATGTGTCTTTGCGGCAAAACAACCTTCAGACTGAGTGTGTGTGGGATGCGACCCAATCAGCTGACGTTTGAAAGTCAGCGGATTGTCGTTTCAACTTTTTATTTTTAAATGTTCATTCTTTAATTGTCAGATTGTTCATTTGACTGTGAATCAGGGCCTTTGTTGCTTCTGACAGACGGTGACGACTAATCAACGCTCAGACACATCTGCTGCTGCGAGGACGCAGCGACGCTTCCACAACCCACAGCACGCCTCTGTGTGTGTGTGTGTGTGTGTATGTGTGTGTGTGTGTGTGTGTGTGTTTGTGTGCTTGTGTGCGCGTGTGTGCGTGCGTGTGTGTGTGTTTGACTTCCGTGACCAATCAAGACAGAAGCCACAGGCTTTCCAACTGCCGTCCCTCGAGAGGGAGCAACGGCCATCCAATATGTCACACACACACACACACACACACACACACACACACACACACACACACACACACACACACACTTGGTGTGAGCCTGACAGATTGGTAGTTTATGGGTGTTAACAGACAGAGGGAGCCTCTTTCTTCACCATAATCAGTCATCGCTGTCAGACCCTGCTCCTCATCTCACACACACACACACACACACACACACACACACACACACACACACACACACTAGCCCTGGATGTGTTTGTGGGTTTGTGTGTGTGTGTGTGTGTGTGTGTGTGTGTGTTGTATATTAAAGCAGGAAACAAACAGGGAACTACTGGCGGCTGCAGGTCAATAGTGTGACCCCACCCAACAAAGCCTGAGTGTGGTGTGGTGGTGTATGTGTGTGTGTGTGTGTATGTAAATTAAAAGGGTGCAATTTAAGGCCAGAGGTCAACAGCGTGTTGACCTGGAGTGAAGGAGGAGGTCACCATCCAAATGAAACAAAAAGGAAACAGATGAGGGGTAGCAGGGAGTCTGGAGGAAAGCAGACACCGCTAACGAGAAATTGAACATGTTAAATGGACTTCGATCCAGTCTGATCCACCGTGTTATATGTTCAAAGCTCCACCCGCTACAGTAGTAACATCCAGCCATGGAAGATTACCCACCCAGCAGTGTGTTGTGTGCTGGCCTCAATATGGGTAGATACGGATAGTGGATTTAAGAACACACTTACCATAGCCCACAGATTGCGGCATAGACTTACATTGTCACTCCCGATGTGAGACGAGTGCAGATTGAGCGTGAGTTGCGCATGCTCAGATTTAAGTGGTTTACTGCATAACGCGTCATACTGAAATTTGTAAAATCCATGAAATAGTAAACTTCTCATTACAAACAACAGAAGATGGGAATCATTTCAAAAACCTATTAGCTATCTATGATTGTTTGATTGCTAACGTTAGCTCAAAACGCCTTTCAAGTGACAGCCTTTGTTGTGTTCGATTGCTAGCTTGTAGCTAAGCTAGCTGCCATTTCAAAAAGGCTTTAGCTATCTATGGTTGTTTGATTGCTAACGTTAGCTCAAAACGCGATTCAGCTGATAGCCTTTGTTGTGTTTGATGCTAACTTGAAGCTAAGCTAGCAGTGAACCAACTTGGTGAAGTAGGTCCATTTTTACTGTGTTGACATTACAAGTCTCTCGTTAGCATCTTTTAGGCTACTTGTCGCAAAGTGACGCATGTGCGACTCACATCTGCACTCAACTCACACCAGGGAGTGACAACATTGTTAAAGATAGTATATAAATCAGTGTATGCAGTTTTTGGAGCGTCACAACCCCCCCCCCTAAAAAATGACTCATCTCCCTATCTGAATTTGATCCATTCGATACAATCTCATTTGGAAAGTCTAGAAGAGCCGCAAGGTTAAATCATTTATTCCCTATTCAAATCAGCGGAGTGCTGAACAGGAAGTTGCCGGCTCAAGTTGCCAAGCAGCAGACCCATTTAAATCAGCATGCCAAATAAAAGTTGGACGGGATTATGGTGGGAACATCAGTAAAGCGGTCCACATTACACACTTGCTGTTTCACCGCACAGCGGCCTCACCTTAGAAATACACATTATGTATACAAACCTACACTATCAACAGCTTTGGATGATTAATGTTCAAGCGATGAGTCATTTTTCGAGTCAGCATTAAGAGATGCAAAAGGCTCGTAGCCAACCTGCAATTTGCTCGGGAAGACTCATGACTTGAATTGGGTCCAACGACCTGAGATTTGTCACAGGAGACTTAAAAGCAGCCGTGGTAGATACTAATTCATCTTAGATTGAACATGTACAGTATATCCCAATGTTCCACTTGTCGGGACTGTGCAATGGATCTTGGGTTTTGTTGGAAATGAGAAAGAGCCTGAACTTGACTGTGAGCCGGGACATCTAATTAACTTAGCCACGCCTGGCTGTATGTGAATGATTTCTGGAAAAGAGCCAGACTTTATTTAATTATAATAAGCCTGACCATTCTTATTTAAAGTGCCCATATTATGGGAAAAATCCCAAAACTGTATCCATGCCGTTTTGAGTGAGATACGGGTTTCTGAATGTATCCTGCCCTACGCCTCCGGGTGAGCTGGTCAAAATCGGCAGGGCGATATACGTCATTGGCCAAATCATTTGAGTATTTCCACCCACCACCCCCTCCAATCATACGTACAGTGTCTATGTCTCCACCCACAAGGCTACAGCTTCTCGGTTATCCACCATGTTGTTATCAATTGGGAAGCACCAGTTTAGGAGACACCATGTTGAAGCAACCACGGAAAGTCTGTCCCCACCGCCCCATCGTGTCCCCGCCGCAGAGGACGGGGGGTGGGGGGGGGGGGGGGGGGGGGGGGAGTTAACACATGTTACAATGCAGGCCTAGCTGCCAGCGGGCCACGCCCTCATACTCTGCAGCTGACTGGCTAGCAGTGCTTACTGAGCATGTGCGACTCCCAACAAAGATGGAACAGAAGTGTGATGCCTCACTCTGTAGCTAAAACAGAGAGCTCAACACACAGGGTGAAAAGAGGAGCTGCAGCGATGTGCAGTACAACAGAAATATATTGTTTCATTTCCAAAAAACTTTCTAGTACAACCTCCATGTACAAAATATAAAAATATAAACAATGTGAGCACTTAACTATCGTGTGTCTGTAAAGCGCAGATACTTCACAGAACTTAACCTGCAGCAAGGTCTGAATTTATCCTCTCAGTACAATGCGCTCACACACACACACACACACACACACACACACACATAATCAACAATCCCCCTCAACAAACACCCAGAGGCTTGTGTGTGCATAGTTAGTGTACATGTTTAGTCACCAGTGTGTGCGAGTGTGTGTGTGTGTGTGTGTGTGTGTGTTTTGGGGGTTGGTATGTGTCAATCAGAGTCAGCGGAGCATGAAGATGGAGGAGGGGCGTTGCCGCGGGGAACGTGGGCAAGATTTCCTTCTTGCTATTTTGTTCCCTTAATGATTTTCAACAATGTTTAGTCATTATTTAAATGGGTTCTGTTATTTGTAGCTTCATACATTTTATTGAACTGTTGGGGGAGTTTATATAATAATAAAAAATGAATGCCTTTTCACTGAAATAGGGATCTGTTGCCTGTACTTTACCGTCTGCCCTCAGCTGAACGGACCAATCAGACATAATAAATGTAGTCCAGTTAACTCAGGCTCCATGTGTACTTTTACTTCTTCCTCTTTTCTCTTTAACCCCCTCCTAGCACACTGAATATTAATACACACACACACACACCCTGCAGCATACATTCAGGGATCAAAACGCCAACGCCAGCCACAGTCCTGCTGGGGATTATGGGTAGGCTGAGCAGTAGCTGTCAGCAAAGTGAAGGCCTCACTATCTCACAATCTCACACATTGAATCTCTAGAGTTTTCTATATGAGTAAGACCGTCCTTCAAGCGTTTCCTTTTCCTTGAATGTGTGTGTGTGTATGCGTGTGTGTGTGTGTGTATGCGTGTGTGTGTGTGTCAGCAGAGCACACTGCAGATCTTAGCTATCTTTCCACAGACCAACTCTGTCTATTCTATTCATTTGCCACAGCAAATACGTTGCAAGTAAACACATCACAATTTTATCAACACAGCATGGAAACGCTTTTTATGACCGCATCTTCAAAATGTTCAGTGTATTTCCACCGACAGCATATTTAATTTGTTTCCCTTCCATGTCCAGTCGCACATAAATCATAATGGATGTAGATGATGGTTCTGTTAAGGCACTCACAGCTCTTGGTTAACGTAACAGAGCGATGGGGGCATCAAAAGTAAAATTGATAGAAAGGCTATTTCAAGTCAAATGGCAGCAACTGTTTACAGTTGCCGTTGGCAAAGAACTAACTTCTATGTAAACTTCCTAGGGAGTAGAGCTCTAGGCATTATAAATTATATATATTAGGCATTTCACGATCTGGATCGGTAACAGATATTCAATCATCAGAATCACAAATAAATATTTAAAAAATAAAATAAAAAAACGCACTGTCAACCACGTTATGAATGTTGTTGTTGCATAGTCTGTCCACCAGAGGACGCTCTACAACGTCCCTGTTAGTGATGGCGTTGCATAGTCTGTCCACCAGAGGACGCTCTACAACGTCCCTGTTAGTGATGGTGTTGCATAGTCTGTCCACCAGAGGACGCTCTACAACGTCCCTGTTGGCAACATTGATTTTTTTTTAATTATGTTTTTGTTCAAAGGACTTTAAGTTTCATATCTTAAGTTTGTATTTTTATATATTTTATTTATCAGCACTTTAATTTATTTTGATTTCCTTTGTTCTGTTGTGACAAAACTAATTATATTATTTAAGTGAGAACTCACATAGCACTACAAATAACTAATGTTAAAGAAATCTGTTTTGTTACGCGTGTATGGATTCTTTTTTTTAAATATATATAGCCGATATATCAGAATATCGGATTTGTAAATAACCACGTATTATTAAAAATTCTTTGTAGGGAGGTGAGGTTTTGCAGCCTCGGCCAAACGAGCAGTGGGGTAGTAACATTGCAGCAACAGCTCCAATTTCAATGCTTCATCCACATGAAGCACATTACTATCACCAGATGAGTGACAGCTTTGTTTCCGTAAAAGTCAGTTCATTCAAAAAAAAAGACACTCTTGTCTTTTGGTTTCACACAATAAAATGAACTGGGTCTCCTGAGTACAAGCCCTTTGTTTGTTAGAGCCATCCACCACACAAACTTGCCTAATTATGTGGAGTTTCTCATGCTTTGTCCCCTTACTTTCTTGTCTGCTCCAACGATAATTACGAAGACTACTAGAGGTTGCTGCTTGCACAATCAACCTATATGGTTGTTTTCTGTGTGAGAACGGTCTGGTTTAAAGAAACCCACATTGACTGTTAGTTGGAAAACAATCAAACCAATCCATCAATCCTGCCAACCATCCATCCACCCACTCACCCACCAATCCATCCATCCAACAAATCCATCATAACCAACCCCACCATCCATCCATCCATCCACCCACCCACCAACCCATCCTCCCAACCATCCTGCCACCCATGCATCGACCTATCCTTCCCAAATTTTTTCATACACTGACTTGGTCTCTAAACAACAGTGCCATTTTGGGGATACTTGCTCTAGTGACTGGTTATGTTGTTATTTTTAACTCTGCAGGGTGGCGAAACTTTTTATCACATATTATACGAATGTCTAGTCTGTCATTTGACGCCTTTTGGAGGTTTTTCCATCTTTTCTTGGCTTCTTTATGCACATTAATACAAATTTTGACCAGGGGTGCCCATTGTAACATAAGAAACGCTTGCCCGGCTGCTAACCAGCTAATTTAAAATATCTGTAGTGAGTGTGCAGGATGTTAAAGGCCTCCAGAGACCGCAGTGATTGAATGGACTAACAATGTCTCGGTGTAACTACTGGTGATAACACTCCTGAAGATGAAAATGAAGGTGATGAATGTCACCTCTGGAACATGGACTCTTTGTCTTGTTAAAATGGAAATAATGAGAATGAAATGACAGTAAATTAGTGAGGGGAGTCTGCTTAGAGCAGGAAGAGAGAGAGAGAATCCAGTGACCCAATCAGGTTTGTTCACTCATTAAGAATTAGAGGAAGGAAATCTGAGATCGGAGCAGTCACTGTAAGTCTAAAGTCCTGGAATAAGGTTGCATCTTCTCATCTGTCCTGTTGATCATCTAAAAAGAGTTCCAGCACATAACTCCTCGTGAAAGTAAGTTTTTTAGAAGGGGGGGGGGA
Source organism: Etheostoma spectabile (assembly GCF_008692095.1). Classification (NCBI taxonomy): domain Eukaryota; kingdom Metazoa; phylum Chordata; class Actinopteri; order Perciformes; family Percidae; genus Etheostoma; species Etheostoma spectabile. The sequence continues at coordinate 24,583,883 of NC_045748.1, read as the reverse complement.
TGTTTTTGATTAGGCGCAACAAAACATGCAAGAAGCAAATTATTTGAAACTTGTTAGTGAGGACTAGATTAGGACTGGATTTAAAGCCGATTCTGGTTTCCAACTTGGCCCCAGGTGTGTCTGTTAAAACACAGACGGATTCTCTCTGTTGATGCTTTATTACAATCAAGCATCAGGATAAACATGGGGGGGGGGGGCTTTGCTATGGCTGTATATGGTTCTGCAAAAAAAAAGAACATTGTACTGTAAAGGCTACCATACACAATACATAGGAATCATATATGTTAGTAAATGATAATAAACCCACTATTAAGTACATTATCTTGATGCAGTGTAACTACTATAGCATGTAAATAATGCACGTAAAATACAAATGTGAGCGAGGACGTTCAACAATCGCCATTATTACTCAACAGCTAGGTGTAACCTAGGTAACAGGTGTAACCTAGGTAACAGGTGAAGAACACAAACAACCACCTCACTAGCTAACTCTAATTGTAATTTCCCCATTGGGGATTATTAAACAGATTGAAATTAAAATTAAATTAACTTTGCCAGAAACTAGCCCAATAAAATGAACTGACAACATATTGTTAGTTAAATGATTTACAGTTCTCAAGGACTCAGACACACACCCACACACACCACCACCACACACACACAACACACACACACACACCACACCCACACACACACCACACCAACACACACACACACACATCTGAACTGTCCTCCCACGCTAGTTTCTTTTTCTTTTCTCTCACTTCTTTCTCCGTGTGCGGGCTAAAGTAACGAGCCCATTTTGTAAAACATAAGGAGTAAAAGTACCGATATTAGTGTTAGAATGTAAGGAGTAAAAGTAAAAAGTCGCCAAAAAATAAATAGTAAAGTAAAAATATCTGAAAATCTACTTGAGTACAGTAAGGAAGTATTTGTACTTCGTTACATCCCATCTTATGTAAATAAAAAACATAAGACTTTCACCCAGGAAATGAGTGTCTGGCCTTAACACTCATCCTTTGTTCCATGGGAGTGTCTTGATATTTTACCTAAACTTAACTGCATGCCGCTCGCTTTTTACTCTGCAAAACTGAGCTACCCTGGCTCGCTGAAAGGTCCGTCATCTGGCCTGTGTTTTGCAAAAATCTTAAAAGCAACAAAAGCAAGAATAATTCCCTCTTAAATATAGTGGCGTAGCATGATGTGAAGTACACCTCAAGTTTTTAGATATTTGTGTGAAATACATGACTTAAATGTACTTAGTTACATTCCACCACTGTACCTTACTAGCATTGTGTCAGCATTGCCATTAGGAGAATGTAATATGCATTTATTTTAAAGTAAAGCCTCACAAAGCTGCTATCAAGTCTGTGGTTTATCTTTGGACAAAGCCAGGCGAGCTGGGTTTTTATAGAGATTGATGGAAATCTTCTAATTTATCTCAGAGAAAGACAATAACCATGTAGCCCAACATGTCGAACTAAGCAGGAAAACTACTACTTTATTTCACCAGGGGAAGTAAAGGATGTCTTCTGAGCGTGCCACTTTAAGTGGCCCCCTACTGAACAAGCTGGTTCTTAATTTAAATCCTACATGGCTTCCAGCTGAGAACTGACAGGTTGTTTCTCCAGGTTAAGTAACCAGATGAAATTCATTTGAGCGTAGAACTGAGTCACTCAGATGTTTTGGACCACTCTGAAATGCTTCAATACAACAGACCTGGTTATTTCTGTAGGTGTGTATTTAGAGATGTGTGTGTGTGTGTGTGTGTGTGATGGATTACATTAACTACAGAATTCATTCGACATAAAAGTCAGTATGTCATCACATTTGTTCCGTGAGTCTGAGTGTTCATGCTGTCTTACTCTGTATATAAATGGTGTGTGTGTGTGTGTGTGTGTGTGTGTGTGTGCGTGCGTGCGTGCGTGCGAGAGAGCTTTATGTAGGTCAGAATCTGCCAAGAAATCTGTGTTTTCTGTTCCTGCGAAGCAAAGCCGTCTGGTGAAATCCTGTTTAGGTCACCCTCGTTTGTCGGCCCACCAAGAAACGAGCTTATTAGGCTAATTAGCCAGATTAATACAGAGGTGACCTGCACGGTGGAGCGGCCCCGGGGCCAAACAGATGGGACGGTAACAACACCAACCTGTCAACGCTGAGCCCACAGTCACTGAGGCAACAGTTCAACAATTATATGGAGGTTTCAAGCATGGGGGACAAGAAACTTAACATTTCTTAAGAACAATTAATGAAGGGGACAATAACAAATATACAATTGGACACGTATAGAATATGTGGAGTTGTGGTACTCCAGCAAAGCTATTTCATTCACATTAAACTTTGGTTGAAACGATCCTTCTCTCTAATACAGATGATGCTGAACTGAGCCTCCTAGCAAGCAAGCTAACTAACGAGCTAACTAGCCAGCCGGCCGACCACTAAACTAGTCAAGTTTAACAACTTCATGTTTCATTAACACACTCTTGTCACAGTGTACAAAACCACAGCTCTCTCGCCAGATGGGTGTGTTCGGCTCGTTTTCTGTAATCAGTGTGTAGCATTAAAGCATGGTGGGCGGAATTTGCTAGCTGGCTTACCATGACCCAGTAAAATACCAAACAAGCTAAGTAACGTTTTAACATAACAGACTCGTGGAAAAATTCATACTTTTGTCATGAATTCATCATTAATGACTCAAAATCATCTGTCACGACAGGCAAAGTCACGACAAACCCTTCTAGCGTGCGTTAGCTAGCGGCTACCCACAGGGCTGCCAACTTTTCCAAAAACCTTGGAGTGAGATTTGGGGGGACAAACCCATATTTGCCCCGCGTCAAAGCATTTCTTGGGTCTTATCCTTAGGGTTTAAATTGGGATTTGTTATATGGGGGGGATGGGGCTCTCCCTAGGGGGGTCTGGGGGTATGCTCCCCCAGGAAAAAAATTCGAAAAATAAACCATTAAAGGCCCTTTCTGGAGAGTTTTTTGCAAAGAAAATGGAGAAATCAAGTCTTACATGATGTGCAAAACTGTTGGTTAAGAACCTTTGCTTGTTGTAGTATCAACAGGTATTAGGGCATTCAGCATTTACATTATTAACTTTATGATATAAGAACTGACCCACACAATGTGCCAAAACTATTGAACCACATGAAGAGACGGAGCATATGTCAGCAACAGCTGAGAAGATTGGGTCTGTGGTGAACAGGTCGGGTCCCAGGTATAGGGACCAGGGACCCAAAGTTAAATTAATGATGAGGGATCAACTTAGACCACTGAAATTCTAAAGAATGAGAACCTCTGAGTTACATAAGTTCTATACCTTTAACCTTTGTGCCAATGTTTAGTAATGTTTGGCCCTCATCCTCTGTACCCCACTTAATGTTTTTACTTTTTTGTGAAAATAAAGACTATTTGTTCATTTTAAAAAACATCAAATTAATTATTTACAGTTACATTTAGAGATGCAGAGGTTAGAGATGCACAATAGTGGCCCAATGTTGCAGTATCGTATTATATATATATATATATATATATATAATAGTATAGCTCAGATGTGTTTCACCAGATTTTTGCTCATATTTACAACTTTGTGCACATTCAAAATATAACTCCCCCCATCTCTGTTGTCCGAGATTTGGAGAGTTGTAATACAGTCTGCTGTGCATGTCATTGCTCCGCTGATATGGTGGATCTCATTCAGACCGTCTGACAGACACAGAGGCCCATTTGGGTCTCTGGTCTCTGACAGAGTTTAGAGGTGGCCGTACGCTGCTCATTATCGGAGGACTACGCATTCAAGCAACGCGTCACTGCCCCCAGCAGAGCGAGTCCACTACAATGAACTGAAGTTGCTACACTACCAGCCGCGCTGCTCACCTCTATTGGTACAGAGAGAGTGGACACGAAGCGAAGGACGGGTCTGTGATACTCAGAGCGCATACTGAAGCCAGGTAATGCACCTGGGATGGCTCGTGAAAACATTTTTTCTATTTGCGACAATTTGAAAATTCCACAGACAGGGAGCGCTCTTGAACCCCCTCCCAGTCCTGAAAGCACAATAGTCGATCCCAAGTGGCTCAACAGGTAAAAACTAGATAAACTCATCTTTCAGAAATTTGAACCGACCGGGCGACACTTCAGCGTGAGAAATCGGGGGTGTGGCGTGTGCAGCGGAGTGGCAACCAGTCAAATGCGTGTGTCTCACGGCCAATGCGTGAGAGTTGGCAGCCCTGTACTTAATGTTGGCGTAAGCTAGCGCTAGCTGATACTTGCGATTTCTAGTCTGCGACATATTTTGGGCTTCATTTATTAAACATAACCTGTGGTGGTACACAATCGTATGTGTATCATTTTGATTACAATGTGTGAAATTACTATACATTGCCTATTTATGACTATTTCTATTTCTCTTCGTTAATCACCGATGTCTGTACAGAATCACCAGGGGTCGCCATTGTTGTTTATGTGAGAAACAAGCAGTGGACCAAACCACTGTCAGGCAAGGGAGAGGGGGGAATTATATTGTTTTTAAACGTAAAACGCATTTTTTTTGCCATTTTTGTGTCTGCATTGCTTTACCACTTACAAATAATTGAAGTATATATTATTTACATTACAGAGCGTGGATTTAATGATATTTCTATGGGGGGGATACTTAGATGGGGTGGGTCCTGACCCCCCGGATCTCCTTGTGATTTATACCTGTGGTTTCAGCCTTAACTTGTAGACTCTTTGCTATGGGGTTCTTACTGGAAATCAAAACTATTATTAAATCCATCTGTAGACTGTCAACTGTCAGGAAGTCATCTTGTGAGTGATCACTGTAAGCAGTATGAATATTTCGGCGAGATAATTGTTTCTTCTCTCTCTCTCTGCCCCTCATTTTCTGTCATCCCTCCGCTCAAACTATCTCATAAAGACACACATTTTTTTTTGTTTTTTCTAAGTGATTGGATTCAAAGATAGTGGTCATCTCAAAATCTAAAAACACTGGAGCCTGTAATCAGAATATTAATGTCTCTGGTCCCAGGGAAGAGCGTACACACACACACACACACACACACACACACCTAACAATAGCTGTTAGACCAACATGATGTGATACAGTGATTGAGAGGTAGATGATGTAGATGTGTGTTCTCTGTTGGAAAACACAGGACTTTCAACAAGAAAGCGGTTGTTCGTATCCTGGGAGTAGAACTTAAGGGGCCTGTTGTTGTTTTAACCCGAACCACAGTCTTTTTGGTCATCTTTAGTAGTCATTTTGGTGCCAAAACTTAAACGTTGTCACCTTCTCTCAGCTACACTTAACTCTTAATGGCCGCTAAAACGAAACGGTAACATCATGGCGCTCTGGATCACATTATAGCTGCTGACTAGCTTTAAAACTCCCCCTTTCTCTGCGGAGTTGTCATTTCAGTGTGGACCAATACGACCCTGCAGCGACATGAGAAGGAATTTGGCCACTTTCTTGCCACTTTACTGAATGGCCACTTACACTTCTTCCAGTGCATCTGCCATCCATCTGCACACAATTCCAACACTCTGTGTGATGCAAGCTGCAGTGAAAGTGGAAAATAAAACCCAAACGAGTGGGACTTTTCTCAAACAGCAGGTCCAGAGCCTTGTTGAGTCTGACTCTGCTACTCTCTGGGAGATTGTCTTGGAATTATAACGCCAATACAAATCCTTGTCGCATCACTGATCAGACACAAGCCTCCTTCAAAAACCGCTGAGTTGAAATGTGGGAACATCTTCCTCCTGGTGCACATGTCAGCTTTTATATGTTTTTAAAATCCCTCGTGGGCTCTCTCAGTCTCAGCGGCGCAAAGTCTACCTCTCCTCTTAGGTTTCAGTTGTTTGTAGTTTTTGATAAACTGAAAAAGAAATAACACGTCCGAACAGAGCTGCCCGGTTGTTAATGATCTCGGCGTTAATATCTATTATTTGACGTGCAGTCGGCTTTCAGACTGACACGCACGCCTCCTGAAATCATCCTCATTGTCATCAGCGCTTTGTCTTTCCGTCTATTGCCCTCACTTCCTGCCTGTGGCACAGCTCCGATATATATATACACAGATTTTAAACTTGTAGATTTAAAAATAATCAGATCTGGTTGCTGAGATATTTTGCTAAATTCAGATTGCCGGCCCTAACCCTTTTTTGGCATAGCCAGACTGCAGAATATCCATATTAATTATAGTCTGGATACCAAATAAGAACAATTTGGCTGTCTTTTGCGTCACTCACAATGCAACCCATAACAACAATGTCAATTCCAGCAAAATGCATGCTGCAACTAGCATAGTGGTTTGGAGGAACACGTGGAAGAGAACAACAGTGGGTGGACAGATGCCAAAATAAATTGTCTTCTTGCACTTCGGGGTGAGGTGAAATGATGGAACTCCGTTTCTGATACTTCCACGTTTAAAAACTGTATCATCAGCGTAGCGACGTAGTTACTTCCTTCATCACCATTAACACACGCTGGAGTTTATTCGGAATCCATTCCACACATGCCGTCCTGCTGCCTTAAAGACTCGCTAGAGCACCAAATGTGGATTAATCTGCTGCTGAAAATAGTCCCTGACAAATGCACAATTTCCTCCTGTTTGAGTAACGATTGCTACAGTGGCCATCTGTTTTAGCCAATTACTGAGCTTTTATTTTTTTTGTTTTCAAATGAAAATGATATAATGGTGTTTTTAAGATTTCAGTAGGACCTAGTAGCTAACCAATGATCAAGAAGGGTCCAGCTGCAGAGCTCCATGCTGGGGCAAACCTCCCCTGTCTGATGCTTTAAAGTTCCGAGCTAAGGGAAGTTATTGATACGATGGCATGGGTTCATTAGTTTGAATAAGGATGAACACAATTTCCACCAGGAAAGAATACATTTAATACATCTTAATTCTAAAAGAAGAAAAAAAGTGGCTGGTGGTTAGGGTTAGTTCTTTTAACTACCGGTGCTCATGGAAGGGAATAAAGTAGGAAGAATTATGACCAAAAAAAGTCATTAAAAAACATGTGCAGGCACTCAAGGTTGGTAATGAAAGGCCTTTACTTAACAGGGCAAGACAGTAAAAACCCACGCGTATCAGAATGAGCCCTCCCCAGGGTGTAGTGATTTGTAGGAGCTGGAATCTGTCAACTTTTACTCAATACTGTTGCGAAACCACTTCTGCTATAAAATTGACACCCCAAAATGAATGAAAGTAGAGATGTGTACTTGGCAAAGAGCATTGTGTGGAATCAATCATGTTATTTGGGGTAATTAAAAAGAACACTGATATAGGAAAACGGGTAAATTTGACCCGAGGGTTAAGTACTCATGCTGGGTATTGGTAAAAAAAATATTCGATACCAACACCAATGATACTCTTTTTGACACCAATTTCAAAAAACTTACAAATTACAATATTATACAACACGGCACAAAACATGATTAGATCTCGGTAGAAGCATGCTGATTGGCTCGCTGATGCCTATGAGATTTACTCCTCAGGTATTGAAATCGGGTATTGAATGATGATGCATTTTTCGATATTAGATACTTTAGAGTATGGAATTCGTTACCCAGCCCTGTTAGTAGAAGAACAGCGGCTCTGTTTCCCCTCTGCAGCTGTATGACCAATTAACTACAATAAACAATTAATAAATCACACTATTATTGAGTTTCTACAGATCTGTTGTATTTTTTTCCATTTTGAATTCACAGAGCACAAACACACGGAGGCTGATCCATGGTCAGTGTAGCGGCCATTAATTTCACACAGACTGGTTCTGAGAGAGAGAGAGAGAGAGAGAGAGAGAGAGAGAGAGAGAGAGAGAGAGAGAGAGAGAGAGAAAAGAGAAGTCTTTCGGCACATCTTCTGCCTCACTCTCGATCCACCCACCAACCCCTCTCTCTTTCTCTACTTTTTCCTATCTATGTCTCTCGTCCCCTCTCTCTCTGGTGCAGTCTCAGTGATGTATGGCTGCCATCACTGAAAATAATGACTCGTGTGCCTGTAATCTTTTATTTCACGGCAAGGCCGAGGAAAAGAAGGGAGGAGGAGTAGAACTGGTGGAAACTGAGTAAGTGCGAGAGGAGGAAGGTATGTACTGTCGTCTACTGTCTCCACGTGATGAGGAGGAGGAAGAGGGCCGGGGAAGAAGAATGAAGAGAAGAAAAAGCAGAGGAGAGGGTGATGGGAAGGAGTGATGAGGATGGGGAGCGTTTGCTAATGAGAAGGAGAGAGGAGGAGGTGGCGGAGGCCGAGACGGGGGAGAGAGCAGTGGATGGTGGTGTGGGGAGAACATGTCATCTATCTGGAGGAGCGGCGGGGGGGTAAAGGATGTTTAATAGACTGCTGGTACATGTGGTTCTATTAAGTCTTTCTAATTTGTTTTTATTTTATTGTATATCATGTACTATATACTGTAGTTTGTGTGGGTTTTTGTGTCGTCGTATTCCTGCTTTTCGTCTGCTTCTGTAATTGCTGTCAGTTGTTTGGTTTTCAGGCTATATGTCTACATTTCTGTAGGTCTTGGTTCAAATGAAACAACAAAAAGACACACACACACACACATATTATATATACACATATATGATAG
>NC_045748.1:24567792-24570292 GCF_008692095.1 Etheostoma spectabile | reverse complement strand
AGCCATCTGGTCGCAGATCCAGGACTACGAGGTGTAGAAGGACTCTCTTTTCGCAGAAGTTTTTTTGCCATTGCACTATGGAACAAACCATCTCGCTGACCTTGTATACACAGTGTCATTGCAAATATGCTATGCTGTATGTTGCCATGGGCATGAAAAACAAACCGTTTTCTGTCCTCGCAGTTCTCCTTGAATTGGGTGGGCGCTGAAATTGTGGTTGCAGCTTGCCACCTTGGTCCTGCTTGACGCCTTGGACTGCTACGACTACCATTTCTAGTCATAGTCCCACTATCTTGATTGTTACTACAACTGCCACTGTTCATCATTCCAACTGCTACAATTATGAATCTTATTTCTGTATATCTGTATCAGTGTCTGTGTCCATACCGGCAGCGACTACTGCCGCCCAGCAAGAGCCCGGGTCTGTTCGAGGTTTCTGCCTAAAAGGAGGGTTTTCCTCGCCACTGTTGCATCAAATGCTTGCTCGTGGGAAATTGTTGGGTCTTTGTAAATTATGGAGTGGTTTGGACCTATTCTATCTGTAAAGTGTCTTGAGAAAACTCTGATTTGATACAATAAAATTGAAATCAAATTTCCCTCATGGGACAATAGCTATCCATCTATCTATCTCAAAATGTACGTCACACGGACCAACCCAGACTCTCACCAACAAGTGGATGCCAAAGGTATGAATGAAGCTTTAAACATCCAAAATCTCCCTGAAACCGCCTAAATTCTTACTGAAAAATCACTGTAATATCTTTTTTTTTAATTTTTTTTTTTTTAATATGCTATTTTTGAAACACTGATCAGCCATAGCTGGCGAACTCTGCTGAAAGAGACAGACGCCATCCGCTTCCCTTTCGATGCATGAACCTCCAACATGGCCGCCAGAGGAAGAGGGAGGAGGGGTGTGGTTGGGTTTGCTGGTGGGATTGGGCGAGGGGGGGGGGGGGGGGGGGGGGGGGGGGGGGGGGGATTTGATTTGGGGTGTCTCTAGAATCCATTACAGTCAATCTGTGATCTCCATTACCATCTCATCAGCACTCGGCATTAACATAAACATGCATAATTAAGCAGAGCAGCGGAGAGGAATCAGAAGCTCTGATTACAGACGCACCGTTTGTTTATTTATTTCTTTACAATTTTTATCCAATCGGAACGCACCTTGCAGTCATAGGATTGGGCCGAGCAGAGAGACATCTCGCACAACCACACACGCACGCATCTCCATTTCATCAATCTCTTTCGCTACTGCTTTGTCTCTCTCTCTCTGGATATTCAATCTTCATTTGTTGCTGCCACTGATGTGTGTGGCGAGAGAATGAGCTACAGGACCAGTGTGTGTGTGTGTGTGTGTGTGTGTGTGTGTGTTCTGAATATCAATGGTTCCTCTGGTTGACTGCTCTTTTCCATTTAACCACTTTCACTCTTAGATCTTCTATTTTGCACGTACTCCACAGACGGACTCTGGACCCAAATATAAATTTCACCTGGAACACAACCTGACCCAGACCTCTAGTGAGGGACACACCGCTATGGGACACACCGCTATGGTGCCGCCTCGCCCCGTTGGGGCCGGTGGGGCCAGTGGGGACGGTGGATACATGTACCAATCAGATTTCATCATGAGTAATTTTGTACTCACCACATTTTTTTAAAAGCCTCAACTCAATTAAGTTCATAACACATCTAATTATTGAGCGACAGATGCCAATAAGTCCCCAAAAATGTCTCTATGTCTCTATCCAGAGTTCAACACCCTAACAGCTGAAATCGTCAAATCAAGCCTCCAAAAGAATAATTGTAAAATCCATGACTCAAAAAGATCCAGTAATGGAATCAGTACTTTCAACATTGGGCTGCAGCTAACACTTACTTTCATCATTGCGTATTCATGATGGTTTACTCAATAAATCAGTGAATCATTTGGTTTATCAAATGCCAGAAAATAGCGGAAAATTACCAATTTATTAAATCCCAAGGTGGTGTCATCCAATTGTTTTGTCCAACCGACAAAAGGCACGGGGTTTACAATCACAGAGACCAAGCAAGCAAAAAAGCTGCAAATCCTCACAACTAAATCTAGAGCTAGGGATTTTCATTGTTGCTAATGGAAACATAAGACACTTTGGCAAAGATTATTCACTGAAATAAACATCTCTGAATCCCTGGCTAACACGTTTCAGAAGTGCAACTGAGAATCAAAAATAACCCCTTGGTCTCTAGAAACCACTGCATTCATGTCCCAAGTGATTTGGTGAAAAATGTAACAATTAAAAAAAGGACTTCAGGGTTTATGAATTTAATTGAAGAAAACTACGAGTCATCCACACACTAACCTCCTTAAGACCAATATGTAAAGCAAAGATTGAAAGTCACCAGAATTGAGCCTTGAGGAACTAATATACCTACTGTACACTATCTTCACAGCACCAAACAGACAGGCCAGCAATTATTTAGTGTAGCTTGAAGATAGATAGATAGATAGATAGATAGA
>NC_045748.1:24557311-24567782 GCF_008692095.1 Etheostoma spectabile | reverse complement strand
GATAGATAGATGGATAGATAGATAGATAGATAGATAGATCTCTGCCCTTGAAAGCAACGGACAAAAAGTCACACTAAAAATCAAAAAGACTATCCTCCCCCTCCTTTTTTTGTCTTCCTCTACTGAATTAATTTACATTCCAGGACGTTCTTCCTTGTCACATTCAGTCTGATTCATACAGTAAATTGCATTGTCTTTGTGTTCTGTACCTGTGTGTGTGTGTGTGTCGCTGTGACTTTCATGTCACACATTAGCATTAGCTTCGACAGCAGAATCTCCATTAGCATCTGCGCAAATATTAGCATCTCCTCTGTGACTTCAGCCCAGTGCCCTTCAGAAGAACTCAGAGACCTTTGTTCACATCTGCATTTCTTTCAAACTCTGTTACTGTAAAGCTGGAGGCACGGAGTGTAGCACAAAAAAGCATATCAAAATATATTCTGGCTCATTGTTGGGTCTAAAAATTCTATTTCCCCCACATAGCTCCATTATAAAAGAGATGTCTGGAAAAGTGTTGACATAACATCAAGGTAAAGTATTCCTCTTTGTAAGGTGTCAGTCTGCAGGGGTGGGGCTAAAAGAGGGGCACTGGGTGGCACCCCCTCCTAAAATATGATTCCCCCCCCCCCCCCACAGGCTCGAGTGCTGTCAATCTGACAATTGTGATTTCCATTGGATCATTTGTCTGCCTCTTCTGTCAACTTTCTCAGCCCTTGTCACATGACCAATTAATGTTTCAATAACAACTATCCAAAATGTTGGTACCATGGAACAAGCACTTTAATTGTTTTTCATTTTTTAAAGTGACTGATCCTATAGAAGATATGTATTTTATGCGGCTATACTGTACAATTTATGTATGAAAACAAGTCAAACTAATTTGATATTTTAGCTCATGTGATTTTTATGTTGTGTTTTAATAAGCAGAATTACATTGTGTTTTTCTATCCTATCCTATATTTCTATGCTGCATTCTGTTAAAATGTCCCCCCCGGCACCCCCTCTTAATGATTATGTGCCACCCCACTTTCAAAATCCTGGAATCCCCCCTGCCAATCTGTTGGTCCACCACTTTGGTTCAAACTGTATATCTCAACAAGTATGGGATGGATTGTCATGAATTTCCTCACATACATCTTTTTCTATTCTTAACGGTTCCCAGGAGATGAATTCCAATGGTTGTGGTGATCCCCTGACTTTCCTTGCACCCCCATTAGGTCAATATTTATGGCTTTGAGTGGTTTAAGTTGGATGGATTACCATGAAATGTGGTTCAGGCAACCACGTCACCCTCCGGATGACTTGTCTCAACTTTGGTGATCTCTTTGCTTTATATTTAGCGCCATGACCAGATACCCGCAACACTAATGAAAATCCCATCAGCAGCGGCTTAAAGCTGTGCTTGGTGCCAATTAGCAAATGTTAAAATGGTAACCATCCAAACTAACATGGTACCCACTAAATATTATCATGGGGCAGCTGTGGCTCAGTGGCTGTCTGCCAAGCGCCCTGCAGTCTGATGTCCAAATCCTCGGGTAAGACACTGAACCCCAAACAGCTCCCTATGCTTCGATCTACAACTACATGTTTATTAACATTTACCTGATGAGTGAGTGGCACCCGTGTATGAATGCATCTGAATGGTGAATGGTTCCTGTAAAAGCGCTACATGAATGCAGACCATTTACATTAGCACAGAACTGCTTATTAGAACTTTAAGGATTAATATTTGTAAAGCTTTTTGTATGTGTGAGCTTTAATTGGAAAGAACGCCAGGCGCCATCTTGGAGTCCGGTATCCTGTTCTATTAATACAGCCAGGCTATAAAAGCTATGGCACATGGTATTGGTCCATGCTAAGTACTTGCACCTACATAAATACAGTATGTACAGTACATCCTGTTTTAATTATTTTATGAGTTTTTTATTGATTGACTTGAAAGGGGAGAGAGGGGTGGAATGGGGGGGGGGGGGTAGTCCACACCTGTCTTGCGGCCGCTGCTTTGAGGAGTAAACCTCTATATATGGGGAGCCCGCTCTACCAGGCGCCCTATTAGCATTTATTAATACATTCTTTATCATTTCAATTGATAGTCATAAAGCCATACTGTTTTTTTTTTCTTCTCTTGTATTACCTTTCTGTTTTTAAAAAGGACAGAAGACAGACAAAGAGAGACAATCAGCCTCTCTATGTCTTTATGACTCGCTCTACTTTCCCCCCCCCCCGATTGTCCTCACAGCTGTAATATTAGAATTATTTGTATGGACGGTAAACAAAGCACTGATTTGTTATCCACTGCTGGCTTGTCCTTGTTAAAGCTTTTAGTGTTTTATTGAGTGGAAACCGTACAAACATTCTTGCTACTGCTCCTTGGGGGAGAAATAAATAAAACCCATCACCGAGCGGAGGGGAAACTTTGTTTTCTATTTGGCTGCGTTTCACTTTGCAGTTTTGGGGCTTTTTTACTGCCAGCAGCAGCTTTAAAGGGTCCCATGGCATGAACATTTCACTTCATGAGTTTTTTTTTTTTTAACATTAATATGAGTTCCCCAGCGCCTATGCCCCCCCCCCGCCAGCGGCTAAAATGGTGACGGTGTGAAAATGAAAGCTCAGATGGGGCGATCTGGAATCTGCTCCTTATGAGGTCATAAGGAGCAAGGTACCTCCCTTTTCTCGGCTTTGCCCGCCCAGAGAATTTGGCCCCCCCATGAAAGAGACATCATGGCTTGCAAATGAGCAGTGCAGACACCCCCGAGCTTCCACCCCCCCCCCCCCCCCCCCCACCCCCACCCCACCCACCATCTCTCTCTCAAAAGCCACATACTCAGAAATGGAACATACAAAGGACAGCTCATTATGGACTGGCTGTAGTGGCTGGAACTCTGCACCAAGGCTGAATATAGGGAAGAGATTTCAGATACAGGGGGGCACTAAGGTCTATATAAAAGAGACTTCAGCACACAGTATTAGGGGGGCACAAAGGCCTATATAAAAGAGACTTCAGGTCCAGTATTAGGGGACACAAGGCCTATATAAAGAGACTTCAGATACAGTATTAGGGAGCACTAAGGTCCTATAAAAGAGACTTCAGATACAGTATTAAGGGACCACTAGGTCTATATAAGAGACTTCAGATACGTATTAGGGGACCACTAGGTCTAATAAAAGACTTCAGATACAGTATTAGGGGAGCCCTAAGGTCTATATAAAGGGACTTCAGATCAGATTAGGACAGTAATGAGTAAAATTGGACTAAGGTCTATATAAAGAGACTCAGACAGTATTAGGGACCACTAAGGTCTTCATAAAAGAGACTTCAGATACAGTATTAGGGGACCATAAGGTCTATATAAAGAGACTTCAGATACGTATTAGGACCATAAGGTCTATATAAAAGATGCTGCCTTCGATACAGTATTAGGGGAGCCACATAGGTCTATATAAAAGAGACGTGTTCAGATACAGTATTAGGGGGACGCACCTAAGGTCTATATAAAAGAGACTTCAGATACAGTATTAGGGGAGCACTAAGGTCTATGTAAAAGCATCCAAGGTGCACCATGTCACGGGACATTTAACAACCTTGACTGTCTATGTACAGCTCTGTTCAAGGTAAATCAGGATAAATGAGCACCGGCCTGCGTACCTTTAAATTTTGGGGCCGTCCCAGGTGATAAGTTAAACGCACCGGTTGGAATTCCTTACGGGTTAAATCTGCGGTAGTCGGATGTGATTCTAAACTTCTGAATATTTCAAAAAATAAAAAACTACTACTACTTCTCAGTGGTGGAAGGATTCAGATGCTGTACTTAAGGAAAAGCACCATTACCACGTTGTAAAAAAAATACTCAGTTACAAGTAAAAGTGCTGCATCAAAAATGTTATTTAAAAGGTGCTGTAAGTACGATTGTGAAGATCCAGGACCTTTCCACTAAAGCCCAAAACCGTCTCCTAAGCCCCACCCCCCACAAGGGAGAGCTGTGCACCATAAAGAGCGTGTGAAGAGGTTACAAGGGGAGGAAACCTATCTGCAGAACGTGCGCAGGGATGGGGATTTTTTTCAAATTACATGCTTCATGTAGTTCTACTCAAACATAGGGTCCGTTTTGGCAAAGTTTTGTAAGGCTTACCTAAAAGTTTGTACGTATCAGGCAAATGTACTTAAAGTATTACAAGTAAAAGTCCTCACTAACTGGAAACGATGCAAACTGTTCTGTCATTCACTTCAGTTTGTCTCACTTCAGCTTGTAGGGTGGCATATTGTTGGGTAGTTTATTTTATAATAAAAGGTCATATTTTATAAACTACATGTGTCTTGTGTGCAATAATCCGGATGTATAAAGTAACTAAAGCCTTCAGATGTATGTAGTGAAGTAAAAAGAACAATATATCTCTCTGAAATGTAGCGGTGTAGAGGTAGAAAGTGGCATTAAAAGACTCAACTTCATAATAAATGATACCCATATCTAACCACTCCATTGAATGGGCGTTACCAGTGGTTGGTAGCCTCATAAATACTGGTTAGGGGGGGCTAGCTACACCGACTAGAATGTTCAGAAGGCCGTTATCATCCATTCCCATCGTGACGGTCGCCATAACCCAGCTTACTGATGACAATGTCTACTGAGCCAACCAGGAGTACCGCCTCATATGTACACCATATCTATACTATAACATCTGATAACGCCCAATCACTCGGTCAGCTGATTACATTCAAAGCGGAAGAATAACGTTTCTAAATGGCTAATCTCAGAGGATAATTCACTTGTGTAACTCTAACACACTGTAAACGATGTAGGCAAAGTCACAGAGTCCTCATTCTGTGTAAAAATGCATCCTCGGGCGCCTGGTTAGGTCACGTGGTAGAGCGCGCGCCCATATACAGTACAGAGGGTTCAATTCTGACCTGCGGCCCTTTGCTGCGTGACATTCCCCCTCTCTCTCCCCTTTCATGCCTAAAGCTGTCTTGTCATAATAAAAGACCTAAAAATGCGGTAGCACTGTCCAGATTTTATGAGCAAATAGCTAGTCTGACGGCGCACATTACAATGGGCGGGACATATACGCCTGTTGGCTGGTAGTGGGTGGTGGTGGAATGGAGGAGTGGTAGGTGGAGGGGGGGGGGTGGGACTGGGGGATGGGGGGGGGGGGTGGTGTGATGGGTTGGATGTGTGGGGAGGGTGTTATGGGGTGGGTGGCGGCTGGTGAAGTGGGTGGAGGTGGGGGGTGTGGGGGGGGGGGGGGAAGGGGGGGGGAGGGGTGAGAGGGGTAGGGGGGCAGGAGTGCCGTTGTGGTCTGTGGGTGGAGGTGTGGTGAGTGTGCGAGTGGGGTTGTGGGTGCTGTTGGGGGCGCGGTGGGGGAGGGGGTGTAAGAGTTTGTGGGGTAGTGTGGGTGTGGGTGTGGTTATCGGATCTGTTGTTATACTAATTCGTGGAGAAGGTGGTCCAAATTCGGGGTAAGAAGGGTGAGGACTGAATACTGTGGTGAGGGTCGGCGAGGAATGCGTATTTTGGAGCCGAACGGTCTAATGGCTGTTCGTAAGGGGGGTTACACGCTTTCGGTTTTAAAAGTTATAGGGGGTGGTGCTAGAGTTAGGGCTTGTAGTGGGGGGAGTTAGTGTGAGGAGGTAAGAGAGGGTATAAGTGGTCCGACAGCCTTTAATTATGTTATGGTTAGGTCCGGGTGATGAGCTAGTGGGAGATGCGAGGCATATGGGTGGTAGGGGGTTTAAACCTTCAGAAAGACAATTAGAAAAATGTTTTTAGTGATGTCATGGGCTTAGATAGGGATAATATAAAGAGTCGTGGGTTGGTTTTTACTTCAGAACAGTGTATTATGTCCTTAGCAGGTGTCACTGTGTCCATGACAGTTATTTTAAACAGACCAGATCACACTGGGGTGTGCGATTTGGACTGTAATGGGTCCGAACCGCGGTTTGTGTTTTAAGCTCTGGGCGCGCTGGGCAGGAACATTTACGGCTTAGTTTTTGCTTAGTGTGCCGATTAGTCGGGACCCTGGGTACTTACAAAAGCCATCTGAAGCGAGGTGGTTTGGGTCAGATTCACATAGCGTGTACTGTATTTAGGCGCCATTTTTAAACGATTCGATTCAATCACTGAACCTGGACCTCATCTTAACCTCAACCTGTAGATGGCGGAGCGTTCGTACCCTATACAAAAAACCAAGTTTTATAATAACCCTCAAACATGCGCATTGAGCAACGTTGGATGGGAAAGTGGGAGTGTAGAATAAATACCACCACATGACAATCGACAACACACGACACACATAGATGCATGACAGCTCCCGCGTGGACTCGTCAGCTGTGTCAGGGGGGGTAGGGGTAGGGTTAGGGTGAGGGTATCTTGGCATAAACTGCTGGGTGCACTAGGGGGGGGAAGGGGGGGGGGTAGGGTAGGGGTAGGGTGGAGGGGTTTAACAAGGGGTGGGTTAGACGTTGCCGCGTTCCAAAGCGCACGCGGGTATGTCGTTCAATGTTTGTGTGTGGTGTGGTTTTGTGTGTTGTCTGGTTGAGAGTGAGTGCGAACAATAGGGGCCCAGTTGGTGGCAGGTTGCTCTTAAAAATGTGCTTAAACCCATGTTGAACCTCCATAAGACTTATTAATCTCATGTAAATTATAATTTAATTAGTGAATTAATGAAAGCTTAGCAATCTGTTGTGTGGTGCTGTTGGCTAACTGCTGACTTCACTGTGTGTGTAGGATTATTTATTTTTTTCCTGTGTGTGTGTGTGTGTGTGTGTGTGTGTGTGTGTGGTGTGTGTGTGGTGTGTGTGTGTGTGTGTGTGTTGTGGTGTGTGGTGTGTGTGTGTGTGTGTGTGTCGTTCGGCGCACTGCGTTTTGACCCCCAGATCCTCTAAATTCTTTAACCATCTAACACTGTTATACCTGGCTATTATACATATTGTGCTATTTTTTGGGGGGGGGGGAATTTGGCTTCAGTAGATTGCTTCAGGGACAGTGGGATGTGAAACAAAAAGGCTAGTAGGCTAGTTATGGGGTGTTTGCATTGTAGAGCTCCAGGACAGAGGGGGCTGACAAAGCCCGATAGGGCAGCAGGTTCCTAGGCATGCAGCCAACGAGCATGCCCCTTGAACCGTCTGGAAGTTCTCTCAACATCTGCATGTATACTTTATTATGCATACTATACTAAGCTAAATAATAAATTATACATGGTCTTTCTGTCCGATAAATCGAAACCAGAAAATCTGTTTTGGGCTAGTTAAAAATGTCCGAATGTGTGATGTGTATGAAAAAAAGAAAAGTGGCTGGCTTGTTGCATGGGTTTTTTTGTGGTTTGTGTTTGGCGGAGCTCCAGGGACAGCAGGGGGCCCTCTGGATTCACAAAGCCCACAAGGCAGCTGGTTCCTGGGCACATTGAGTGTCTCGACCCCCTGCTGAACTCTCTGGAGGTTCTCTGACCACACTGCACCAACTGCATCACAAGACAATACTATAATAACTGAATTACAATATTACTTTTATTAAAGGAAAAACTATTTTATTAAAGGGAAATCTTGAGTGGATTCGTTTACTTTTGTTCATCCATTTCTTAGAGGTGAGTTATTATCATGGATTAAAATATAGTTTTGAAGAAAAATACATGGAGTTGTCATGTCATTATAATAATGAAAATAAAGTCCCAGGGAATGTTGAGCGCTGTGTGTGTGTGTGGTGTGTGTGTGTGTGTGTGTGTGGTGTGTGTGTGTGTGTGTGTGTGTGTGGTGTGTGTGTGTGGTTGTGTGTGTGTGTGGTGTTGTGTGTGTGTGTGTTGTGTGTGTGTGTGTGTGTGTGTCTCTCTCTCTGCAGGGTGTTCAGCCTCTCTTTTGTTCTCCTAATCCTTTCACTTTCTCTGCAACAAAGACGTCTAACCCTTGTGTTAGAAGCCTTTTGTGATTTTCTTCCACTTTTTCAGACTCTTTTTTTTTTTTTTTTTTTGCTAACGCCACCTCATACCACTAGTTTTTACACTACTTTTTTGGAATTCTAGTCAATACCCTCATTTATATAGAATTGTACCTAGTCTTGTAGTAAAAAAAGCAGAAATTATGAATTTTTGACTATTAGTTAAGATCAGATAATGAAAGTGATCAATTGTATTGCAAAGAGCGTTGTATGGATCACCACTATCTATTTGTTGTGATGATTTGGTTAAAGAGAAACCCTACGGAAGAGGATTGGGCCACTGGTGAAGAATTTGCTAGCTGCCTGTCCCCTGAACACACTGTAAAAAACATCTTCTTCCACTATCTGCTATAGCTGCCTGTCCCTGAACACACTGTAAAAAAACACTCACTATCTTCTTGCTTGCCTGTCCACTGAACCACTGTAAAAAACATCCTCTATCTGCTAGCTGCCTGTCCCCAGAACACACTGTAAAAACATCTCACTATCTGCTAGCTCGCCTGTCCCCAGAACACACTGTAAAAACATCTCACTATCTGCTAGCTCCCTGTCCCCGTAACAACCTGTAAAAAAACATCTCACATCTGCTAGCTGCCTGTCCCAGAACACACTGTAAAAACATCTCACTATCTGCTAGCTGCCTGTCCCAGAACACACTGTAAAAACATCTGCGCTATCTGCTAGCTCCCTCCCCCGTAACACCTGTAAAACAAACATCTCACTACATCTGCTAGCTGCCTGTCCCAGAACACACTGTAAAAAACATCTCACTATCTGCTAGCTGCCTGTCCCCAGAACACACTGTAAAAAACATCTCACTATTTTGCTAGCTGCCTGTCACTGACACACTGTAAAAAAACATCTCCTATCTGCTACTGCCTGGTCCCCAAACACACACTGTAAAAAAACATCTCACTATCTGCTAGCTCCCTGTCCCCGCTAACACACTGTAAAAAACATCTCACTTTCTGCTAGCTGCCTGCCCAGACACACTGTAAAAAACATCTCGCTATCTGCTAGCTCCTGTCCCAGACACACTGTAAAAAAACATCTCCTATTGCTAGCTCCCTGTCCCCGAACACCACTGTAAAAAACACTCACTATCTGCTAGCTGCCCTGTCCCAGAACACACTGTAAAAAACATCTCACTATCTGCTAGCTGCCTGTCCCCTGAACACACTGTAAAAAACATCTCCTCACTATCTGCTAGCTAGCTGCCTGTCCCCTACACACTTGAAAAACACTCCTCACTATTGCTCTGCCTGCCCGATCACACTGTCTCTAGTGTTTGTTTGACGTATACTACCCCCGTGTTGTCCCGGAGACGCGGGCTTTTTGCACGTTGTGTTCAGGGGGCCGGCAGCCACCGGATCAAGGAGATGATGCCAATGAATTGTGACAAAAAATTAATATTGGCTGATATCCTGCAGGAACCATGTGCAGCTTTTAATAAGTCTGTGACTTTATCCCTTAAAAAATAACTGAACTGCCACGCCGGACCTAGCAACATGAAATCACACTCTCTCGAAATCTAAACTAAAACTAATCCAAAAAAGAGACATTGAAAATTGAATGTCCAAACAAGTTTAAATTACAAAGTAATTGAAAATCTAACCTGGTCCAGTCCACAGTCAGATCTTAAACCCGCTGCGTGTCTGTGAGTTATGAAGGCCAGTCAGAGAGCAATCAGAGAGTTTTTTATGATCAATGATTGTGCTCCTGAGGTGTGTTTTATGGCCTGTGTTTGAAACCCCGGAGGAGCTCCATGCTCGATCAAGGGCAACTGATGAAGCAACCAGCATGAGGAGCAGACATGGTTAGCTTAGCCTGGTCTATGTCCTCATATCCTGCAGGGTAAAATCCAGACAGCTAGCTAGACTATCTTGTCCAATCTGAGGACTATGGTTACCTGGTCCTCAGATCTCTGTGCAGGGTAAATATCAGAATTCAGACATCTAGCTAACTATCTGTCCATCTGAGGACTTGGTTACCTGGTCCTCAGATCTCTGCAGGTAAATCAGACAGCTAGCTAGACTATCTGTCCAATCTGAGCGACTATGGTTACCTGGCCTCAATCTCCTGCAGGTAATCTAGACAGCTAGCTAGACTATCTGTCCAACATCGGAGGACTATGGTTACCTGGTCCTCTGATCTCTGCTCGCAGGTAATCCGACAGCTAGCTAGACTATCTGCCCCTCGAGGACTATGGTGACTGGTCCTCAGACTTGCAGGGTAAATCCAGACAGCTCAGCTAAGAACTTTTGTCCAATCTGATGACTATGGCTACCTGGTCCTCAATCTCTGCAGGGTAATTCCAGACAGCTAGCTAGAACTACTCTCGTCCAACTGAGGACTATTGGTTACCTGGTCCTCAGATCTCTGCAGGGTAAATCAGGACGCTAGCAAGACTATCTGCCAACCTGAGTTTTCTATTGCACGGCGCTAAAACTACAGTCATTGCCTCCGATGCTTGGTTTTCTACAGTTATGACTGGTGATGTTTTTTTTCTTTTTTCTTATCCTCTCATCTCCTTTTTTTTGTTTGTG
>NC_045748.1:24552444-24557286 GCF_008692095.1 Etheostoma spectabile | reverse complement strand
CTCTTGAGTGGATTCGTTTTACTTTGTTCCATACATTTCTAGAGGTGAGTTTTACATGGATTAAAATATGTTTTGAAGAAGAATACATTGAGTTGTCATGTCATTATAATAATGAAAATAAGTCCCAGGGAATGTGATGGCGCTGTGTGTGTGTGTGTGTGTGTTGTGTGGGTGTGGGTGTGGTGTGTGTTGTTGTGGGTGTGTTGTGTGGTGTGTGTGTGTGGTGTGTGTGTGTGTGTGTGTGTGGTGTGTGTGTGTGTGTGTGTGTGGTGTGTGTCTCTCTCTCTCAGGTGTTCAGCCTCTCTTTTGTTCTCCTAATCCTTTCACTTTCTCTGCAACAAAGACGTCTAACCTTGTGTTAGAAGCCTTTGTGTTTTCTTCCATTTTCAGACTCTTTTTTTTTTTTTTTTTTTGCAAACGCCACCTCATACCACTAGTTTTACACTACTTTTTGGAATTCATGGTCAATACCCTCTTTATATAGAAATTGTACCTAGTTTTGAGTAAAAAAAAGCAGAGAAATTATGAATATTTTGACTAGTCGTTAGATCAGAGTAATGAAAGTGATCAATTGTATTGCAAAGAGCGTTGTATGGAATCCAATCTATATTTTTGGATGATTTGGTTTAAAGAGAAACCCTACGGAAGAGGATTAGGGCCACTGGTGAAGAATTTGCTAGCTGCCTGTCCCCTGAAACACTGTAAAAAACATCTTCTCACTATCTTAGCTGCCTGTCCCCTGAACACACTGTAAAAAAACATCTCACTATTTGCTGCTGCCTGTCCACTGAACACACTGTAAAAAACATCTCTCTATCTGCTAGCTGCCTGTCCCCAGAACACACTGTAAAAAAACATCTCACTATCTGCTAGCTGCCTGTCCCAGAACACACTGTAAAAAAACATCTCACTATCTGCTAGCTCCCTGTCCCCGTAACACCTGTAAAAAACATCTCACTATCTGCTAGCTGCCTGTCCCAGAACACACTGTTAAAAAACATCTCACTACTGCTAGCTGCCTGTCCCAGAACACACTGTAAAAAACATCTCGCCTATCTGCGCTAGCTCCCTGGCCCCGTAACACACTGTAAAAACAACATTCACTATCTGCTAGCTGCCTGTCCCAGAACACACTGTAAAAACATCTCACTATCTGCTAGCTGCCCTGTCCCAGAACACACTGTAAAAAATCTCACTTTTGCTAGCTGCCTGTCACTGAACACACTGTAAAAAACATCTCACTATCTGCTAGCTGCCGTCCCCAGAAACACACTGTAAAAAAACATCTCACTACTGCTAGCTCCCGTGTCCCCGTAACACACTGTAAAAAACATCTCACTATCTGCTAGCTGCCTGTCCCAGAACCACTGTAAAAAACATCTCACTATCTGCTAGCTGCCTGTCCCAGACACACTGTAAAAAACATCTCGCTATCTGCTAGCTCCCTGTCCCCGAACACACTGTAAAAAAACATCTCACTATCTGCTAGCTGCCGTCCCAGAACACACTGAAAAAACATCTCACTATCTGCTAGCTGCCTGTCCCCTGAACACACTGTAAAAAACATCTCCTCACTATCTGCTAGCTGCCTGTTCCCTGAACACACTGTAAAAAACATCTCCTCACTATTTGCTAGCTGCCTGTCCCCAGATCACACTGTCTCTAGTGTTTGTTTGACGTATACTACCCCCGTGTTGTCCCCCGAGACCGGGCTTTTTGCACGTTGTGTTCAGGGGGCCGGGCAGCCACCGGATCAAGGAGAGATGCCAATGAATTGTGACAAAAAATTAAATTGGGCTGAAATCCTGCAGGAACTCATAGTGCAGCTTTTAATAAGTCTGTGACTTTATCCCTTAAAAAAATAACTGCCAACGCCGGTAGCCTAGCAACATGAAATCACACTCTCTCTGAAATCTAACTAAAACTAATCCAAAAAAAGAGACATTGAAAATTGAATGTCCAAACTAAAGTTAAATTACAAAGTAATTGAAAATCTAACCTGGTCCAGTCCACAGTCAGACTTAAACCCAGCTGCGTGTCTGTGAAGTATGAAGGACAGTCAGAGAGCAATCAGAGAGGGTTTTATGATGCAGATGATGTGTCTCCTGATGTGTGTTTTATGGCCTGTGTTTGAAACCCAGCGAGGAGCTCCATGTCGTACAAGGGCAACTGATGAAGCACCAGCATGAGGAGCAGGACATGGTTAGCTTAGCCTGGTCTATGTCCTCAGATCTCTGCAGGGTAAATCCAGACAGCTAGCTAGACTATCTGTCCAATCTGAGGACTATGGTTACCTGGTCCTCAGATCATGCAGGGTAAATCCAGACAGCTAGCTAGACTATCTGTCCAATCTGAGGACTTGGTTACCTGGTCCTCAGATTCTGCAGGTAATCAGACAGCTAGCTAGACATCTGTCCAATCTGGGACTATGTTACCTGGTCCTCAGATCTCTGCAGGTAAATCTAGACAGCTAGGCTAGACTATCTGTCCAATTGGAGGACTATGGTTACCTGGTCCTCTGATCTCTGCCGGGTAAATCAGACCAGCTAGCTAGACTATCTGCCCATCTGAGGACTATGGTGACCTGGTCCTCAGATCTGCTGCAGGGTAAATCCAGACAGCTAGCTAGAACTTTTTGTCCAATCTGATGACTATGGCTACCTCGGTCCTCAGATCTCTGCAGGGTAAACAGACAGCTAGCTAGAACTATCTGTCCAATCTGAGGACTATGGTTAACTGGTCCTCAGATCTCTGCAGGGTAAATCCAGACAGCTAGCTAGACTATCTGTCCAATCGAGTTTTCTATTGCACGACTAAAACTACATGTCATTGCATCCGATGCTTGGTTTTCTACAGTTATGACTGGTGATGTTTTTTTTCTTTTTTTTTCTCTCATCTCCTATTTTTTTGTGGCATTTTTAGGTCTTTTATTATGACAAGACAGCTTTAGGCATGAAAAGGGGAGAGTTTCCCTTTAATAAAATAGTTTTTCCCTTTAATAAAAGTAATATTGTAAGTATAGTTATAAGTATTGTCTTGTGATGCAGTTGGTGCAGATGGTCAGAGAACCTCCAGAGAGTTCAGGGGGTCGAGACACTCAATGTGCCCAGGAACCAGCTGCCTTGCTGGGCTTTGTGAATCCAGAGGGCCCCCTGCTGTCCCTGGAGCTCCGCCAACACAAACACACAAAACAATACCCATGCCAACAAGCCAGCCACTTTTCTTTTTTTTCATACACATCACACATCTCTGGACATTTCTTAACTAGCCAAAACAGATTTTCTGGTTTCGATTTATCGGACAGAAAGACCATGTATAATTTATTATTTAGCTTAGTATAGTATGCATAATAAAAGTATACATGCAGATGTTGGAGAACTTCCAGACGGTTCAAGGGGCATGCTCGCTTGGCATGCCTAGGAACCTGCTGCCCTATCGGGCTTTGTCAGCCCCCCTCTGTCCCTGGAGCTCTACCAATGCAAACACCCACTAACT
The DNA here is from genome assembly GCF_008692095.1 of Etheostoma spectabile. Lineage (NCBI taxonomy): Eukaryota > Metazoa > Chordata > Actinopteri > Perciformes > Percidae > Etheostoma > Etheostoma spectabile. The sequence continues at coordinate 24,553,791 of NC_045748.1, read as the reverse complement.
AGCCTACTAGCCTTTTTTGTTTCACATCCCACTGTGCCCTGAAGCAATCTACTGAAGCCAAATTCCCCCCCCCCCAAAAAAATAGCACAATAGTATATAGCCAGGTATAACAGTGTGTACGATGGTTTAAAGAATCTTAGAGGATCTGGGGGTCAAACGCAGTGCGCCGAAACACACACACACACACACACACACACACACACACACACACACACACACACACACACACACACACACACACACACACACACACACACACCAACACACACACAAGCACCACACAGGAAAAATAAATAATCCTACACACACAGTGAAGTCAGCAGTTAGCCAACAGCCACACACACAGTATTTCATAAGCTTTCTCATTTAAATTCACTAATTAAATTATAATTTACATGAGATTAAAGTCTTATGGAGGTTCAACATGGTTTAAGCACATTTTTTAGAGAACTGCCACCAACTGGGCCCCTATTGTTCTCACTCACTCTCACACAGACACACACACACAGTGACGACAGTGGTGTTGGAGGGAGTGTCAGAGTTTATCCAAGACTGAACAGATGTCGATTGTCCAGCTGGCTCCTTCATCTATGTGTGTGTGTGTGTGTGTGTGTGTTATTTTATTTTACAATCTTCCTCACTTTGTCAAGCGGCTGTTTGAGGGTTATTAAAACTTGGTTTTTAGGGTAGAAGTCAGATCTACAGGTTGAGGTTAAGATGAGGTCCAGGTTCAGGTGATGCATGATGTTAACATGGGCCCTCAGTACATATGTGCATCTGCAACCACTGCAGAGGCTTCTGCAGACCGGGTCCCGACTAATCGGCAAACTAAGCAAACTAAGCCGTAAATGTTCCTCAGGAGAGCTTAAAACAAAGCCGGTCGGCCCATAAGCTCAATACGCAAGTTGTTATATGGTTGTTTAAATAACTGTCATGTGACCCAGATGATGTAATGACATAAATACACTGTCTATGAAGTAAACCACGCCTCTTTATTATTATCATCATCATCATCATAAAACATTTTTCTAATTGTCTTTCTGAAGGTTAAACCCTAACATAATGCATTCCCTAGCCCCTCACCCTGACCTTAACCATAATAATTAAAGGCCTGACCTTAACCCTTTACCTCACACTAACCCATAACCTAATTCTAGCCCTAAACCTTAAAACAAAGTCTTAACCCTTAAACAGCCCATATTTTGGCTCCAAAAAGCTATCCGGACCCCACAAGTATACAGTCTTCCCGGATTTTGGACCCCACGAATGTAGTTAAACGAGAACACACACACCCACACACAATCTTCCCCCCCCATGCCCCCCACAGACAACTGCACACAAACATAC
>NC_045748.1:24518533-24552433 GCF_008692095.1 Etheostoma spectabile | reverse complement strand
ACACACACACACACACACACACACACACACACACACACACAGCCAAAGGTTATTTTAAAATTATGACTGTCAGATTAGACATTTGACCAAAAATCTTCTCTCTGGAGAAATATGTCCTTAAGACTTTCAGTAATTCAAATGTATTGTCTCATTGTTCTTACAGTGTAATCTAAAATAGGCACAAAAAAAAAGTAGAGTTCCCCCTTGGGCAATTGCTGGTTGAAATGTAAAACAGAGAGAAACGGTCTGTTCATTAATACATCAAACTGCGGCGCTGTGATGTGAATGTGACCCACGCTCTGTCTTTAGTAATCCGATAGTAAGTACAGAAAGAACATTTCGGAATTCTGACATATCAGCCTGATTTCTGGACACGAAGCAAAAATGATGGCATTGGTCACGACAGAGGAGTTTGGTCCTGTGACGTTGTGATCTCAAGAGAGTTGGAAGAACTCGTTACGATTACATTTTCCTGTGACCACCAGGAAGTCATTACACAAAGCTAACTGCTATCAGCTAGCCTCGGGTGCAAGCCAAACTTAGCCCGCCTACAACATTTGAGGCCGGGAATTTGGGTCTGGACTTGATCCGTTGTGGAGCAACAATGCTCCAACCAGAGCTGTCTGGACCAATCAAACCAACCAGATATGATTAGAATTGTTGTATGAAACGTGAATGACGAACGGATCAAACACAGCGGAGGGATCGTTCTGCGTTCTGTTATTTAGTCGAGTCGGAGTTCCAACTAGGAAGTCGGACGTTGCCTAGCAACACGCCCCTTTTCCTCGGATTTCCGAGCTCGGGTCAGATGTTGGAAAACTTCCAGAGGGTTCAAGGGGCATGCTCCCTTGGCATGCCCAGGAACCTGCTGCCCTACTGGGCTTTGTCAGCCCCTCTCTGTCCCTGGAGCTCTACCAACGCAAACACACACTAACTAGCCTTTCTTTAAGTTGCTGTTTCACATCCCACTATGCCCTGAAGCAATCTACTGAAGCCAAATTCCGAAAGAAAAAAAAAAAAGGTGACGATATAACAGGATGATTTGGACGACCCTTTTGGACACCGAGCAAGAATTCCGATATCCGAGGTCCGAGTCGGGTCGTTGAGGATAATAGCATGCAGCATCAAACCGACTGGAATACAAAAAAAAAAAATCAAGTCTAACTGTTGTCATCCGATTATGTGAGAAAAAAAAAAAAAAAAAAAAAAAAAAAAAAAAAAGAGACGTTTTGAATCCTTCTGGGTTTCATTTTTCCTCCGAGGGGGACTGAACCGGCCTGACTGACAGAGAGCCAACCTCTGCTGCCGCATTCAGACGACTCAACTAAATGAAGCTGCCGTGTTGAACATATCATTTCATCTGCGTTCAGATCTAGGGAAATAGACTTGTCTCTGCCAGTCACTTTATTAGTCAATGCAGCAGCAGCCTTTGTTCTAAGAAGACCCCATCTGCTGAGTCTGAGTGTGTGTGTGTGTGTGTGTGTGTGTGTGTGTGTGTGTGTGTGTGTGTAAGTGAGTCAAAAAGCCAACAATGACCTCCTTTTGTTCTCCAATCCCACTACATCTGCCACAACCCCTGACTGCGTGTGACTAACGTTAAGTGTCCCTGAAGTGTGTGCGTGTGTGTGTGTGTTGAAAGGGTTTACCTCATCTCCATGACAATAAACACTCATCGCCCCATCTGTCCCACACACACACACTCACACACACGTCTTTATTTCAGCCTGTCTGTGATCCTCTCTGATTTCATCTCTACTCTCTCAACACAGTAGAGTACAGACTGTGTGCTAGAAGAATCCTTTCGGGGCTCCAAACTAACCTGTATGCATCGCCTCAGAGTCAAGCCCTTTCCTCAACTGGGGCCAAATAGCCAAGACTCCGAGGTACACAGGTGTGTGACTCGGCACGTCAGGCCAGCAAAGACCGGCATCTCCATTACAACAACGGGGCTACCCGTGTTGGGCTAGAATCCTGCCCTTCTAGATTCTTTCAGGAAGAAGGGTTCAAGTCCGTAGGTTAGAGAAAATGATGCATCCATAGCTCTCCCTAAGTTTGTCTGACTCTTTTCCCTTTCTGCATGATCTTATGGGCACGGGGGGTTCAGTTGTTACCCCGTGGGTAGTGCCTAGCAGAGCTCGGCCTGCACGATAGATAACAGGTCTTGGACTTCTACTGGAGAGGACCTGCACCCAAACACAGGACGTGTCCCTAACCACCCTTGGCCCTGCTTTTCAGAATTAAACTCACTCGGCAGAGCTATGGTTGGACACATTGTCCCAAAACAACCTGTCATAAGGTCACAGTAAACTTTATGAACTATCACACTGAAACCAAGCAGACTATGTGTAATGCTTTTGCTCTTTAACTCAAAGTATAATGAATTGAACAAACATGATTAATAAAATGCACTACGTGAATATGATGTTTATGAGCACACATGATATGAATACATTTTAATCCAACACCCGCTCAAAAAGTGTATCTTGAAGTGGAACCCGCTGGTCCTGAGTCGATGGCGTCTCAAAGGAGAAATGGTGGAGGAATACATTTCTGTTCCATAAAGTCACAGTGACATCCCGCGATACGGAGAACATCAGATATCATGCTATTCCTGACCAAAGACCTCCACGTCGATATTGGGACGATGTAGTATTGACAACTGTTACCGTAACAAAATGTTTTCACCATTAGATGTTAGATAAAGAATCATCCATAATATTGATCTGACAAAACCTCATTTATAGGAAATTATTCCTAATGTTTGAGTTGGAAAAGCTGATATTAGGAATTATTTAGACTAAAATTAAAGGAATGGATGTTGATGGATAATCCCAGACTGGAATATGTCAACTTTTACTCAATACTATTTCAACAACACTTTTTTTCAAATGCTATAAAATTGAATAAGACGCCCCAAAATTAATGAAAGTAGAGATTTGGACTTGCCAAAGAGCGTTGGGTGGAATCAAATTATGTTATTTTGGGGAATTAAAAAGAACATTGAGATAGGAAAACGGGACAATTTGACCTGAGGACAACATGAGGGTTAGAAACAGAAAAAGGCAACTTGTATGCAATGTCCCGATTTTATGATTTTCAAACTCCAAGACGATATCTATTCTCATATCTCAATATAATACTCAAAGTTTCTGGGTTTTTTTGCCTTTATTTGATAGGACAGCTAGTTGAGAAAGGGGAAGACATGCAGGAAGTCATCAGAGGTCGGACTCGAACCCTAGACCTCTGCGCCGAGGCATAAACTTCTCAGTATGTGTGCGCCTGCTCTACCCACTGAGCCGACCCTGCTACACTGATATAATATAATATTGATAAATTGCCCATCCCTATCTGAAAATACAAACAGGGACGCAGGAGAGAAAGAAAGGTTACAGCTTTACTGTTTTTTAGTTGACATAAGAGTGACATGACGCTGTCATGAACGTGTCACGATCATTATAAACAAGTCATGAAGGTGTCATGACACAGCGCTCAGGGGGTCAGGGGTAGCGTCCATGTGTCATGACTGTGTCATGTGTCATGACTGTGTCATGTGTCATGACTGTGTCTTATGTAGACACCTTCAAGTACAGTGTTAGCTAAAAGTACGGAGAGCTGGACAAAGAGACTCTTTCTGTGGTCTCCTGCACCTAGGGCGTAAAGTGTGTGTGCGTGTGTGTGTGTGTGTGTGGGGGGGGGACACATGTCCCTTCCTTGTCCCCCACACACAAACCCTTTCAAATTAGTTTGATATTATTTTATTCATAAGTCTCTGTGACAGGCGAGACAAGGGGTGACACCAAAGCCGCTTCCTTTGGTTTGCTTTTTTTGTTTGTTTATATTATTTTTTACGGCTTTTTCCCTTTACGTGTAATGGTGCAGTGGAACATGGTGGGGGTGGGGGGGGGCATGACACGCAGCAAAGGGCCACAGGTCAAGGATGTTTTGGGATAAGAAAATATCTTGCATGTGGCTTGCAGCTGCACTTTCCTGCTGTGGGACACACAGCCGGGACATAAACCCACGTCTTCTTTTTGTCAAAAAAAAAAAAAAAAAAAATCTCACGTGCACTTTAACGTTTTGACGGGAACGGACCGTTTTACCGACATTCACCGACTTGTTAACGGTTCCTTAATTATTTAAAAGGCCGACAGCAGAAGTGAGCTGTGGCAGCCTCTCTCCGTCCCCGGCTGCACACGCCTCTCAAAACAGAAACATGACAGGAGCAGCTGGGTGAAAAAAAAAAAATGAAAATACAGAACCGGGACTGCAGCCAATCAGCTGTCAGCGTGGGAGAAAAACGCCTCAGACCCTAAAAAGTCTACACGGGAAACTGTCAGAGACGAAGAAAGAACAGGTTTCTGAGTCAGGGAGGCATGTGCGTAGTACCTAAATAATGTAAAATACTGAAAAGAGTTTCATTTTCTATGTTAAAATCCATCATATGAAGTAAATTGCAGTATCTCCAGGATTTTGCGATGTTGTGCCAATTCAACCAGTCTCCTAGCCAGACCCCCTATCAAGACGTTGGGTCTGGGATCCCGCCATTGGCTGGGCTCGATCTGAGGGGCGGGATAAATGGGTGTCTTTCAAATTCTTTCTGCACGCAATAGTATAGCGCTTCAACCAATCGGATTCAAGTTCAACCTCCAGACACATCTTCCTTTTTTAACCCTCCTGTTGTCCTCAGGTCTCCCAGCAGTCCCACGTGCCGGACTTTAGCGTCAGTGTGTGATGCTGAGAGCCAATGACCGGGGGGGGGGGGGGGGGGGGATGTGGGGTGTGTGGGTGGGGGTGGGGGGGGGGTGGGGGTGTATTGAGACGTGTCACAATGAGGACACACACACACACACACACGGTTGGGAAATTAACAACAATGTGAAGATTAACCAGCCACTGACACACATGCTCAAATTTGATTCATTCAATAAATTATTATTTTTTCTCTTAAATCCACCAGCCATTTTCATATTAGACCGACATTTGCAGCATCCTGAGCCTTTTTGGCGAGGTTACGATAGGAAAACTGCCCGGAGTTGATTTATGCGCCGCAAAACAGGTTTCCTTTTGATTTTTAAAGAATACCAACAACAAAAAATGGCAATTTATTTTAAATGAAAGCTACCGCAAAAATCAGACATTTTGGCCCACAACAACACAAAAAAAAAAAGACATCCTGGAGGTACTGAAATAGTGAAAAACTCAGAAGTTCCACAGCCAGCTGTGCATATTCAATAAGACAGGACGTTGACAGTAATCTGTGCCGTTTTTTTTTATATAATTTGACAGTTTGATGGGTGCATTTTCAGTGGAAACATGAGGAGTTTCCTCACTTCACTGGCGGCTCTCTCTCTCTTACCTGAGGGGAAAGAAAACACTGGATGGATGGGATTTGAATGATATCATTTTAAAAAAGACGAAGGTAGGTTGTTGAATGAGGCTCGTGGGGGGGGGGGGGGGGTGTTGGACTCGCCATAGGAGCTGCGATTAAAACGGATTCAGACGTTTCAAACGTCTGAAAAAAAAAAAAAAAGAGGAGCGCTGCTTCCAGCTGCCCTCACGGCGCAATCCAATCCAACTAAGACGGAAGACATCTCCGTTTCCTCGACGACCGTCCACCTGATGGACGCCACGGTTGGCGGCGATATCGATGAGGACCCGAGGAAGTGGAGTGTGGAGCGCGAGCTCTTGAGATCTACAGGACGTATTTATTAGTGGTGCAATACGTACACACTGTGTGTACTTTTTCCTCATGGCTCGGGGAAGTGTTTTTCCTCGTTACATTTTTCAATTGACGATTCAAAAAATGACTGATTCAATGACTGATTTAATAACTTACGGGGACTTGAACCAGCAACCCTCCGGTTCCCAACCCTAACGCCCTATGGACCCCTAAATATTGAATTAAGTATAACTTAATGTTTACAATAATAATAATATTATTCACTAATAAAAGTTTTTTTTTCTTTTTTTTTTAATGACGCAAGAATTCCAGAGTTGAAAGAGCTTTAATTCCCCGGAGATTTCCTGGATGTGTTGTGACCCTTCACCACCCTGTGGTCCCAGTCCTCCCGTCACCAGTGACGATGATGAGTCATCCCGTGATGTCAGCAGCATGTCGTCCCGCGGCCGCGCTGTCGCTCCCTGCTGCTGATGCAGCTTGACGTGGCTGCCGCGGGCGGCGAATTAACATCACGGTCCAACGCCGCACGCGGGAACGCTAGCGACGTAGCTGCAGGACTCTGTGACTCTGTGACTCTGTGTGTGTGTGTGTGTGTGTGTGTGTGGGAGTGACGATAGGCTGGTTCAGTCGATGTGACATTTCTCTGAAGTTAGTTTCGTGTTGAAACTAACTGGGACGCGAACCCGTTTCCAGGTCAGTGCAGATGCACCGGTTCTGCGAAGGCCGGAACCTCGGTGACACGGCCCGGGTCCTGATGGAGGCTGACAGCGGCCGCGCTGACCGACGCCGTGATGTCACCCAACCTTCACGTCTCTGGGGAAGGAACTGCTGATGTCAGGGCTTCAGTAGATGCCTCCATAAACTCCCGCCTACTGATGTTACTTAGGGATTTTTTTTGTGCCCGCTGGGTTCAGACTCTCTCCGTCAGAAATTTGGGTTTCTTTCAAACTAATTGTCCAAAACAAGTAATGTGGATTTCAGAGGCTAAGCCCAAGCTTCAAGCCCCTGAGGTGCCTTTCCACAGGTAGAGTAACTGACGCACTTTTTACCTTTCTTTGATCATTGAAAGTCCATGTCATATTTGCAATCAACACCATTGGTTCTATTTATTTCCATGTGATATAAGTTAATAGTCCAGACAAATGATTGCTTTACCAACCACAGCTGGTTGATGTGCCTCGAGAAAGGAACGTTAGGGGTCCTCTACTGGAGCTGCTGCCCCCGCGACCCGATACCGGATAAGCGGCTGAAGATGGATAGATGGATGGATGGATGGATGGATGGATGGATGGAGCAGTTCGGTCCCACAGGGACGAGGAGGACACCGCCCTGGTCCACTTAACATTATATATACCGTCTTTTTGTGACTGTGCCCACAGGGACGAGGAGGGACACAGCCACCTGGTCCACTTTACATTATATATTAACGTCCTGTGTACCACAGGGACGAGGGAGGACACAGATGGGCCACTTTACATTTATATAACCGTTCCTGTGTAACACATGGACGAGGGGACACAGCAGATGATCCACAGTTACAGGATATAATGAGAGACATGTAAAGTAAGATTGGTTCTAATAGTTGTTAATCGTTCTGTGATATATGTGTTTATGTACGTTGTGTGCTGTTATGTTTACTGATTGGGCACTAAAGACAGATTTGAGTGCTTCTGAGATCAAATGTCATTCAAAAAGGGGAGAACTGAAAAACATGTTTGTCAGCCCCAGCCCTACCCTTCGGATTTCCAGGACCAAGGCAGGGGTACGGACAAAGGGGAAGGGGTAAGCGGAGAAATGGACCAGCTTAAGCTGTGACCCTATCATTGGCGGTTTACCATTTATCAAAGTAATGTGAAAATTTTATTTCTTGGAATTCTCCGGTAAACACACCTCATTTATATACAAATATACCTACCTTTTTAGTTAAAAAGGCAGACGTTCTGGAAGATTTGGACTAATAGTTGAGATCAGAGGACGCTGAGTGGATCACAGATGGGTATATGAAAAGTTTAGTCGGACAAATATATAAGAATTAAATAAAACACCCGAAAAATTCAATAAAGGTCAGACATTAATTGTACCTTAAGAATGTTGTGTGGACTCATCAACGCTATTGTTGGACAATTTTGGTAAAAAGAACATCCATATTTCTGATATAAAACACTTGAAACGGGTCAATTTGACACAAGACAAACAAGGGTTAACAGACACGGTGCAGGTAAGTGTTTTATCCCCTCTGTAATTGTAGTGTTTGAGTTCCTGGTGTACAAGAGAGGGCAGGAGAGGGCAGTAACGTCTACCCGCCGCTCATGCCTCCTCTGCCGGCTCCAGCTTCCACTCCACCCGCCTCTGCTCAAGATCCGGGCTTAGCTCCAACCTCTGTAGATCAGTTAGCTCTACACTCTTCTAGGCCTCTCTACCTCCCCTCTCTCTCCGTCTCTCTCGCTCTCTCCCAGCTGTATAGACCTATGGAGGGGAGGAGAGAGAGTGGGTTTGACTCGCTACCTTTTTTCCCCACACTCCTTCCGCCAGCTTCCGACCCTCTCACCATCCGTTATCCCCGGCAGACGGAGCAGGACTCCGGGAGGAAGCGTGGATTTTTTTTTTGGGAAGCCTTCCTTTTGCATTCTAGTGTAGAATGTGAAGCAGAACGCACGGGGCACAAGGCAGGGATGGAGACTCTGCATTCATAGTTAGCAAACTTATTTCTCATCCCGAAAAGAAGGAACACTGCGTGTGTGTGTGTGTTTTGTGCGGTGGGGGGATTCGTGTTTAGGATTTTCTTCTTCTTCGTTTCTTTAATTTTCTTTCTTGAGGTGGGGGATCAAGGCCCGATCAGGAGGTTTTATTTTGGGGGAGAGGAGAGGCTGTTTGACCCCCCCCCCCCCCCCCCCTCTCTCTATCCCATCACATCAACATCCGGCCTCACCAACTGAGTTTCTTTATTTAATTTGCATTGACGTTGGCTCGGTGAGAGGAAGAAGAAGAGGAAGAGGAAGAAAAAGAAGAAGAAGGACGCCAAACAGCAGAGGATTGCGGTAGGCTGTTCGGCTGTGTTTTCCACGGGTCATTGGGGACATGGAGCCGGCAGCAGGAGCTGGGTTTGGTTGGACTAGGGGTGGTGTATGGGGGTGCTGGTGCGGTGAGGGGAGGAGGACAGGGGGATTCTACCTGCTGCTGCTCGCTGGACTGCTGGCTGCCAAACCACAGCGCACAAACAAAAACCCCCCCAAAAAAAACCCCCCCCAATAGGTGAGTGGGAGAAAAAAAAAAGATGATAGCCTTATATGCGTATTGTGTGCCCTCCATCCCGCGGTGTGTGTGTGGTGGTGTGTGTGTGGGTGTGTGGTGTGTGTGTTGTGGGTGTGTGTGTGTGTGTGTGTGTTGCCGGTTGCCCGCGACCAAACGAGGAATTGTACACATGGTTGCGTGTGCCAAGCCGGCTGCGCTGTAAGAACATGGCTGTAGAACAAGGGGGGGATCGGTCTGGTCCACGTGTGGGCATAATACTGTGTGTGACAGCTTGCAGGCTAAAGCGATCACGGGCTCCAGCAGGTATCTGCGACTCTGGTAAATTGGTTAGGCTGGTGCTTGGACAACAAAAAAATGCTGGGTTGTTTCTGGGTGCTTGTGATGGGTCCCGAATCTGGGCTGTTCGGGGGTATCATTAATAAAAAAACCAAGGCAAAGGCGACAGGAACCAAGTGAATGGCATATGGAGTAATTTTAGTCCTAGATTGGGCCAACTGAAAAACCCAGCAGTTGGGGGTTAACCCTTGGTGTCTGGCCTGTCCAACCATTGTCCACTTTTTTTTCAACATTATTAGCGCTTATCCAAATTGTCAATTTTTCAATGTTGTGGAGGCTTTTTTGTTGACGTTTTTGGTGTTTTCACAAAATTACAAAATACAAAAATATTTTATTAGTTGTCCTATTTCGGCGCCATCTTTTTGTGACAAAAAACTATTAGATTAGATAGATTAGACTCTCAACATTTCTTGTCATTACACATGTTACAGGTACAAGGCAAACGAAATGGGGGACACGTTTGGTCGAACAGAAGGCAATAGCATAAGCGCATAAAGTGAATAAATATGGAAATGAAAATATATGAAAACGAATTTTACAGATGGGGTGTACTATGAATATACATATAGATAACCATCTTGTGCGCAAGATTTACAGAGGCTAGTACCTGAACGTTACTACACAGGTGGGACATTTCTATAAATAGGAATTTCACAATGTGTACAAGACCATAATATGCCGATGTTTACAAGTTTACAGGTGAAATCTGTACTATTGAATATATATCAGGCGGGTGTATATAGCCAGATTTACAGATAGATATAAGTTAGGCTAAACTGAAGCAGTATAATAATGATTTAAGGTAGTAAAATATATAAAAAACTAAATATAGTATAAATATATATGATATATCACTACTGACAGGTCAGTTGAGTGAGGACAACATGAGGGTTAAAGGTTACCCCAGACAGTAGAGTTAATTCAATCTTCTATATGGGTCCGCCATCAGCATTTGGTTGAAGGGGGAGCCCAGCACATGGGTCACTCCGACCCAGGGGGTGTTCTGTCACATAGAGATCATTTGTTATTTTTTAACCTACATTGTATGAGTGTAGCAGTGTTGGTGAATGGTACTGGATTTTGGTGCGGTTGTACGTCAAAGTACAGATTCAAAGGAAGTGATTGGTCTTGATCTTGGGTTTTGTGGATTAAGGGTCCACTGGCTAGGAAATTTTCTCCCATCATAACTAAATCCAATCTCTTCACGCCCGCAGTTCAAGAATGCAGTGCTCCCAATTTCCACCGGTTGCGGAACGTCGCAGGATCCGCTGCGGAACGGCGCGGAGTCATTGGTTCCATTAAAGTTCAATGTAGAAACTAAATAAAAATCTTCCGGTTAATTTCAAAAAAAACTCACGGGGATAATCTCCCTGCACTCCACCTTGAAAACCAACACAGAGTAGTTTCCCTTTCTAATTCTTCTGGATGGAGTCAAAACTGGTGGGTTTGTGGTTCTATTCTACGTGATCTCGTGAGATCTCGTGGAGTCCCGAGACTTCAAACTGTCAGCATGCCGCAGCCGCCCTGCCACTAGCCCCGGACCCGGTGAGTGTTGACGGACTGGCGGAGGAACGGAGCCGGTCCCAGCCATTTACACCTGGTGGAAATCAGGTGTTTAAAGCACGGTGGCATTCAGCTTCAAAAGCCGGCTCTTGCGTTTTTACATATCCTTTGCTGCTGTTTCTGGCCGAAGAAGACGACTCCTGTTATGAATTGGCATTTGAATATGTGTGGTCTTCAAACCCCCGGAGCCGGTAAGCAACGATACAGTTAGCAGTTGCAGACCTGTGAGTTATAAGGCGGAGCGAGGCAGTGTGTCCTGGGTGTCCCTTAACGGCTAAAGTATGTCCAAGATGGGACGCCTGAATATGGAGCGTCTACACCAGATCAGGGAATAGAAATGGAAAATTTCAAGCAAATAGAACACTTGGAATTGATAGTGGTGGTAATAGTCCATGAAAAAGAGCCCATTGTGAATATGCAACACCGATTTGTAATGAACAACTGAACACGTTTACACGCGCTCCTTGAACCTTGTGTTGTCTTCCCATTAACATGAAGCCTTGGTCCTCTGGTCGAATATTGAAAAACAGTGGTGCTTTTGTGATGTTTTTTTTTGCTTTTTCTGATATATTTGTCACTTTTGCCATGCTTTGGGCTTTTTAAAACCTGAGCTGCGTTACTAAGTGGTTTACATATTCTTGGAAATTCATGGTCACAAATCTCATTTATTCAAATTAGACATAAGTTCTAGTTAAAAAAGGCAGATTAGATATTATATTGACTAATACTTAAGATCAGAGGACGTTGAGGGATCACAGATATCCAGTATATTGTGAAAGTTCATGACCGGAGGAAACTGGTTATGAAACAACCATAAAAAAATAATTCAAATGCTATAAAATAAAGAAAAACACTAAAAATTATGAAAGTAATCTTAAAATTACTGAGAACGTTGTATGGGGAAGCATCCATGTTCTGTGGGCAATTTGATTGAAAAAAATCAATATTTTGATATAAAACCCGGGAAAGGGCCAATTGTGACCAAGGCAACACAAGGGTTAAATCAATTTGTGGCTCAGCATCTGATCATGTGGTAGGCATGGATTATTTTTCTTATTTAATTTGACCATGTTGCTATGTTTGGTACTTGAATGACAGTGAGCCACAGTCAGGAAACGTGTCACAAACAGAAACAAGTCATAAGCCGGTTAGACATAACCCTTTAAGTAAGGGATAATTCGGTTTGGTCACGACAAGTGTGCCGTTGTTAGTGGTTATGGTTAAGGTGCAGGGGTTCAGGTGTTCTGACAGTGGCATGTCACTCTTTTGTAGAAAACCTAAGGATAGTGTTTTCCTATATTTGCTTACAGGGCCAATCAGGGTTGACTTTTTTCTCTTTTAACCATTGTGTTGTCTTCCCGTCGACATGCAACTTTGTTCCTTTTCTGGGTGTAAAGTCAACATTTGTTGTTTTTTTCGAAAATTTATTCTAGGTTTTGTACTGTTTGCGTTTAGGTATCTTTTAGTAAATTTTTTTTCATTTTTTTGCAGCTTTTCCAAATGTTTTTGCTTTTTGGTCAATTTTTTGGAATTTTCTAGTTTTTCAACATTTGTCACTTTTTTCAACGTTTTTGTCAATAGTTATGATTTGGACAGTTTTGTAAACGGGTCAAATTTGACCCGAGACCCAGGGGTTAGTAGATTTGACGTGGCGGATTTAAATTGCAGTTTGGATGGGCTTCAGCAGGCTTCAGTGGGCGGAAACACAGTTGCATTAAGCAGGTATTGGACAGATTCTTTGGCGCCTTTCGTTGCTCTGAGGGCGCTGGTTGGTGGCTCAGGTCTGTGGATTCCTGTTTTTTTTTTACCGATCTGACGGGGTTTCCCCATACGCTCCTCTTGGATCAGGTGTTCAGCTGCAGGGTACGCAGATATTAGTGAATCTTACGGCTGTTTTACCTCAGATTCTCTAAAACAGCTCCGTGGAGGTTGCTGATTTCAGACAGATATGCCTAGGTTTTTAAAATCCCAAAGGGAGGTTCTTTCCAGTCACGAGTCAAATATGGGCGATATGAGAAAAAATCAGAGATTCTGTCCTAATCCCTCCGGTCGATGGTGTAATGTGATAAATAGTCCCCTTTAAATACCAAAAAGCATTGTTATGGTTTGATGAGGGCTGCTCGGGCGGACTCACTCTCTATCTCTCTGATGAGTCTCCTGCGTAAATATATTCTGCAGAAACACTTTAATTAAGTTAATTGTGGTAGGAGAAGAGCACAAACACCACAACACACACACACACACAAACACACAAACACACAACACACACACTACACACAAACACACACACAACACACACACACACAACCACACACAACACAGTACTGCTGGATCAGCGGAGCAAGTCTTCACTCATGGGTGTGGTTTTATTCTCAGCATTTAACCTAAATCTTAGCCATGTACATTGGGGGATGGCTACTGTGTACAAACACAAAACACAAACACACAACCACACACACAACACCACACCACAAACACACACCACACACACACTTCCCTCATTATGGAATGTTCATACACCGCATTGGCGAAGTTACTTACGAATATATAGGGGACAATATATTTTAACAGAACGCAGCTCACTTCTCACAGTGTGTTCAGGTGCTCGTCTCTTGTCTGGTTTAAACTAGCGAGAGCCAGCAGTCTGCAGGTTATTTCACAGATGACTTCTCTCTAATCACCTGAGGAGAGCTAAGATCTAGGTGTAGGTATGTCATTCTGGTTGCATGAAAACCTGCAGGCTGTTGATTTCCATGGCACACGATCACCTGGTACACCACGGCTTAAGGCTTAGTACACAGCATCAAAGAAGAGACTATCTTCCACTAAATCAATTGATTGTGCTTAACTGAGAGCAAGAGAGAGTTAAAACGGGAAGAAGCCATGGTAGCTTATTAACTGCAAATGTAAAATGGGACTGATATTTATAGAAAAGCTTTCTCTTCTTACGCTTATCTGAAAGCGCTTTTTACATGGTACAGTAACCATTCACCATCCAACACATTTCACACACTGTGGCCGAGCGCTGCCGCAAGGGTGTCCACCTGCTCATCAGATAATACCTCACACACACTTCACCTCCATGTAGCAGCCTCGGGGCAACGCAGTCTCTTGCCAAGGACACGTCGACATGGTACTGCAGGGCCAGGGATCAACCGTTGTGTTGAATAAACTATGTAAAGATATTGTTGCCGAGTTAGCTTGCTAACGGGAAGTTAGTCGCGAAGTACAACACACCACGACTAAATACAACACATGAAAGATACACTCTCTCTATTACAAACCGAACAGAATAGGGGAAATCATTTCAGAAACCATTTTATCTATCTAGCATGGTTGTTTGATTGCGACTAACGTTTGCTCAAAACGCCATTCAAACTGACAGCCTTTGTTGTGTTTGAGTGCTAAACTTGCTAGCTTAGCTGCAGTCATTTCAAAATGTTTTAGCTATCCATGGTTTTTGGTTGTAACGATCTCAAAACGCCATTCACCTGACAGCCTTTGTTGTGCTTGATTCTAGCTTGTAAGTAGCTAGCAGTCATTGTCAAAACGTTTGTAGCGTATCTACATTGTTTTGTGTCTAAACGTTAGCTCTAAACACAACATTCAACGTCAAGCCTTTGAGGCTGTTTGATGCGAAACTTGCAGCTAAGCTAGACACGTGAACCATTGTAAGTAGGTCCACCTTTTCCTCGTGTGACATTACAGAAGTTTCTCTTAGCATCTTATATCGTAACTTGTCGCAAAGGAGCCTGGGGCAGTACAGCCACAACGTTAGCTGGAGTATATGAAAGTATGGACGTCCGCTAGGGCTGGATGATTCATGATGTAGTTGACGTCAACTCGATGACGAGTGCGCGACACTGTTTGCGTTCGTCGTGTCTAAAACAAATAGAATGGAACGAGTCCACTCGCAACTGCAAAACGACACTTGAGAAAAATCTTGCACGCTGTCTTCTAAAATGGGAGTATTTTCTCTTAATTGGCCAACAACAATTGGTAGTCCTGAGTCAGATAACAGCAGCCAACACCGGAATTCTGCCTCTCAACCCTTCTACCGAGTCACCCGTAGACAGATGAGTGTGAGGTAAATTGATGTGGTCCTCTCTCTCCCCCCCATCTTTACACATGTCTTTGAATCTGCACTCTAAAACTCTATGCCTATAAGCTAGAAATGCCTAATTTTATTGTATGTTGTATCATTTTTATTCACTGCTGCTGCACTGATTGCCTACCAACAAGTTTTATGTGTAGCTGGTTTGGTAGGAGAGAATTAAACATAAATAGTTTTTTTGAGTGCATAGGAGTGGTTGAGTTGCGTTAGGGACCTTTGAACGTTAACAAATTACATCTAAGTGCAGAATATCCCAGTTATTTCAAACACAATAATATCGTACCGTAACATAAGTATCGTGATAATATTGTATTGTGGGAGCCTATGGAATCACACCCCTATGAATAGCACTTTTTTTTAACTCCTCTTCACTTATCCTGCTTATGTGTTTTGCCACGCCCAAATGAAAGATGGATAGAGTGAAGTAAACACGAGGGGAAAACATCAATCTTTGTTTTCGTTTTGGCTCTTATTTTTAGATTAGGTTTATTAGATTATTCCCGATGCGCTTGACCCTTCATGCATTCATCATTAACGTGACATGTGACAGTGAAAACCTACAGAGCAGAGAGTTCTACGATACTGCGTCTTACATTAATAAACTGTCATACACTCTAGGAACCACATATTCTTCTGTTCCCGTCCTTTGACTGTCATTATCCTACCCACTCCAACTCAATGTGATCTGAGCAAAGCTGTTGGTTAAATTGTTTGTGGAAACAATTCAACAAGGCCCTATAGTGTGCATCATGCTACCACAGCACGCTACAATGCTGCTGATCAATGCCAATAGACTGTTACCTGTTCACTACCTTCGTTTTCAGGTTAGATGCTAAACACAACCCATGAACTAAACCCAGTACAGCTGAGAGTTAAACATTGATTTTTTGGTTATGCCTAACCCAAACATTTACCTTAACTATTCCGGCAATGTCCTACCTCAACACATCTATTGAACATTCAATGTCAATACATAACCTCAACCATCTAACTTACATTCCATTCAATGTCACCTCAACATGTCTAAACCTCTGTAACCAGTCTAACTAACCATTATCAACCATTCAATGGCACTCCACCATCGTACCATAATGGCTAAATCATCATTACAATAAGTTATGCCTAACCTAACCATTAACTTAACAAGGTCAAGGGTCAATGTCTAACCTCAACACCTCTAACCTTACCATTCAAGGTCATCCATGGCGAACCCATCAACCATATAACCTTAAACCATTCAAGTCAAGGCTGAACCTCGCCCCCCCATTCTTAACCATCGCTAATCAACATTAACCGACATTCAAGGCAATGCCTACCTCAACCATCTAACCTTACCATTCAAGGTCCATGGCCCCAATCTAATCACCATTCAAGCACAACCTCACTCAACCTTTACCATTCAAGTCATGCCTAACCTCAACCATCTACCTTAACCATAAGGTCAGTCTAACCTCAAACCATATAACCTTTACCATCAAGGTCATGGTACTCAACCTACTAAATCTCATGCTAACCAATACCATCTGACCTTAACCATTCAAGGTCATGCGGCTAACTCTAACCATTAACTTAACCATTCAGGTCAGGCGACCACCTCTAACCTCCATACTGGCAACTCCCACTAACTTTACCATTCAAGGTCAATGGCTAACCTCACCATCTAACCGTTACCATTCAGGTCAATGCCTAACCTCAACCATCTACCTTTACCATTCACAGGTCAATGTCTACCTTTATAACCATCTTGGAGTTTCGACAAATCCTTTGCTGGTTTTTGGGTCTTAAACGTAAATAAATATGCACGTTTTTTGGGGAATCACCATAGTTATACAAATATCTCCTATGTGGAACATGAATGTTGTACCACCATTATTGCAAATTATCCAGCAATATCACAAGCTAAACCTTGGAGTGGCACTAGAGGAAGAGTGGTGAATCCTGAGTTTGGGGTTTAAGGATAACCTTTCTGGGAACCATGAAAGGTATGGGCCAATCTCCACACGGTTGATTTTGGAGATTTTACACAACAAGCAAAACCTTTGACTGCTCGATGACAGCACAAGGAAAATTCAGGGATCATGGGGCAAGCTTGTGCCTCAGGGTATGTGGTTGCCTGCCAATTGGAGGTTGGCGTGGTTCATCTCAGGCCCTGTCAGTTCCCATTCGAAGTTTCCGTTGGGCAAGACATGAACCCAGAGTTGCCCCACGATGCATGCGCATTGGAGTGTGAAGTGGGTGTGGTGTCTATCAGTGATGCATCCAGGTCTGGCCCCTTGTACGGCACCTCGGCCACAGTGTATGAATTGTGTGTGAATGGTGAATGTATACCTGTATGCTGTAAAGCTCTTGAGTATCGTTAGACTAGAAAGACGCTATATAAATACATTTACATTTACCAAGTCAGTATCATGCGCCTCTGGGTGACCATGAATATTGTACAACAGCAGTGTCAATAGATCATTGTGGTAGATTTTCAGTTTGGCCCCAGAGTGTCAACGGACGACAGATAGACTTAGACTGGGTAAACCCTGCACGCTGTCTGGGACCGGCACGTTTAATTCCCTCTCTTCATTCAAAAGTTTTAGAGCCAATCACAAACCGCTTATACTACCTAGCGCGCTATGACAGGTTATACACGTAACGATGAGAAGCAC
The DNA here is from genome assembly GCF_008692095.1 of Etheostoma spectabile. Taxonomy (NCBI): domain Eukaryota; kingdom Metazoa; phylum Chordata; class Actinopteri; order Perciformes; family Percidae; genus Etheostoma; species Etheostoma spectabile. The sequence goes on along the minus strand of NC_045748.1, from coordinate 24,534,834 downwards.
CCAAGCATCTTCTCTGTATATCAACATAGCGGCCACAAACGCCATCAAAGTCACCCAGATGTTGTTCTGATTGGATGATTGGTATCTAATTGCGTCAGAGTAATTTTAACTATGCCGTTGGTCACAGAGCAGACTCCCAGAACCAACGGAGTCACTCTCAATCTATTAAGCTGCTTTGTCTGGTGATAGCCGACTAGGATGCGACTGACGTGCAATCATATTTAATGGCAATGCTGTGTCTTTAAAGGCCATAAAGAAACATGTTATCCTCAGGTGCTGCTACGACACACATTTGTTAATGTTACACATTATGTGTACTCCTGTTGATGGCACGCTCCTGATTTCATGGGCCCTCAGGTGTCCAGATGTCTCGCTCACCTTTAAAGAACCAGCAGCCTAATAAATTCTGTGTTATAAGTTTTTTTTCCTGCCCTGCAAAGTAGTTCCCAATCTCTCGCTGTTTATGTTGTTTTGTCCCGAGTGCGCAAGCCTTCGGTTCATCCTCTGTTCTGTTGTGGCTATGGTGTGAATGTGCATGTGTGTATGCAGGGGGTTGGTCCTTGTACAATGCTTGGGATAAGCACGGTGTTAGTATTAAGACTAAGCAGATTTATCTTTAAAGCTTGCGGTATCCAGAGAAGGATTGTTTTACTATTCAGAAGAAAAACATGTTCTGTCTGTACGCTGTGTCTCGTAATATTTTTAAATTCATATAGCAATCTATTGAATGGATCTTAGACATCATTTGCATACCAAAGTCATTTTAATAAGTATGATCTCCTTATATTATGTTGTTTTTCACCTCTATGTTCTCTACTCTTGTTTCATTTGTCTTGAATGAATCTCATGTCATCTACTTGGATTTGTTCGTCTTGTTAAAAAACTGTCTGTCTGTTTCTCACAATTGTCTGACTTGTCTTGTTTCCTAAACAGCGTCCTTCTGTTTATTCGGACTCATCTTTTTGCCTAATTTATTCATCTATCATCAAAGCTCATGTATGCAACATTTGTCTTACTTGATCCATTCTATCCGTTTCTCACATGTCTCCATTGTCCCATCTCATTCCCATTCCCTGTATATCTAATAGTAGTATCTCATTTTTATGGCGGTCTTATTTCTCTCTCTTTTCCATTGTGCTCTTTGATTCTGTTATCTTATCTCTTTTGTCTTGTTCTTTCTCATCCCTCACTGACTTGTCTAATCCATTTCATCTCTACTGTCTCATCTAATCTGTATGATCTCATTGTTATCATGGCATATTTGTCCATATTATCTTATTTAGCCTTTGCATTCTTGTCTTCTGTGGAATCATTTAAAGTAATAGGGCGTAGATTCTGTCTCCCACACGAGGAAGTAATGACAACACAACTGTCGGCACATGACACAAGCCTTCGTGATCACGCACCTCCCCACCCTCCTCACCGCAGTGCTGTAGCCAAGGAGGGACACGGAGATTAAAAAAACAGATGGCCTCTTCAGAAGAGGTCATTATCTTCACTCGAGTCGATATTCACGTGTTGACCACAATCTTCCATATGGTGAATCCAGGACAGTTTGTGGAGCTGAAGTCTTAATTACTTTGTAGCAACTCATTGGCTTGAATGTAACAGCGTTATTTAAAGCACCCATATCTGCTCATTTTCAGATTTATAATTGTTTTGAGGTTGTACAAGACTAGGTGTCCATGGTTTCATTTTCTAAAACACCACTATTTTGTTGTGTCTGCACATTGTGCAGATCCTGTTCCACCCTGGTGTTTAGGTCTCTGGTGGAGCTCAGAGTGAGACATCTTACTTCTATACTATCTTTGTTGGGTGTTGCACATGCTCAGTAGCTCTGTAAGATCCATCAGCTAGAACACTCTTTCTCCATATTGGTCACGCCCAAAGGCAGGATTAGCTGGGAGCTTTTCTAGACCAGGGACACTTGTGGAAACCTGCAACAACAGGGACAGGAAGATAGAAACGGACAGGAAGTAGTTCTTTGGAGATTATGGTCAACTAGGGGCTGTTGTAGCAGTGTTCTGACATTGAGTATGAGCTAGCATGCTACGGTTAGCCACCATCGTCTCAGCTAGTGACGTAGAAAGCCGTGCAGAGTTGAACGCTCACCGGAGACTGAAGACAAGAGGACACTCAGAAACCGGATCACACTCAAAACACATGGATGATTTTTTCCAAGTTTGTAGCATGTGGGAAACCAGAGACACAAATAACACACACATCCCAGAAAAATATGGGCACTTAAGATTGAATTGAATTGAATTGAATAATATACAACATTACTACGCTAAATTAAAACTACTTGTCCTCATCCACTTTACACTGTCTTATCTCGTGTTGTCTAGTCAGACCGTCTCATCTAGTGTAGTCCTTCGCGTACTGTCTCATTTTGTCTCATGTCATCTATTCTTTCCTCATTTATCCTTATCCTAACCTATATCCGAATGTGTTTGTTGTTCTTGTGTCACCTTTGTCCAGCCTGGTGTTGTCTTCCTGTTTATAAAGCATAGAACACAAACAGTGATAAGGCCCGTCTGTATCACATCTTCTTAGCCAACTTACTACTGCTAGTTTTACACTCATTTTTGGAATTCATGGTCAAAAACCTAATTACACCACATTTTTTTAGTTAAACCCCCCCAGAAATATGAAATTTAGATTCATAGGCTGTGATATCATCATGATAATCATAATGTTTCGTGAATGGAGCCGTCCATATTTTCGATAATGGTTAAAAGAAACCATGTTGGTTTTTTAAGATTTTTTGGGCCTTTATTAAGGACAGCGAAGGCATGAAAGGGGAAGAGAGATGGGGGGTGGATGACATGCAGCAAAGGGCTGCAGGACGGAGTCAAACCCACGGCCCTGTGTTGAGGACGAACCCTACACATCGGTGCGCACTCTACCATGTGAGCCTACCCAGGCGCCCTAAACCCAATGTTTTCATATTGAACCTCGAAATGGGTCAACAAAAAATCCTATTTGGCACGGCTGCACGTTAATGGAAATTTGCGGATATCCTTTTTCATCGCGTGTAAACAGCCTATGTTGTGAGATGAAGTATAATAGGCAGATATGAGGAGAATCGCTAGGTATTTTTCTGTAGAGAAATATCTCAGCTCTTTTGCCTAAGTAAGGGGATTTTTTCAAGATTCGGTCTCTCAAGAAAGATCATCTGACATCGGCCAGCCACAACAGAGATCTTGTCTTTTCGGAATAAGGGCAAAAACTGAATTCAATCTGCATGTAAATGTAGATCATTGTGATCAGCTGAGCGATGACGGTTAGCAGCTCTGTCGGATGGACTGTCTAAAATGAAGCAAAGAGAGAGCTGTCAGGAACAGAAGCTTTTGTCTGAAAGTGGGCATGTTCTGGTCATTTTCAGGTTAGGATGTACTTTGAAGTTTTAACCAGATAGGTTTAGGTGTTTTATTTTCAAAAAACACCACCCTGTGTGTCGCGCTCTCTGTTATCTACAGAGTGCGGCTAATTTCTGTTCCTCTTTGTGGGAGATGCATAATGCTCACGTACCTAGGTAAGGACTACTAGCCAATCAGAAGCAGAGGATGAGGGCCTGACAGTACCTAGGTAGGCACTACTAGCCAGTCAGAAGCAGAGTATGAGGCCCTGACAGTACTAGGTAAGGACTACTAGCCAGTAGGAGCAGAGTATGAAGCCCGACAGACCTAGGTAAGGACTACTAGCCAGTCACGTAGCAAAGTATGAGGGCCCTGAACAGAACCTAGAGGGAGGCTACTAGCCAGTCAAAAGCAGAGTAAGGGTCCTGACAGTACCTAGGTAAAGGATACTAGCCGTCAGAAGCAGAGTATGAGGGCCCTGACAGTACCTAGGTAAGGGATACTAGCAGTCAGAAGCAGGTATGAGGTCCTGACAGTACCTAGGTAGGACTACTAGCAACGTCAGGAGCAGATATGAGGGCCCGACAGTACCTAGTAGGACTCAGCCAGTCAGAAGCAGAGTATGAGGGCCCTGACAGTACCTAGGTAAGGACTACTAGCCAGTCAGAAGCAGAGTATGAGGGCCTGACAGTACCTAGGTAAGGACTACTAGCCAGTCAAGCAGAATATGAGCCTGACGTACCTAGGTAAGGACTACTAGCAGTCAGAGCAGAGTTGAGGCCTGACAGTACCTAGTAAGGACTCTAGCCAGTCAGAAGCAGATATGAGGGCCCTGACAGTACTTAGGTAAGGACTACTAGCCAGTCAGAAGCAGAGTATGAGGTTTTTGGGCTTTTTCACTTTGTAAACCTATAACAAAAATAGAAGGGGAAAAAGCCAAAAAGCATAACATCAGCACTATAAAACAAATATTCATAAAGAACAGCGTCTTAAAATTGTAATCCAAATGTTTCATTTTGGATAAGATGAAATATTGGTAAAATGTGTGTTTTTTCAAGATGAACCCATACCAGGACAGACTCTTGTCATCTCACACACATGTTTTAATACAACCAATTTATTTAGATCTTGAAGAATAAAAATAATTCTTCATGGCGGGATATGCATACATTTCTTCCTGATCCAGAAAACCAATCCATAATGGACCTCATGAACAATGTCTAGGATCTGTTAAAATCCCAAGCTCAGGGGACAGACGGTAGACAGAACACGGAGGGATGATGGGTAACAGATGACCAACATGCATGTCGGGTCCTGTGTATGTGAAAGCAGAGAGAAGATGTAGTCATAAAAAAGCAGGGTATGATAGTTATCTTTCTTTGATTTAGTCTAGAACCCTCTCCAAGGTTTTCAGCCACGGCAACAACGAAATCCCAAACGCTGCAAAAAAACAAAAAACAAAAAGAAAAACACTGAATCAAGGGGAGCTAAGATTTAATCAAGAATCACATTAAAGTTAAAAGCTACAAAGCAGTAAAACCTTTTCATTCATACAGAGCTGATAATAAAGTTCAGAAGACGATCATAGAGACACGGCAGGCTGTACCACCAAGGAGATGTTAATTTAACACTCAAAACCACCCACCTCGTGTTATTAATTGTGTATGAAGGAGAAAAAGCCTGCATATTATTAATTGAATCAAAGTCATGATTTGTTCCTCTGGGTTTCCAAGCCATCGGATCCCATAGGTCCAGTAAAACCAGCCACAGCTAGGCCGTGTGGACATTGTAGGGATTGATTGAACACCACACTAGCTTTGGAATATTGGCGCCATGTGAGCACAATTGAAGAGTTTGATAATTAGATGACACAAGCTCCAAAACAACACCGGGCCGTCATTAGATAACTAATGCAGGCTCACACCGACAGCCTTTAGATCAGTTGAATTGAACTAGAACTAAAGTCCCTGTGTCAGGTAGCTTAGCAGTCTGAGCATAAGTCTCCTGTAGGTCAAGGTAGCCTTAGCAGTGCTCCCCCCCCGGAGCTAGTCTCTGTTGTCAGGTAGTAGCATATTGAGCAATGTCTCTGGTGTCAGGTAGCTTAACAGTCTGAGCTCATGCTCCTGTAATCAGGTAGCTTAGCATCTGAGCTAATGTCTCCTGTAGTCAGGTAGTTAGCAGTCTGAGCTAATGTCTCCTGTGTCAGGTAGCTTAACAGTCTGAGCCATGTCTCCTGTAGTCAGGTAGCTTAGCAGTCGAGCTCATGTCTCCTGTAGTCAGGTAGCTTAGCAGTCCGAGCTACTAAGTCTCCTGAGTCAGGTAGCTTAGCATATCGAGCAACGTCCCTAGTCAGGTAGCTTAACAGTCTGAGTCATGTACTGTAATCAAGTAGCTTAACAGTCTGAGCTCATGTCTCCTAGTCAGGTAGCTTACATCCAAGAATGTCTCTTGTAGTTAACATTAATATGAGCCCCCAGCATGCCAGGCCCACCAGTGGCTATAAATGGTGATAGGTCTAAACCGAGCCCGGGTATCCTGCTCTGCCTTTGAGAAAATGAAAGCTCGATGGGACGATTTGGAATCTGCTCCTTATGAGGTATAAGGGTACTGTTACCCCCCGTCGCTGCTTTGCCCACCCAGAGAATTTGCCCCCCCCCCCCCCCCCCATGAGAGAGAGAGACATCATGGCTTTCAATAAGCAAAGTGGCAGTTGTCAAGGCCACACCCCAGCCTACACTCTCCACTTCAGACACAGTATTGTGCAAGGACCACTAGGTCTATATAAAAAGAGACTCAGTCAGATTAGGGACCATAAGGTCTATAAAGAGACTTCAGATACAGTATTAGGGGACCACTAAGGTCTATATAAAAGAGACTTCAGATACAGTATTAGGGACCACTAAGGTCTATATAAAAGACTTCAGACAGTATTGGGACCAAGGCCTATTAAAAGAGACTTGATACAGTATTAGGGACCACTAAGGTCTATATAAAAGAGACTTCAGATACCGTATTAGGGGACCACTAAGGCCTATATAAAAGAGACTTAGATACAGTATAGGGACACTAAGGTCTATAAAAGAGACTTCAGATCCAGTATTAGGGACCACTAAGGTCTATATAAAAGAGACTTAGATACAGTATAGGGGAACACTAAGGTTAATAAGAGACTCAGATACAGTATTAGGGGGCAAACAAGGTCTTATAAAAGAGACTTCAGATACAGTATTGGGACCACTAAGATCTATATAAAGAGACTCAGATACATATTAGGGACACTAAGGTCTATATAAAAGAGATTCAGATACAGTATAGGGCAACTAAGGTTCTTATAAAAGAGCTTCAGATACAGTATTAGGGACAACTCGGTTATCTATAAAAGAGACTCAGATACAGTTAGGGACACAAAGGTCTATATAAAAGAGACTCAGTACAGTATTAGGGGGCACTAAGGTCTTTATAAAAGAGACTTCAGATACAGTATGAGGGACCCTAAGGTCTATATAAAAAAGACTAAAGAGCACCATGTCACTGGGACCTTCAAGATCGTTGACTTGACTTGGGTCTGCCTGTCATGACCTGGTTCATGGTCTTGACTTGGGTGTCAGGGTTGTGCAGGTCAGGGAGTAGATTAACCTGTTCTCTCAAGAGAACAACACTGGAGAAACACAGGAGTGAACACAGTGATACAATTAACAACGAACAGTCAGGTCAAACACACGAGGAGCTAACACAAAACGGGCAACTGGAGTGGGCAGGGACCTGGAATAAACGAGGCAAACGATGATTGGTAACAGGACACGGCCACACAAAGAACAGGCCGATGAGGCTAGGTAGACACCAAAACAGTGTACAGGGAAGACGTGCCGTGGCTACCTGCAATCATAAGGAGACCGTGGAACGGGTTCTTCTTGTTATCCCTCAGTACCATTTGGAAGACTGTTGTTAAAGGGTGGACCTGAATGTGAAGATTTCAGCACATGGACATGTAATAACTCTGGGACGATGGTGTTCCAAATGAATTCACTTATCTGCAACAAACTGGATTAACAACGAGGATGTAAGGGAGTAGAAAGGAAAAAGGATCAGTTGGTGGAGCAATGATCCGACTGGTTGCAGGTCGCCATGAGAAGAAGAAAGAAGAGAGGAAGAAGAAGAAGAAGACGACAGGGCAACAGTTAAGTAAGGAATGCACCGCACGAAACTCCAAATGCAACCAATGAAACGCAAAACAGAAAAGCTCAAAACACAAACTCTTTGTAGAGACTACATAACAGTTAAAGAGTAGATATAAGGAGATTATTGTCACAAGGTCACCACCAGTCTTAACTTTAATTGAATGAAAACAAAAATGTGTGAAGGCTCGGCCACAGAGCACACCGGGACATTGGGACTTGATTTGGACTGTTTTGGTGTTGGCTGGGACCTCCTGCCTGGACTTTGGTCGTTGGTTTGACTTGAGACTTGATTTTTTTTTTTTTTTCAACCTCATTGGGATGATGTAGACTTGGCCACTTTGAAACACCTTCATCACTGTGGTGTGTGTGTGTGTGTGTGTGTGTTTTCTGTAACAGATTATTGCTCGGTAGATTGAAGTGTTTGGGGTGTGTTTTGTGTGTGTGTGGGGGGAGGTTGTGGTTGTTTTGGGTAGGATTGTGTGTGTGTGTGTGGGGGGGGGTGTTTGTGGGAGGGATGTGTTTGTAGTGTGGAGGGATTGTGTGTTGTGTGGAGGGGGGGGTTGTGTGTGTGTTTTGGTGTGTGTGTTGTGTGTTGTGTGGGTGTATTGTTTTTTTTTTTTGTGTGGGTTCACAGCCACGGGAACGGGATTAATAATGGGCGAATGACTGAATATGGCGTCGTAGCGCATTTGTTTTTCTTCTGCTGTGAAACAAGAGCAATTTACAAATCTGAGATGATAACTCAAACAGAAACACACGGAGGTTTCCTCTGTATTACAGAGGCCGAGTTCATATCAGTCAGCGGTCAACCTGAAGCAAGCCGAGTGAAATGAAAAAAGCACAAACATGGCATAGAATACATGTCTTTATCACAAGACCAAAACCCTGATCTCCTTACAGGACCGACTCTTTAGTTCTCTGTTGCTATGGTCATTTATATTCAGTGTCCACTGCCATATTGAGTATTGAGCATATGAGTCATTTTCTAAAACGGAGGTTCAGTGTATTCAGTGTACATGAGTTTTGATGGAGGACGCAGGTGCGACTGTCACTCTTCTGTGGTTCTATATCTGAACATCATGAGAAACTTGAAGTATCCAGTGAAAACCAGGATGTAGGACAGAAGGCCTCCAGTTCCCTTAGTTGTAGGTAGTTTATGTTAGATGGGACTTGAGTTTTAAGCAGAGCTCCCTTGGGCCATTTTAATGCTACCAAGCCATCACCTGCCGTCAGCATCCATTGATCCCATTCATTTTGACGTCACTTGACAGCGAATACCTTTACATCTAAAGAGTTTAAAGACTCTCATGTTGTTATTTCTAAAGAAACACGACAATGTATAAAAGGCTCCGTTACCTTATGGCTCCGTAGCAGACGCTTTTATAAAAATAGGCTACCGATTGTGTCATAAACCACGCAACTTACGTCGCACAGTAGAGGAATACCGTGTAGTACAGGTAAGCTCGCAGACAGTTGGACTGTTCATCAGCGTTTAGGTGTAATTACTAACATAACCAGCATGTTGTTAGCAGTGATTAGCTTGTGTTCATGTTACCTCCTGACATAACCACCTCTCTGTCTCTGCTGATTGGGAATGATGAATTTTCTCTGCACACAGCTACCAGAAGACTTACAACTTTCAGACAGGTGCTCCCGTCACATTAAGGTCTTCTAGCTCATTTGAGGGGCTGCGCAGTAACGGCAGCATCACCGGGAAAGAGCTTAATGGACTTTGCTGGTCTCCGTCCAGAACAACGGGTCTGTTGGTCCAATTCTTTAATGTCTATGGAATCGACAGTGTGTATGTTGTACAGATGTGAAGACCTTTCTTGTTCAGACTTTGTGCAGAGTGAGAGCATGTTGTGAGAGGGAAACCGACCAGAGGATGCAGGTGAAGAACAAAATGTAGAACCTAAGGGGCTTTTCGCGCTTGTAGTTTTCGTTCTGGTCCAAATCGCTTGATGAAGTTGTAAAGTTGGGCCGTTTTTCCCCTGGAAAAATCAAGCTTACCAAACTCGGCACAAGAACATTGTCTCTCTTATTGCTCAGATGTGTCTGGGGCGGGAGCAGAAGAAGGTCCGTGTTCTGACGGGTGCATTTCAATCAGGAGAGACATGTTTGCAGATATGCAAATGGGTTATTATACAATCAGTGAAATGTACCAAAGTCTTTGGCGATTAGAATCCATCGCTATATGAAATTTTGTAATCTATACATTGGGGTAGAGAACCATCAGACCTCCAGATGGAATCCAGACGGGGGAAGGGGGGGTTTGCCTGAAACAAAGCTGAATAGCAAAGGTGGAGACTGCTTTTTAAAGCAGTTTGTGACTCGTCATGGCCATTGCTTTGTGTCGATTGTGATTGGATAAGCAGGAAGGTGAGCGCTGATTCGATTTAGGAAGAGAGCGGTGATTAAATGGGTCTTCCTGAAAGCTTTTACGCTGTGCTACATTTCAATACAGGAGAGACTAGTTGCATATACTGTATGCGACAGTATACACAGCAAAAAGGTACATTTATTAGGACAACAGCTGAATTGGTGCAAGAATTAATGAGTAACCTCATGTTGTCCTCAGGTCAAATTGCCCCGTTGTCCTATATCAATGTTCTTTTAATCCCAAAATAACATGATTGATTCCACACAAGCTCTTTGCCAGTACAAATTCTACTTCATTAATTTTTAATTCAATTTTATAGCATTTGAAAAAACAAATGGAAGTTTTTTGAAATAGATTGAGTAAAAGTTGACATTCCAGTCTGTGTATTCATCAACATCCATTCCTTTAATTTTAGTCTCAATAATTCTAATTTCTGCTTTTCTAACTCAGACATTAGGTCTAATTTCCTATAAGTGAGGTTCATTGAACATAAATTCCAAAAGTATCTGTAAAACTAAAGTTAATAAGGTAGTGTTAAACGTCCCAAAAAGTGAAACATCGAGGGGGGGGGGGGAAACGTCAAGTGTGGGGGAAAAAGGGGAAAAAAACGTGAGGAAAAAGTTGCAAACGTCAACAAAAAGTGTCAACAAAAGTGTTTGGTTTTCAATTTCGGCGGGAAGACGACACGACAAGGGTTAAAAGTTAGGCGTCTCTGAAAGAACGCACGCTGAGCTACATATGTCAACCATCTCCAGTCAAACCAGCCACTAAGTGGACATTATCACAGAGACGGCGTCCGTCCAACTTAAAAATGCATCGATCTATCAATTTGCTTGAATTCAAACTGGGAAAAAAACCTAAGCAATGATGGTCCTGAAAGCCTCAGTGTGTATTGATGAAGTCCATGGATGTCTTTTTTTTTTTTTTTTTTTTTTTTTAGTCTGCGCATTATTCAAGCGGTTGAAGAAGAAGACAAAAAAGACATGTCTGTGAGTAATTCACAGAAAGATAATTAGTTTTGACGGTGAACATTAGCGTTTCATTTATGTCTTGTGCTCTCTGCTGTCTATATTTAACATCAGCAGCTCGGCTCCGACACGCATGCATTATTCATGTCGGGAACCTGCACTACCTGCCGGAGGAGCACTCCATCTCCCTCACCTTTAAATCCTCCTCATTAATACCGCCGCAGGCTTTTACGTTAATTGGTTCTTACTTATTGTAGTCCTGTTTTCTTTCTGTGTTTTCTGCGCTGCTGCAGATGGATTCGGGGCTGATTTTTAAAAGAAAAATTGGAAAACAAATTAGAGGGTTTTTATGCAGCGGCGTGCTGTTTACAGGGCTTCAGGATGAAGACTGTGTGTACTGAAGAGCATGACACACACACACACACACACTGAACATCTGCAGGACTTTCATGGATGTCTAACACAAAGACTTTTTGTGGATAAATCGCAAGATATATCTAAAAAATTATGTGGGGTGTGATGAACAAGAAGTGTTATGCTTACTTCCTGTTCCTGTTTGTTAGATATCTCAGTGTGGATGGGGATCTTTCTGAAAATGGCCGGATGTGTGAGTCCATTAGCTTAGCTTAGCTTAGCAAGGGGCTAGTGTTGGTGGGTGGCGAGGGAGTTGCGTTTGGCTCCCCAGTTCAGGTCACCCCCTTGACCCTGCCAAGGTGCTCTTGAGCAAGGCACCCAACCGCTGGCGCCTGTCCATCAACAGTTTGTGTGTGTGTGTGTGTGTGTGTGTGTGTGTGTGTGTGTGTGTGTGTAATTTCCCTTGCGGGGATTAACAAAGTACTGTACATATTATTGTTTTGGCTTTTCATCACCAGATTAAGTCAGGAAAGTGGGAGAAGGTGGGGGTGGGGGTGTGTGTGTGTGTGGTGTTGGGGGGGGGGGGGGGGTGACATGCGGCTGTATCCAGGGGCGGTGGGGCCACAGAGGTGCAGGTGTGCCGCAGGGTCCCCGTCCAGGCCGTTGCGGCTGCTTGTTGGGTAGAACACACGCCGTTGTATCACTCTGGACTCGGCTCTGCTGTTACCAAAACGGACGGCCACGCCGCCGGAGGATGGGGGGGGTGACCAACGAGAGTCCGTCGTGTTTGGCCGCCATCCAGAAACCTCCAGGGCGGCGCGAGACCTGATGACTTCCTGTGCAGCGCCGCAGGTCTGTAGCTCGATGAGATGAGTCGCCTCGACTGCAGCAGTTTTTCTGCTCATAAATATTCATACGCCGAGGCATGGCGTCATGCGAGGGGAGCAAGGACTCCAGAAACCAGCGGGCCCTGATTGTTCGCCCAACTACCCCCCCACCCCCACACCCAGCACCTCACGTCCTCCCTCCACCAGCAGCAGCACGCCACCCGCCATCGCTGCACAGCCAGCTGGATTTATAGCCACTTATAAAGATTAGTGATGCGTCTTGCATTCAGCTCACACTCGCGCACACACTCACACACACACGGAAAATGCAGTCTTTCACCCAGAACTGCTGTCACATGAAAACCTTGCATGTCCATGCTAAGTCTCTATGATTTATTTTCTGAAGATGGAGAATTTTATCACTCAAGTTTTTTTTTTTTTTTTTGAACCTGGTTCTAATGGAGAACACATGTCGTAGTGACACTTGAGAAATTGTGTGGTGTGTGTGTGTGTGTGTGGGTGTGTGTGGTGTGTGTGTGTGTGTGTGTGTGTGTGGGTGTGTGTGTGTGTGTTGTGTGTGTGGTGTGGTGTGGTGTGTGTGTGTGTGTGGACTCTGCAGCTAGTTAATGGCAAGACCCAATGTTTCCAGTCAAAAATCGCCAGTTTTAAATCAGTTTTAATGAATGAGATTGCGGCTGCATTTCACTAAAACTACAGCTTGATTCCCAGAGTACAAGCACAGGCAGACTCTGGGTGTGTGTGTGGTGTGTGTGTGTGTGTGTGTGTGTGTGTGTGTTGTGTGTGTGTGTGTGGGTGTGTGTGTGTGTGTGTGTGTGTGTGTGTGTGTGGTGTGTGTGTGTGTGTGTGTGTGTGTGTGTGTGTGACTGGTGCTGTTGAACAATCATCAATATACCGCTATGGCGCACTGCAAACCCCTACACACCTTGGGCCACAAGTGTACTTAATGGAACCATAGCCGGATCCTTCCAACCCCCCCCCCCCCCCCTTCCCAAATCAGATGATACACGGTCATACCATAGTCATGTGAGTTACATCTTCGCTACGTCAAAATTATTCGGCAAAGCCGTTTCCATTGCCCATTTTGTACGTCTCTTTTTTCAAATGTTTCCTCCCACCAGGAGCGGGGCTAGAAGGGGGGGGGGGGCACACACAGGTGGCACCGGCCCCCCCTTCTAGCCCCGTCCTGGTGGAGGGAAACTTTGAAAAAGAGAACGTACCAAAATGGGCAATGGAAACGGCTTTGCCGAATAAGTTGTTGACGTAGCGAGATGGAACTCAAATGACTAGGTATGACCGGATCCATCTGATTTGGGAAAGGGGGGGGGGGGGGGGGGGTTGGAGATCCGGCTTGGTTTTCCATAAGTACACTGTGGCCCAAGGTGTGTGAGGGGAGTTGCAGTGCGCCATAGCAGGTATATGATGAATTGGTTCACAGGCACCAGTCCACACACACACACACACACACCACACACACACACACCACAACACACACACACACACACACACCACACAACACACCACCACACACACACACACACAACACACACACACACACACACACACACCCCACACCCAAGAGTCTGCCTGTGCTTGTACTCTGTGAATCAAGCTGTAGATTTAGTGAAATGCAGCCGCAATCTCATTCATTAAAACTGATTTATAAACTGTGCCGATATTTTGACTGGAACAACTTGTGGTCTTGCCATAATAAGCTGCAGAGTCCACACACACACAACACACACACACACACACACACACACACACACACACACACACACACACACCACACACACACACACACACACCCACACACACCCACACCAACACACACACACAATTTCTAGTCACTACGACATGGTTCTCCATTAACCAGGTTCAAAAAAAAAAAAAAAACTTGGTGATAAAATTCCTCCATCTCAGAAATAAATCATAGAGACTAGCATGGACATGCAAGGTTTTCATGTGACAGCAGGTACTGGTGAAAGATGCATTTCGTGTTGTGTGTGAGTGTTCTGTTCGCGAGTGTGAGCTGAATGCAAGACGCATCACTAATCTTTATAAGGGCTATAAATCCAGCTGGCTGTGCAGCGATGGCGGGTGTGTGCGTGCTGTGCTGGGTGGAGGGGAGGACGTGAGGTGCTGGGTTGGGGGGTGGGGGGTAGTTGGGCGAACAATCAGGGCCGCTGGTTTCTGGAGTCCTTGCTCCCCTCGCATGACGCCATGCCTCGGCGTAATGATATTTAGTGAGCAGAAAAACTGCTGCGTCAGTCGAGCACTCATCTCATCGAGCTACAGACCTGCGGCGTCTGCACAGGAAGTATCAGGTCTCGCCGCCGCCTGGAGGTTTCGGGATGGCGGCCAAACACGACGGACTTCGTTGGTCACCCCCCCCCATCCTCGGCGGCGGTGGCCGTCCGGTTTGGTAACAGCAGAGCCGGAGTCCGAGGGATAACAACGGCGTGGTTTACCCCAAACAAGCAGCCGCAACGGCCTTGGATGTGACCTGCGGCACACCTGCACCTCTGTGGCCCCACCGCCCGGATTACAAGCCGCCATCCCCCCCCACCCCCCCCACACACACACACACACACACACCCCCACCCCCACCTTATCCCACTTCCGGACTAATTGGTGATGAAAAGCCAAAACAATAATATGTACAGTACTTTGTTATCCCGCAAGGGAAATTACAACACACACACACAACCCACACACACACACACACACACACACAAACGTTGATGGACAGGCGCCAGCGGTTGGGTGCCTTGTCAAGAGCACCTTGGCAGGGGTCAAGGGGGTGACCTGAACTGGGGGGAAGACCAAACGCAACTCCCTCGCCCCCCACCAACACTAGCCCCTTGCTAAGCTAAGTAAGCTAATGGCCTACACATCAGGCCATTTTCAGAAAGATCCCCATCCACAAGAGATATCTAACAAACAGGAACAGGAAGTAGCATAAACTTCGTTCATCACACCCCACATAATTTTTTAGAATTATCTTGCGATTTATCCACAAAAAGTCTTGTGTTGACATCCATGAAAGCCTGCAAGCAGATGTTCTCGTGTGTTGTGTGTGTGTGTCATGCTCTTCACGTACACACCAGTCTTCATCCTGAAGCCCTGTAAAAAGGCACGCCGCTGCATAAAAACCCTCTAATTTGTGTTTTCCAATTGTTCTTTTAAAAATCCAGCCCCGATCACTCTGCAGCAGCGCGAAAGAAAAACAAGAAAGAAAAACAGGACTACAATAAGTAAGAACCAATTAACGTAAAAAGCCTGCGGCAGGTATTAATGAGGAGTGATAAAGGTGAGGAGAATGGAGTGGCTCCTCCGGCAGGTATTGCGGTTCACCGACATGGAATAATGCCCATGCGTGTCGGAGCCGAGCTGCTGATGTTAAATAAGACAGCAGAGAGCACAAGACATAATGAACACGCTAATGTTCACCGTCACAAAACTAAATTTCTTTCTGGTGATTCCTCACAGGACATGTCTTTTTTGTCTTTTCTTCAACCGCTTGAATAATGCGCAGACAAAAAAAAAAAAAAAAAAAAAAAAAAGACTCCATGGACTATCAATAACACACTGAGGCTTTCAGACCCATGCATGCTTAGGTTTTTTTCTCCAGTTTGATTCAAGCCATGATAGATCGTGCAGTTTTAATTGGGACGGAAGAGTATCTGTGGATAAGGTTCCACTTAGTGGCGGTTTGACTGAGATGGTTGACATATGTAGCTCAGCGGCGTTCTTTCAGAGACGCCTCCACCTTTTTTAACCCTTCTCGTGGCGTTTCCCGCCGAAATTTGAACCAACACTTTGTTGACACCTTTTTGGTGCGTTTGCAAACTTTTCCTCAAGTTTTTTTCCCCTTTTACCCCACACTTGGACGTTCCCCCCCCCCTCGATGTTTCACTTTTTGGACGTTTAACACTACTTATAACTTAGTTTACAGATCTTTTGGAATTTATGTTCAATGAACCTCACTTATAGAAATTAGACCTAATGTCTGAGTAGAAAAGCAGAAATTAGGAAGTATTGGACTAAAATTAAAGGAATGGATGTGAGGATAATCACAGACTGGAATATGCAACTTTTACTCATACTATTTCAAAAACACTTCCATTGGTTTTTCAAAGCTATAAAATGAATTGAAAATTAATGAAAGGAGAGAGTTGTACTTGGCAAAGAAGCGTTGTGGGGAAATCAAT
>NC_045748.1:24515386-24518508 GCF_008692095.1 Etheostoma spectabile | reverse complement strand
ATGGATCTATGCTTATGTGGTGTTGCTGTGCGTGTGTCCAGGTGTGTGTGTCGCCGTGTGTGGTCAAAAGCTGGACGTGCTTCCGGGTGCACCTGATGAACAAAAGTTGGTTCCTTTTTCACTAAGGGAGCTAATTGGCTCTTACAAGGATGGGTCTAACAAGTTGAAATAATCAGTTCACTATTTTCTTGAATTTGGCTGTTTGTTTTTGTCCATTTTACAGCATTTGGGAAAAAAAAAAAACAATTGGTAAAGAAACTTTAAAAAAAGAAAAAAAGTCAACAAAGTGACTAAATGTGAACAAATGTCAAAAAGTGACACAATGTGAAAAAGATGTCAAAAAAGTGATACTGAGAAAAAGAAAATACACAAAAAGGTGAAAAAAAAAAAAAAAAAAAAAAAAAAAAAAAAAAAAAAGGATGACCATACCTTAATAAAAAAGGGTTTTCATTAAATTTTAACTTGAATTTTGAAAAAAAAAAATTCCAGGTCGGCGGGAAGACAACACGAGGGTTAAAGATTAACGTTATTATTTTTTTTCCCTGTCATCCATCAAGTTTTTTTGATCGCTCTTCCTTCCTGGCAGCCATTGCTTTCAGTTCATTTCCATGGCAACCAACCTGGAGAGAGTACAAAGTTGCTCCAGAGACATATTCACTGTCAACATCCCGCCATGTGGTTACATGATCCTATTAGTTCATAACAGGATTTCAAATAATGCCTTCTTTTGGACTGCTGCTGAGGAAGTACAATACATTGTGTTCACCGGGGGGGGGGGGCGGACTAGAAGGTGCTGACTGCTTGTTGAGTTTCAGTTTGCAGAAGACTAATTATTGATAACTATTTATCTCTGTGATGAAATGTTTGGTGACACTTTACGATTTAGGGTGCAGCTCCCTCGTATGAATCGGGTCATGACATAATTGTGTTGTATGAATAAGTCATTCTGCTAAATAAAACATCCCATTCAGCATGCGTTCGACCTGTGTATCTGAATACAAAACACATTTTCTATAGGCTCCGTCTGCCGGTTAAAAAAAAAAAGAAATTCCAGTGCTGGTCGTGCTGGTTCCTTGGTATGAGAATTTGGGATAGTCATGGAAATATTAACTGGTCATGTGACACGGGCTAGGAAGATTGGCATAGGACAGCACTCTTATCCAATGGAAATCCCAATTGTCAGATTGACAGCACTCTAACCCAATGGATTGGGCGTAGAGCACCAAAGGGGTGGGGGGCAGCAATCACATTTCAGAAGGGGGGCCGGTGCCACCCTGTGCCCCCCCCCCCCTTCTAGCCCCGCTCCTGGTGGGAGGAAACATTTGAAAAAAGAGAACGTACAAAATGGGCAATGGAAACGGCTTTGCCGAATAAGTTTTGACGTAGCGAAGAGTAACTACACTGACTGGTATGCCGGTATCCATCTGATTTGGAAAGGGGGGGGGGGGGGGGGGGGGGTTGGAAGGATCCGGCTATGGTTCCATTAAGTACACTTGTGGCCAAGGTGTGTAGGGGAGTTGCAGTGCGCCATAGCAGTATATTGATGAATTGGTTCACAGCACCAGTCACACACCCACCCACACACACACACACACACACAACACACACACACCACACACACACAACACACACACCCACAACACCACCACACAAAACACACACACACACCACACAACACACACACACACACACACCCACACAACACCCAAGAGTCTGCCTGTGCTTGTACTCTGTGAATCAAGCTGTAGATTTAGTGAAATGCAGCCGCAATCTCATTCATTAAAACTGATTTATAAACTGTGCGATATTTTGACTGGAAACATGTGGTCTTGCCATTAACAAGCTGCAGAGTCCACACACACACACAACACAACAACACACACACACACACACACACACACACACACACACACACACACACACCACACACACAACACACACACCCACACACACACCACACACAACACAATTTCTCAAGTCACTACGACATGTGTTCTCCATTAGAACCAGGTTCAAAAAAAAAAAAAAAACTTGATGATAAAATTCCCCTTCATGAAATACATGTTATTTTGGGGAATTAAAAAGAACATTGATATAGGACAACGGGGCAATTTGACCTGAGGACAACATGAGGGTTACTCAGTTAAGTCTTGCATCAATTCAGCTGTTGTCCTAATAAATGTACCTTTTTTGCTGTGTATAACTGTCGCATACAGTATATGCAACTAGTCTCTCCTGATTGAAATGTAGCACAGCGTAAAAGCTTTCAGGAAGACCTCATTTAATCAACGCTCTCTTCCTAAATCGAATCAGGCGTTCACCTTCCTGCTTATCCAATCACAATCGTACACAAATAGCAATGGCCAATGACAGAGTCACAAACCTGCTTTAAAAAGCAGTCTCCACCTTTGCTATTCAGCTGTTGTTTCAGGCAAACCCCCCCTTCCCCCCGGTCTAGATTCCATCTGGAGGTCTGATGGTTCTCTACCCCAATGTATAGATATACAAAATATTCATATAGCGATGGATTCTAATCGCCAAAGACTTTGTACATTTCACTGAGTGTATAATAAACCCAATTTGCATATCTGCAAACATGTCTCTCCTGATTGAAATGCACCCGTCCAGAACACAGGACCTTCTTCCTGCTCCCGCCCCCAGACACATCTGAGCAATAAGAGGAGACAATGTTCTTGTGCCGAGTTTGGTAAGCTTGGATTTTTCCAAGGGGGAAAAACGGCCCCAACTTTACAACTTCATCAAGCGATTTGGACCAGAACGAAAAACTACAAGCGCGAAAAGCGCCCTTAGGTTCTACATGTTGTTCTTCACCTGCATCCTCTGGTCGGTTTCCCTCTCACACAATGCTCATCACTCTGTCACAAAGTCTGAACAAGAAAAGGTGCTTCACAATCTGTACAACATAAACACACTGTCGATTCCATAGACAGTTAAAGAAGTGGACCAACAGACCCCGTTGTTCTGGACGGAGACCAGCAAAGTCCATTAGAAGCTCTTTCCCGGTGATGCTGAGCGTTACTGCGCAGCCTCCAAATGAGCTAGAAGACGTAGATGTGACGTGAGCAACCTGTCTGAAAGTTGTAAGTCTTCTGGTAGCTGTG
>NC_045748.1:24508100-24515365 GCF_008692095.1 Etheostoma spectabile | reverse complement strand
CAATCATTCCCAATCAGCAGAGACAGAGAGGTAGGTATATGTCAGGAGGTAACATGAACACAAGCTAATCACTGCTAAC
The DNA here is from genome assembly GCF_008692095.1 of Etheostoma spectabile. Classification (NCBI taxonomy): domain Eukaryota; kingdom Metazoa; phylum Chordata; class Actinopteri; order Perciformes; family Percidae; genus Etheostoma; species Etheostoma spectabile. Next base: position 24,515,286 of record NC_045748.1, on the reverse strand, counting down.
TAACATGCTGGTTAATGTTAGTAATTACACCTAAACAGCTGATGAAAGTCCAAACTGTCTGCGAGCTTACCCTGTACTACACGGTAATTCCTCTACTGTGCGACAGTAAGTTGCGTGGTTATGACACAATCGGTAGCCTATTTTTATAAAAGCGTCTGCTACGGAGCCATAAGGTAACGGAGCCTTTTATACATTGTCGTGTTTCTTTAGAAATAAACAACATGAGAGTCTTTAAACTCTTTAGATGTAAAGGTATTCGCTGTCAAAGTGACGTCAAAATGAATGGGAGTCAATGGGATGCTGACGGCAGGTGATGGCTTGGTAGCATTAAAATGGCGCCAAGGGAGCTCTGCTTAAAACTCAAGTCCCATCTAAACATAAACTACCTACAACTAAGGGAACTGGAGGCCTGTCGGTCTACATCCTGGTTTTCACTGGATACTTCAAGTTTCTCATGATGTTCTAGATATAGAAACCACAGAGAGAGTGAAGTCGCACCTGCGTCTGCCATCAAAACATTCATAGTACACTGAATACACTGAACTCCGTTTTAGAAAAATGACTCATATGCTCAATACTCAATATGGCAGTGGACACTGAATATAAATGACCATAGCAACAGAGAACTAAAGAGTCTGAGGTCCTGTAAGGAGATCAGGGTTTTGGTCTTGTTGATAAAGACATGTATTTTCTATGCCATGTTTGTGCTTTTTCATTTCCACTCGGCTTTGCTTCAGGTTGACCGCTGACTGATAAATGAACTCGGCCTCTGTAATACAGAGGAAACCTCCGTGTGTTTCTGTTTGAGTTATCATCTCAGATTTGTAAATTGCTCTTGGTTCACAGCAGAAGGGAAAAACTAAATGAGCAGCTAACGCGCCATATTCAGTCATTCGCCCATTAATTAATCCATCGTTCCCTGGCTGTGAACACACACAAAAAAAAAAAATACCAACCAACCCACACACACACACACACACACACACCACACACAAACACCCACCCCCACACACAACAATCCCTCACACATACAAACACATCCCTCCACACAAACACCCCCCCCACACACACACACACACAATCCTACCCAAAACCACAACCTCCCCCCACACACACACAAAAACACAACCCCAAACACTTCATCTGACCGAGCAATAATCTGTTACAAGAAAACACACACACACACACACACACACACACAGTGATGAAGGGTTTCAAAGTGGCCAAGTCTACATCAATCCCAATGAGGTTGGAAAAAAAAAAAAAAATCAAGTCTCAAGTCAAGACCAACGACCAAAGTCCAGGCATGGAGGTCCCAAGCCAACACCAAAAAGTTCCAAATCAAGTCCCAATGTCCCGGTTGTGCTCTGTGGCCAGAGGCCTTCACACATTTTGTTTTCATTCAAATTAAAGTTAAGACTGGTGGTGACCTTGTGACAATAAATCTCCTTTATATCTACTCTTTACTGTTAGTGTAAGTCTCTACAAGAGTTTGTGTTTTGAGCTTTTCTGTTTTGCGTTTCATTGGTTGCATTTGGAGTTTTCTGTGCGGTGCATTCCTTACTTGAACCTGTTGCCCTGTCGTCGTCTTCTTCTTCTTCTTCCTCTTCTTCTTCTTCTTCTTCATGGCGACCTGCAACCAGTCGGATCATTGTCGCCACCAACTGTATCCTTTTTTCCCTTTTCATACTCCTTACATCCTCGTTGTTAATCCAGTTTGTTGCAGATAAGTGAATATCATTTTGAACACCATCGTCCCAGAGTTATTACATGTCCATGTGCTGAAATTCTTCACATTCAGGTCCACCCTTTAACAACAGTCTTCCAAATGAGTACTGAGGGAATACAAGAAGAACACGTTCCACGGTCTCCTTATGATTGCAGGTAGCCACGGCACGTCTTCCGCTGTACACCTGTTTTGTGTCTACCTAGCCTCATCGGCCTGTCTTTGTGTGGCCGGTCCTGTTACCCAATCAGAGTTTGCCTCGTTATTCCAGGTCCCTGCCCACTCCAGGTGTGCCTCGTCTTGTGATTAGCTCCTCGTGTGTTTTGACCTGACTGTTCGTTGTTAATTTGTATCACTGTGTTCAGCCTGTTGTAGTTCTCCAGTGTGTGTTCTCTTGGAGATTAAACAGTTTAATCTACTTCCCTGACCTGCACAACCCTGACACCCAAGTCAAGACCATGAACTCAGGTCATGACAGGGCAGACCCAAGTCAAAGTCAACGAGTCTTGAAGGTCCCATGACATGGTGCTCTTTAGTCTTTTTTTATATAGACCTTAGTGGTCCCTAATACTGTATTGACGTCTCTTTATCTTTTTAAAGACCTTAGTGCCCCCTATACTGTATGAAGTCTCTTTATATAGACCTTGTGGTCCCTAATACTGTATCTGAGTCTCTTTTATATAGACCTTAGTGTCCCTTACTGTATCTGAGCCTCTTTTATATAGACCTTAGTTGCCCTAATACTGTATCTGAAGTCTCTTTTATATAGACCTTAGTGGTCCCTAATAATGTATCTGAAGTCTCTTTTATATAGATCTTATGTCCCTAATACTGATCTGAAGTCTCTTTTATAAGACCTTGGTGCCCCTAATACTGTACTGAAGTCCTTTATATAGACCTTAGGTCCCCTAATCTGTATCTAAGTCTCTTTTATATAGACCTTAGTGGTCCCTAATACTGTCTCTGAAGTCTCTTTTTATAGACCTTAGTGGTCCCTAATACTGTACTGAAGTCTCTTTTATATAGGCCTTAGTGGTCCCCTAATACTGTATCTGAAGTCTCTTTTATATAGACCTTAGTGGTCCCTAATACTGTATCTGAAGTCTCTTTTATATAGCCTTATGGTCCCTAATACTGTATCTGAAGTCTCTTTTATATAGACCTTAGTGGTCCCTAATACTGTATCTGAAGTCTCTTTTATATAGACCTTAGTGGTCCCTAATACGTATCTGAAGTCTCTTTTATAGACCTTAGTGGTCCTAACTGTATCTGAAGTCTCTTTATATAGACCTTAGTGGTCCTGCACAATACGTGTCTGAAGTGGAGAGTGGAGGCTGGGGGTGTGGCCTTGACCAACTGCCACTTGCTTAATTGAAAGCCATGATGTCTCTCTCTCTCATGGGGGGGGGGGGGGCAAATTCTCTGGGTGGGCAAAGCAGCGACGGGGGAGGTAACAGTACCCCTTATGACCTCATAAGGAGCAAGAATTCAAATCGCCCATCTGAGCTTTCATTTTTCTCAAAGGCAGAGCAGGATACCCAGGGCTCGGTTTAGACCTATCACCATTTATAGCCACTGGGGGGGCCATAGGCATGCTGGGGGGGGCTCATATTAATGTTAACTACAAGAGACATTAGCTTGGATTGCTAAGATACCTGACTACAGGAGACATGAGCTCAGACTGTTAAGCTACTTGATTACAGGAGACATGAGCTCAGACTGTTAAGCTACCTGACTACAGGAGACGTTAGCTCGATATGCTAAGCTACCTGACTACAGGAGACATTAGCTCGGACTGCTAAGCTACCTGACTACAGGAGACATTAGCTCGGACTGCTAAGCTACCTGACTACAGGAGACATGTGCTCAGACTGTTAAGCTACCTGACAACAGGAGACATTAGCTCAGACTGCTAAGCTACCTGACTACAGGAGACATTAGCTCAGACTGCTAAGCTACCTGATTACAGGAGACATGAGCTCAGACTGTTAAGCTACCTGACTACAGGAGACATTAGCTCAATATGCTAAGCTACCTGACAACAGGAGACATTAGCTCAGACTGCTAAGCTACTTGACTACAGGAGACATTAGCTCAGACTGCTAAGCTACCTGACAACAGGAGACTTTAGTTCTAGTTCAATTCAACTGATCTAAAGGCTGTCGGTGTGAGCCCTGCATTAGTATCTAATGACGGCCCGGTGTTGTTGGAGCCTTGTGTCATCTCAATTATCAAACTCTTCAATTGTGCTCACATGGCGCCAATTATTCCAAAGCTAAGTGTGTGTTCAATCAAATCCCTACAATGTACCACACGGCCTAGCTGTGCTGGTTTTACTGGACCTAATGGGATCCGAATGGATTGGAAAACACAGAGGAGACAAATCATGACTTAATGATTCAATTTAATATGCAGGCGTTTTCTCCTTCATACACAATTAATAAACAGAGGTGGGTGGTTTGAGGTGTTAAATTAACATCTCCTTGGTGGTAACAGCCTGCCGTGTCTCTAATGGATCGTCTCTGACTTTATTATTCAGCTCTGCTTATGAATGAAAAGGTTTTACTGCTTTGTAGCTTTTAACTTTAATGTGATTCTTGATTAAATTTAGCTCCCCTTGATTCCAGTGTTTTATTTTTGTTTTTGTTTTTTTGCAGCGTTTGGGGTTTCGTTGTTGCCGTTGGCTGAAAACCTTGGAGAGGGTTCTAGACTTAAAATCAAAGAAAGATAAACTATAATACCTGCTTTTTTATGACTACATCTTTCTCTCTGCTTTCACATACACCAGGACCCGACATGCATGTTGGTCATCTGTTACCCATCATCCCTCCGTGTTCTGTCTACCTGTCTGTCCCCTGAGCTTGGGATTTTAACAGATCCTAGACAATATGTTCATGAGGTCATTTATGGATATGGATTTTCTGGATCAGGAAGAAATGTATGCCATATCCCGCCATTGAAGAATTATTTTTATTATTCTAAGATCTAAATAAATTGGTTGTATTAAAACATGTGTGAGATGACAAGAGTCTGTCCTGGTATGGGTTCATCTTGAAAAAACACACAGTTTACCAATATTTCATCTTATCCAAAATGAAACATTTGGATTACAATTTTAAGACTATGTGTCTTTATGAATATTTGTTTTATAGTGCTGATGTTATGCTTTTTGGCTTTTTCCCCTTCTATCTTTTTGTTATAGGTTTACAAAGTGAAAAAGCCCAAAAACCTCATACTCTGCTTCTGACTGGCTAGTAGTCCTTACCTAAGTACTGTCAGGGCCCTCATATTCTGCTTCTGACTGGCTAGTAGTCCTTACCTAGGTACTGTCGGGCCTCATACTCTGCTCTGACTGGCTAGTAGTCCTTACCTAGGTACTGTCAGGGCCCTCTATCTGCTTCTGACTGGCTAGTAGTCCTTCCTAGGTACTGTCAGGGCCCTCATACTCTGCTTCTGACTGGCTATAGTCCTTACCTAGGTACTGTCAGGCCCTCATACTCGTCTTCTGACTGCTAGTAGTCCTTACCTAGGTACTGTCGGGCCCTCTAATCTGCTCCTGACTGCTAGTAGTCCTTACCTAGGTACTGTCAGGACCCTCATACTCTGCTTCTGACTGGCTAGTAGTCCTTACCTAGGTACTGTCAGGGCCCTCATACTCTGCTTCTGACTGGCTAGTAGTCCTTACCTAGGTACTGTCAGGACCCTCTACTCTGCTTTGACTGGCTAGTATCCTTACCTAGGTTCTGTCAGGGCCCTCATACTTTGCTACTGACTGGCTAGTAGTCCTTACCTAGGTACTGTCAGGGCTTCATACTCTGCTCCTGACTGGCTAGTAGTCCTTACCTAGGTACTGTCAGGGCCCTCATACTCTGCTTCTGACTGGCTAGTAGTCCTTACCTAGGTACTGTCAGGGCCCTCATACTCTGCTTCTGATTGGCTAGTAGTCCTTACCTAGGTACTGAGCATATGCATCTCCCAACAAAGATGGAACAGAAATTATGCCTCACTCTGTAGATAAAACAGAGAGCTCGACACACAGGGTGGTGTTTTTTGAAAAATAAACCACCTAAACCTATTCTGGTAAAACTTCAAAGTACAATTCCTAACCTGAAAATGAGCAGAACATGCCCACTTTACAGACAAAAGATTTCTGTTCTCTGACAGCTCTCTCTTTGCTTCATTTTTAGACAGTCATCCGACAGAGCTGCTAACCAGTCATCGCTCAGCTGATCACAATGACTACATTTACATGCAGATTGAATTCAGTTTTTTGCCCTTATTCCGAGAAAGACAAGATCTCTGTTGTGGCTGGCCGATGTCAAGATGAATGCTTTCTTGAGAGACCGAATCTTGAAAAAAATCCCCTTACTTAGGCAAAAGAGCTGAGATATTTCTCTACAGAAAAATACCTAGCGATTCTCCTCAGTATCTGCCTATTATACCGTCATCTCACAACATAGGCTGTTTACACAGCTAATGAAAAAGGAGTACTCCGCAAATATTCCCATTAACGTGCAGCCGTGCCAAATAGGATTTTTTTGTTGACCCATTTTCGAAGGTTTCAATATGAAAACCATGGGTTTAGGGCGCCTGGGTAGCTCACATGGTAGAGTGCGCACCGATGTGTAGAGGTTCAGTCCTCAACACAGGGCCGTGGGTTTGACTCCGTCCTGCAGCCCTTTGCTGCATGTCATCCACCCCCCATCTCTCTTTCCCCTTTCATGCCTTCAGCTGTCCTATAAATAAAGGCCCAAAAAATCTTAAAAAACAACATGGGTTTCTTTTTAACCAAATTATCGAAAATTATGGACGGCTCCATTCACGAAACATTATGATTATCATGATGGATAATCACAGCCTATGAATCTAAATAATTCATAATTTCTGGGGGGGGTTTAACTAAAAAAATGTGGTGTAATTAGGTTTATTGACCATGAATTCCAAAAATGAGTGTAAAACTAGCAGTAGTAAGTTGGCTAAGAAGATGTGATACAGAATGGGCTGATCACTGTTTGTGTTCTATGCTTTATAAAACAGGAAGACAACACAAGGGCTGGACAAAGGTGACACAAGAGACAACAAACACATTCAGGATATAGGTTAGGATAAGGATAAATGAGAGAAGAAAAGAATAGATGACATGAGACAAAATGAGACAGTACCTGAAAGGACTACACTAGATGAGACGGAAGTCTGAACTAGACAACACGAGATAAGACAGTGTAAAGTGGGATGAAGGACAAGTAGTTTTAAGATTTAGCGAGTAATGTTGTGATATTAATTCAATTCAATATCAATTCAATATTAAAGTGCCCATATTATTTCTGGGATGTGTGGTGTTATTTTGTGTCTCTGGTGTTTCCACATGCATACAAACTTGGAAAAAATCATCCATGGTGTTTTGAGTGTGATCCGGTTTCTGAGTGTCCTCTGTCTTCAGTCTCCGGGTGAGCTGTTCAA
>NC_045748.1:24507949-24508090 GCF_008692095.1 Etheostoma spectabile | reverse complement strand
GCTTTCTACGTCACTAGCTGAGACGAGGTGGCTAACCGTAGCATGCTAGCTCATACTCAATGTCAGAACACTGCTACAACAGCCCCTAGTTGACCATAATCTCCAAAAGAACTACTTCCTGTCCCTGTTCTACTTCCTGTC
>NC_045748.1:24507720-24507939 GCF_008692095.1 Etheostoma spectabile | reverse complement strand
AGGTATTCCACAAGTGTCCCTGGTCTAGAAGAAGTCTCCCAGCTAATCCTGCCTTGGGCTGACCAAATATGGAGAAAGAGTTATCTAGCTGATGGGATCTTACAGAGCTACTGAGCATGTGCAACACCCAACAAAGATAGTATAGAAGTAAGATGTCTCACTCTGGAGCTACAACAGAGACCTAAACACACAGGGTGGAAACAGGATCTGCAGCAATGT
>NC_045748.1:24507426-24507710 GCF_008692095.1 Etheostoma spectabile | reverse complement strand
AAAAATATGGTGTTTTTAGAAAATGAAACCATGGAAACCTATTCTTGTACAACCTCAAAATACAATTATGAATCTGAAAATGAGCAGAATATGGGTGCTTTAAATAACGTCTGTTACATTCAAGCCAAATGAGTTGCTACAAAGTTAATTAAGACTATCAGCTCCACATAACTGTCTCTGGATTTCACCATATGGAAGATTGGGTCAACACGTGAATATCGACTCGAGTGAAGATAATGACCTCTTCTGAAGAGGCCATCGTGTTTTTTTAATCCTCCGTGTCC
>NC_045748.1:24501295-24507416 GCF_008692095.1 Etheostoma spectabile | reverse complement strand
CTACTAGCAACTGCGTGGAGGAGGGTTGGGGGAGGTGCGTGATCACGGAAGGCTTGTGTCATGTGCCGACAGTTGTGTTGTCATTACTTCCTCGTGTGGGAGACAGAATCTACGCCCTATTACTTTAAATGAATTCCACAAGAAAGACAAGAATGCAAAAGGCTAAATAAGATAATATGGACAAAATATGCCATGATAAAATGAGATACATACAAGATTAGATGAGACAGTAGGAGATGAAATGGATTAGACAAGTCAGGGAGGGATGAGAAAGAACAAGACAAATAAGAGATAAGATAAGACAAGAAGCAAAGAGCACAATGGAATAAGAGAGGATGAAATAAGACGCCATAAAATGAGATACTACTAATTAGATATGACAGGGAAGGAGGGAATGAGATGGACAAATGGAGACATAGTGAGAAACGGGATAGAATTGGATCAAGTAAGACTAAATGTTGCATTAACATGAGCTTTGATGATAAGATGAATAAATTAGGCAAAAAAGATGAGTCCGAATAAACAGAAGGGACGCTGGGATTTAGGAAACAAGACAAGTCAGACAATTGTGAGAAGACAAGACGAGACAGTTTTTAACAAGACGAAACAAGATCCAAGTAGATGACATGAGATTCATTCAAGACAAATGAAACAAGAAGTAGGAGAACATATGAGGTGAAAAACAACATATATATAAGGTAGATAAAATACTTATTAAAATGACTTTGGTATGCAAATGATGTCTAAGATCCATTCAATAGATTGCTATATGAGGATGTATAAAATATTACGAGACACAGCGTACAGACAGGAACATGTTTTCTTCTGAATAGTAAAACAAATCCTTCTCTGGATACCGGCAAAGCTTTAAAGATAAATCTGCTTAGTCTTAATACTAACACAGTGCTTATTCCCACAGCATTGTACAAAGGACCACACCCCCTGCATACACACATGCACATTCACCCATAGCCACACACAGAAACAGAGGATGAACGCGAAGGATTGCTGCACTCAGGGACAAAAACAACAGATAAACAGCGAGAGGATTGGGAACATAACTTTGCAGGGCAGGAAAAAAAACTTATAAACACAGAATTTATTAGAGCTGCTGGTTCTTTAAAGGTAGAGCGAGACATCTGGACACCTGAGGGCCCATGAAATCATGGAAGCTGCCATCAACAAGAGTAACAATAATGTGTAACATTAACAATAATGTGTGTCGTAAGCAGCAACCTGAGGATAACACTGTTTCTTTATGGCTTTAAAGATAGCAGCATGGCTATAAATATGATTGCAATGTCAGTCCATCCTAGTCCGGCTATCACCAGACAAAGCCAAGCTTAATAGATTTGAGAGTGAGCGTTGGTTCTGGGGAGTCTGCTCTGTGGAACCAACGGCATAGTTAAAATTACTCTGTACGCAATTAGATAGCCAATCAGCCAATCAGAACAACAATCTGGGTGACTTTGATGGCGTTTGGTGGCCGCTATGTTGAATGTAAAGAAGAAGATGCTTGGTTGCTTCTCTATCGTTATCGTGTTAAACCTGTCAATAGCGCGCTAGGTAGATAAGCCGGTTTGTGATTGGCTCCTGAAAACTTTTGAATTGAAGCAGGAGAATTAAACGTGCCGGTTCCCAGACCGAGCTGCAGGGTTTACCCAGTCTAAGTCTATCTGTCAGTCCGTTTATCACTCTGGGCCAAACTGAAATATCTCAACAATTGATCTATTGACATGACTTGTTGTACAAATATTCATGGTCCCCAGAGGACGCATGATACTGACTTTGGTAAATGTAAATGTATTTATATAGCGCTTTTCTAGTCTTAACGACTACTCAAAGCGCTTTTACATCATACAGGATACATTCACCATTCACACACATTCATACACTGTGGCCGAGGCTGCCGTACAAGGTGCCACCTGCTCATCAGATAGACACACACACATTCACACTCCAATGCGCAGCATCGGGGGCAACTCTGGGTTCAGTGTCTTGCCCAAGGAAACTTCGACATGGGACTGCAGGGCCTGAGATTGAACCACCAACCTTCCAATTGGCAGGCAACCACGCTACCACTGAGCCACAGCTGCCCCATGATCCCATGACTTTTCCTCTTGTGTCATCAGCAGGTCAAAGGTTTTGCTTGTTGTGTAAAATATCTCAAAATCAACCGGCTAGATTGGCCCATACTTTCATGGTTCCCAGAAAAGTTATCCTAACAAACTCAAGGATTCACCCAACTCTTCCTCTAGTGCCACTCCAAGGTTAGCATTTGTGATATTCTGTTGTATAGATTTGCAATAAATGTGGTACAAACATTCATGTTCACCATAGGATGATTTGTAATAACTATGGTGATCCCCAAAAAATGTGCCAATACTTTTATTTAAGTTTAAGACCAAAAACCAGCAAAAAGGATTTGCGAAACTCTCAAGATGGTTAAAGGTTAGACATTGACCTTGAATGGTAAAGGTTAGATGGTTGAGGTTAGGCATTGACCTTGAATGGTAAAGGTTAGATGGTTGAGGTTAGCCATTGACCTTGAATGGTAAAGGTTAGATGGTTGAGGTTAGCCATTGACCTTGAATGGTAAGGTTATATGGTTGAGGTTAGCATTGACCTTGAATGGAAGGTTAGATGTTGTTACTTCGCCTTGAATTTTAAGGTTAGACATTGACCTGAATGGTTAAGGTTAGATGGTTGAGGTTAGCCATTGACCTTGAATGGTTAAGGTTATATGGTTGAGGTTAGCCATTGACCTTGAATGGTAAAGGTTAGATGGTTGAGGTTAGACATTGACCTTGAATGGTTAAGGTTAGATGGTTGAGGTTAGGCATTGACCTTGAATGGTAAAGGTTAGATGGTTGAGGTTAGCCATTGACCTTGAATGGTAAAGGTTAGATGGTTGAGGTTAGCCATTGACCTTGAATGGTTAAGGTTAGATGGTTGAGGTTAGGCATTGACCTTGAATGGTTAAGGTTAGATGGTTGAGGTTAGCCATTGACCTTGAATGGTTAAGGTTATATGGTTGAGGTTAGCCATTGACCTTGAATGGTAAAGGTTAGATGGTTGAGGTTAGACATTGACCTTGAATGGTTAAGGTTAGATGGTTTAGGTTAGGCATTAACCTTGAATGGTTAAGGTTAGATGGTTGAGTTTAGCCATTGAATGGTTACGATTAGATGGTTGAGGTTAGACATTGACATTGAATGGTTAAAGTTAGATGGTTGAGGTTAGACATTGACATTGAATGGTTAAGGTTAGATGGTTGAGGTTAGGTATTGACATTGAATGGTTAAAGTTAGATGGTTGAGGTTAGACATTGACCGGGAATAGTTAAGGTTAAATGTTTGAGGTTAGGCATTAACCAATAATGTTTAAGCCTCAGCTGTACTTGGTTTAGTTCATGTTGTGTTTAGCATTCTAACATGTTAAACTAAGGTAGTGAACATGGTAAACATTATACTTGCATGTGATCATCAGCATTGTAGCGTGCTGATGGTAGCATGTATGCACACTATAGGCCTTGTTAATTGTTTCCACAAACAATTTAACCAACAGCAATTTGCTCAGATCAACATGAGATTTGTAGTGGATAGGAATAATGAAGTCAAAGGAGGGAACAGAAAGATATGTGGTTTCCTAGAGTGTTTGACAGTTTTTAATGTTAAGACGACGCAGTAGAACTCTCTGCTCTGTTAGGTTCACTGTCCACATGTCACGTTTAATGATGAATCATGAAGGTTAAAGCGCATCGGGAATAATCTAATAACCTAATCTAAAAATAATGAGCCAAAACGAAAACAAAGATGATGTTTCCCCCTCTGTTTCACTTCACTCTATCCATCTTCATTTGGGCGGTGGCTAAAACATCCTAGCAGGATAAGGAACAGAGAGTTTAAAAAAAAGTGCTTATTCATAGGGGTGTGAATTACCAGAGGCTCCACAATACAATATTATCACGATACTTATGTTACGGTACGATATTATTGTGATTTTGAAAATAATGTGATATTCTGCAATATATTGTAATTTGTTAACTTCAAATGTCCCTAAACTCAACTGCACCATCTAGTGCACTCAAAAAAACTATTGATTTTATTAATCTCCTACCAAACAGCTACACATTAAAATTATGTTGGTGGCAATCAGTGCAGCAGCAGTGAATAAAAATGATACAACATACAATTTAAATTAGGCATTATTAGGCATTATTAGGCATAGAGTTTTTAGAGTGCAGATTCAAAGACAGTGCTACAGATGGGGGGGGAGAGAGACCCAGCACAGTTTACCTCACACTCATACTGTCTACGGGTGAGCTGCTGGAGAAGGTGGAGAGGCAGAATTCACGGTGTTTGGCTGCTGTTATCCTGACTCAGACTACCACATTGTTGTTGGCATTAAGAGGAAAATACTCCCACATTTTAGAAGACAGCGTGCAAGCTTTTTTCTCAACGTGTTGTTGAAGTTGCGAGGACTCCAGCCATGCTATTTTTTAGACACGACGACGCAAATTACATGTGTCGACGCACTTACGTCATCGATGACGTCAACTACATCAATGAATCGTTCCAGCCCTAGGCGGAGTTCCTTACTTTCATACTACTCGCTAACGTTGTGGCTGTCACTGCCCAGTGCGTCACTTTGCGACAAGTACTATATAAGATGCTAACGAGAAACTTCTGTAATGTCAACACAGTAAAAGTGGACCTACTTAACCAAGTTGGTTCACTGCTAGCTTAGCTGCAAGTTCGCATCAAACACATCAAAGGCTGACAGTTGAATGTTGTGTAGAGCTAACGTTAGCAACAAAAACAATTGTAGATAGCTAAAACGTTTTTGAAATGACTGCTAGCTTAGCTACAAGCTAGCAATCAAGCACAACAAAGGCTGTCAGTTGAATGGCGTTTTGAGCTAACGTTAGCAACCAAAAAACCATTGATAGCTAAAACATTTTTGAAATGACTGCTAGCTAAGCTACAAGTTAGCATCAAACACAACAAAGGCTGTCAGTTGAATGGCGTTTTGAGCAAACGTTAGCAATCAAACAACCATAGCTAGATAGCTAAAATGTTTCTGAAATGATTCCCATCTTCTGTTAGTGTTTGTAATAAGAGAAGTGTATTATTTCATGTGTTAGTATTTTAGTTGGGTGTGTTGTTACTTCGCGACTAACTTCCAGTTAGCAAGCTAACTCGGCTAACAATATCTTTACATAGTTTATTCACACAACGGTTTGATCCCTGGCCCTGCAGTCCCATGTCGAAGTGTCCTTGGGCAAGAGACTGAGTTGCCACCGATGCTGCTACATCGGAGTGTGAATGTGTGTGAGTGTTTATCTGATGAGCAGGTGACACCTTGTACGGCAGCCTCGGCCACAGTGTGTGAATGTGTATGGATGGTGAATGGTTCCTGTACCATGTAAAAGAGCTTTCAGTAGCCGTTAAGACTAGAAAAGCTTTCTATAAATACAGTCCATTTACATTTGCAGTTAATAAGCTACCATGGCTTCTTCCCGTTTTAACTCTCTTGCTCTCTGTTAAGCACAATCAATTGATTTAGTGGCAGATAGTCTTCATTTTGATGCTGTGTGACTAAGCCTTTAGCCGGGTGTCCAGGTGATCGTGTGCCATGGTAAATCAACAGCCTGCAGGTTTTCATTCCAACCAGAAATGACTCTACCTACACTACTGATTAGCTCTCCCTCAGGTAAAGTAGAGGAAGTCATCTGTGAAATAACCTGCAGACTGCTGGCTCTCTAGTTTAAACCAGACAAAGAGACGGAGCACCTGAACACACGTGTGAAAGTGAGCTGCTTCTGTAAAATATATTGTCCCCTATATATTTAGTAACATTTCTGAATCGGTGTGTATGAACATTCCATGAATGAGGGGAGAGTGTGTGTGTGTGTGTGTGTGTGTGTGTGTGTGTGTTGTGTGTGTGTGTGTGTTTGTGTTTGTGTTTGTACACAGTAGCATCCCCCAAAGATAAATGCTAAGATTTTAGGTTAAATGCTGAAGAATATAAACCACACACTGAGTGAAGACTGCTCAGCTGATCCAGCAGCTACTGTGTGTGTGTGTGTGTGTGTGTGTGTGTGTGTGTGTGTGTGTGT
>NC_045748.1:24497886-24501285 GCF_008692095.1 Etheostoma spectabile | reverse complement strand
TGTGTGTGTGTGTGTGTGTGTGTGTGTGTGTGTGTGTGTGTGTTTGTGCTCTCTCCTACCACCAATTAACTTAATTAAAGTGTTCGGACAGAATATATTTACGGCAGGAGACTCACAGAGAGATAGAGAGGGAGTCCGCCCAGCAGCCCTCAAATCAAACCATAAACAATGCTTTTTGGTATTTAAAGGGGACTATTATCGACATTACACCATCGACACTGAGGTATTAGGACAAGAATATCTGATTTTCTCCATATCGCCCATATATTTGAATTGACTGGAAAGTAACCTCCCTTTGGGATTATTAAAATACCCTAGGCATATCTGTCTGAAATCAGCAACCTAAACCGGAGCTGTTTTAAGAGAAGCTGAAGGTAAAACAGCCGTAAGATTCACTAATATCTGCGTAACCCTGCAGCTGAACACATGATCAAAGCAGGAGCAGTATGGGGAAACCCCGTCAGATAGGTAAAAAAAAAAAAGGAATCCAGCAGAACCTGAGCCAAACCAACCAAGCGCCCTCAGAGCAACGAAAGGCGCCAAAGAATCTGTCCAATACCTGCTTAATGCAACTGTTCCGACCCACTGAAGCCTGCTGAAGCCCAGTCAAATGCATTTAAACCGGCCAAGTCAAATCTATTAACCCCCCTGTTGTCCTCGGGTCAAATTTGACCCGTTTACAAAAACTGTCCAAATCAGAACTATGACAAAAGAACGTTGAAAAAAGTGACAAATGTTGAAAAAAACTAGAAAAATGCCAAAAAGTGACCAAAAAAAAAAGCAAAAACATTGGGAAAAGCTGCAAAAAAAATGGAAAAAAAATTTGACTAAAAGATACCTAAAAAAACGGCAGAAAAGTGACAAAAACATAGATAAAAGTTTAGAAAAAAAACAACAAAATGTTGAAATTTAAACCCAGAAAAGGACAAAGTTGCAGGTCGACGGGAAGACAACACAAGGGTTAAAAGAAGAAAAAAGTCAAACCTGATTGGCCCCTGTAAGCAAATATAGGAAAACACTATACTTGAGGTTTTCTACAAAAGAGTGACATGACACTGTCATGAACACATGAACCCTGACCTTAACCCTAACCCTAACAACGGACACTTGTCGTGACCAAACCGAATTACACTTACTATAAAAGGGTTATGTCATAACCGCTTATGACTTGTTTATGTTTTGTGACACGTTCCTGACTGTGTCATGTCACTGTCATTCAAGTAACCAAACATAGCCAAATGGTCAAATTCAATAAGTAAAAAAAATAATCCACTGCATAACACATGATCAGATTGCTGAAGCCAGCAAATTGATTTAACCCTTGTGTTGTCCTTGGGTCAAATTGACCCATTTCAACGTGTTTTATATCAGAAATATGGATTTTTTTTCAATCAAATTGCCCCAAAAAGAACATGGATGATTCCATACAACGTTCTTCAGGTAATTTTAATGATTACTTTCAATGAATTTTTTAGGTGTTTTCTTTAATTTTATAGCATTTGAATTATTTTTTTAATGGTTTCAAAACAGTTTCCGGGCTGAACTTTAACATATACCTGGATATCTGTGATCCACTCAACGTCCTCTGATCTTAACTATTAGTCAATATAATTCATAATTCTGCCTTTTTTAACTATAAACTTATGTCTAATTTGAAATAAATGAGATTTGTTGACCATGAATTCCAAGAATAAATGTAAAACCAATTATTAAACCAGCTCAGGTTTTAAAAAAAGCACCAAAAGCATGGAAAAAGTGACAAATATATCAGAAAAAGCGAAAAAAAAAACATCGAAAAAGCACAACTTTTTTTCAATTTCGACCAGGAAGGACAAGTTCATGGTTAATGGGAAGACAACACAAGGGTTAAAGGAGCAGCGTGTAACGTGTTCAGTTGTTCATTATCAAAATCGGTGTTGCATATTCACAAATGGGATCTTTTTCATGAATATTTACCACCACTATCAATTCCAAGTGTTCCTATTTGGCTTGAAATTTTCCATTTCTATTCCCATGATCTGGGGTAGACGCTCCATATTCATGAGCCATCTTGACATACGTTAGCCGGTAAGGGACACACAGGACACACTGCTCTCTCCGCCTTAAACTCACAGGTGCTGCTAATCTGCTAACGGGTATCGTTGCTTACCGGCTCCGGGGCGTTGGAAGACCACACATATTCAAAATCCAGATTTCAGGAACAGGAGTCGTCTTCTTCGGCCAGAAACAGCAGAAAAGGATATGTAAAAACGCAAGAGCCCGGCTTTTTGAAGCGTGAAGGCCACCGTAGCTTTAACACCTGATTTCCACCAGGTGCACAATGGCTGTGGACCGGCTCCGTGCTCCGCCGTCCGTCAACACCCACCGGGTCCGGGCTAGTGGCAGGGCGGCTGCGGCCATGACTGACAGTTGAAGTCTCGAGGACTCACGAGATCTCACGAGATCACGTAGAATAGAACCACAAAACCAACAACAGTTTGACTCCATCCAGAAGAATAGAAGGGAAACTACTCTGTGTTGAGTTTTCAAGGTGGAGTGCAGGGAGATATGATCCGCCGTGAGTTATTTTGAAAATTAACCAGATGTTTTATTTTGTTTCTACATTGACTTTAATGGAAGCCCAATGACTCCGCCGCCGTTCCGCAGCGGATCCGCAGACGTTCCGCAACCGGTGGAAATTGGGAGAAATGCATTCTTGGAACTGCGTGGCGTGAGAGAGTTGATTATGAGTTATGATGGGAGAAATTCCTACACAGTGGACCTTTAAATCCACAAAACCCAAGATCAGACAAATCACTTCCTTTGAATCTGTACTTTGACGTACAACCGCACCAAAAATCCAGTAAAATTCACCAACACCTGCTACACTCATAACAATGTAGGGTTAAAAAATAACAAATGATCATCTATGGGACAGAACACACACTGGGTCGGAGTGACCCATGTGCTGGGCTAACCCACTTCAACCCAAATGCTGATGTCGACCCAATATAGAGATTGAAATTAACTCTACTGCTGGGTTACATTTAACCCTCATGTTGTCCTCAGCTCAAACTGACCCGTTTCAGTTAGTTATATATATATATATTTATATATATTTAGTTTTTATATATTTACTACCTTAAATCATTATTATACTGCTCAGTTTAGCCTAACTTATATCTATCTGTAAAAATTCTGTCTATAATAACACCCGCCTGTATATATATTCATAGTACATATTCACCTGTAAACTTTGTAAACCATCGGCATATTATGGTCATTGTACACATCTGTGAAAATTCTATTTATAGTAATGTCCACCTGTATATTACGTTCAGTACATATCCAGCTGTAAATCTTGCTCACAAGACTTGTTATCTATATGTTATATTCATAGGACAAACCCATCTGTAAAAT
>NC_045748.1:24497785-24497876 GCF_008692095.1 Etheostoma spectabile | reverse complement strand
ATATTATTCATTTCCATATTTATTCACTTATGCGCTTATGCTATTGCACTTCATGTTCGACCCAAACTGCATTTCGTTGCCTTGTACCTGT
>NC_045748.1:24495956-24497775 GCF_008692095.1 Etheostoma spectabile | reverse complement strand
CAATAAAGTTGAATCTAATCTAATCTAATCTAATATTTTTTTGTCACAAAAAATGGGCCGCCGAAATAGGACAACAATAAAAATATTTTTGTATTTTGTAATTTTGTAGAAAACACCAAAAACGTCAAAAAAAAAGCACCCACAACATTGAAAAAGTGACAAAAATGTTGGATAAAGCGCTAATAATGTTGAAAAAAAAGTGACAATGGTTGACAGGAAGACAACACAAGGGTTAACCCAACTGCTGGGTTATTTCATTTGGCCCAATCTAGAGACTAAAATTAACTCCATATGACCCATTCACTTGGTTCCTGTCTCATTTGCCTTGGTTTTTTTATGTAATGATACCCCCGAACAGCCCAGAATTCTGACCCAGCACAATCAGCCCAGAAACAACCCAGCATTTTTTTGTGTGTACAAAGCAAAAGCCTAACCCATGACCAGAGTCGCAGATACCTGCTGGAGCCCAGTGAGATCCATTTAGCCTGCAGCCTGATCACACACAGTATTATGCCCAGCTCAACGTGGACCAGACCCGAATCCCCCCTTGATTCTACAGCCATGGTTCTTAAAGCGCAGCCGAGCGGGGCACACGCAACAAATGTGTCAATTCTCGTTTGGTCTGCGGCAACCGGCAACACACACACACACACACACACACACACACACACACACACACACACACACAGCGGGATGGAGGCACAAATTACGCATATAGGCTATCAGTCTTTTTTTTTTCTCCACTCACCGTGCGCTGTGGTGTGAGCAGCCAGCAGCCAGCAGAGCAGCAGCAGGTAGAATCCCCCTGTCCTCCTCCTCCTCCACCGCACCAGCACCCCCCATACACCACCCCTAGATCCAACCAAACCCAGCTCCATGCTGGCCGGCTCCAGTCCCCAATGAGCCCGAGGGAAAACCCAGCAACGAACAGCCGACAGCAAATCCTGCTGCTGTTTGGCGTCTTCTTCTTCTTTTTCTTCCTCTTCCTCTTCTTCTTCCTCTTCACCGAATCCAACAGTCAATGCAAATTAAAATAAAAGAAACTCAGGTTGGTGAAGCAGGATGTTGATGTGATGGAGGAGTATAGAGAGGGGGGGGGGGGGGGGGGGGGTAAAACAGCCTCTCCTCTCCCCCAAAATAAAACCTCCCTGATCGGGCTTGATCCCCCACCTCAAGAAAAGAAAAAATTAAAGAAAACGAAAGAAGAAGAAAAATCCTAAACAAGAATCCCCACACACGCACAAACACACACACACACACGCAGTTAGTTCCTTCTTTTCGGGATGAGAAATAAGTTGCAGTAACTATGAAGGCAGAGTCTCCATCCCTCCTGCCCCGTGCAGCTGATTCACATTCACACAGATGCAAAAGAAGGCTTCCCAAAAAAAAAATCCACGCTTCCCTCCCGGAGGTCTGCTCCGTCTGCCGGGGAGAACGGATGGAGAGGGTCGGAAGAGGCGGAGGAGTGTGGAGGGAGCGAGTCAAACCCACTCTCTCTCTCTCCCCTCCATAGGTCTATACAGCTGGAGAGAGAGAGAGAGAGAGAGAGAGAGGGGAGGTAGAGAGGCATAGGAAGAGTGTAGAGCTACTGATCTACAGAGGTTGGAGCTAAAGCCCGGAGCTGGAGCAGAGCGGGGTGGAGTGGAAGCTGGAGCCCGGCAGAGGAGGCAGAGCGGCGGGGAGACATTAGCTGAACTCTCCTGCCCTCTCTGGTTACACCAGGAACTCAAACACTACAATTACAGATGGGAGAAAACACTTACCTGCACCGGT
Organism: Etheostoma spectabile; assembly: GCF_008692095.1. Classification (NCBI taxonomy): domain Eukaryota; kingdom Metazoa; phylum Chordata; class Actinopteri; order Perciformes; family Percidae; genus Etheostoma; species Etheostoma spectabile. Next base: position 24,496,002 of record NC_045748.1, on the reverse strand, counting down.
TGTCTGTTAACCCTTGTGTTGTCTTTGGGTCAAATTGACCCGTTTC
>NC_045748.1:24491093-24495946 GCF_008692095.1 Etheostoma spectabile | reverse complement strand
ATATCAGAAATATGGATTTCTTTTTAACCAAATTGTCCAACAATAGCGTTGATGATTCCACACAACATTCTTAAGGTAAAATTAATGCTTACCTTTATTGAATTTTTCGGGTGTTTTATTTAATCTTATAGATTTTGTCCGGACTAAACTTTGACATATACCCATCTGTGATCCACTCAGCGTCCTCTGATCTCAACTATTAGTCCAAATAATTCATAACGTCTGCCTTTTTAACTAAAAATGTATGTATAATTTGATATAAATGAGGTTTGTTGACCGAGAATTCCAAGAATAAAATGTTCACATTAACTTTGATAAATGGAAAACGCACAATGAGAGGGTCAAAGCTTAAGGCTGAATCCCATTTCTCCATCTTACCCCTTCCCCTTTGTCTTACCCCTGGCCCTTGGTCCTGGAAATCGAAGGGTAAGGGCTGGGGCTGAAAACATGTTTCAGTTCTCCCCGTTTTGAATGACATTGATCTTCAGAAGCACTCAAATCTGTCTTTATTGCCCAATAAAGTAAACATAACAGGCAAAAACATTACATAAACACATATATCACAGAACCATTAACAACTATTAGAACCATAACTTACTTTACATGTCACACATATATAATGTAAAGTGGATCAGCTGCTGTGTCCCCCTCGTCCATGTGTTACACAGGACGGTATATATAATGTAAAGTGGACCAGGTGCTGTGTCTCCTTTGCATCCCTTGTGCTACAGACTGTATTATGTCTAAAGGGATCAACTGCTTTGGTGTCCTCCTGCGTCCCTGTGTGATACAGGATTGTTATACTGTGCAAAAAAGTGTTTGCCCCCCTTCTTCATTTGCCTGTTCCTTTGCCATGTTTGTCACCCTTTAAGTGTTTCGGAACATCAAACCAATTTAACATAGTCCAAGGACACACAAGTAAACACAATGCCTTTGCAAATTAATTTTATTATAAGGTGAAAAAAAATCCAAACCAGCATGGCCCCCTGTGTGCAAAAGTGTTGCCCCAAACCTAATACCTTTTGGCCACCTCGTACAGCAAAACGTCAACCAAGCGTTTCGATAACGTCCATGAGGCTTTACAGCGTTCCTGGAGATTTGGGCCCACTCATCTTTGCAAAGTGTCCTAATTCATTCCATCATAGGTTTTCGAGCATGAAACGCCTTTTTAAGGTCATACCCACAACATCTTCAATAGGCGTCAGGTCAGGACTTTGGCTAGCACTCCAAAGTCTTCATTTTGGTTTTTCTTCAGCCATTGTGGTGGACATGCTGGTGTGTTTATGATCATTGTCCTGCGGCAGAACCCAAGTTCCGTTTCGCTTCAGACACAACAGATGGTCGGTCATTCTTCCTTCAGGGATCCTCTTGGTATACGAGCGAATTCATAGGCCTTTTATCACAGCAAGTCTTTCCGGTCCGAATCACAAAACCGCCCCAGACCATCACACTACCACCACCATGAGTTTCCTGTTGTAAATGTGTCTTTTTTATGAATGCACGGTTTCCTTCTACGCAATATATACTTGGACAAAACCTTTCCAAGAGATCCACTTTTGTCTCTCGTCCCACAGAATGTTGTCCCAAAAGTCTTGGGATATCCAGATGGGTTGTGGAGAAGGAGACGAGCTTTGAGTTCTTTTTGCCAGCCGTTTCTTCCTTTGAACCCTGCCTGAGGCGCATTTTTTGCCCAGCTTTTCCTGATTGTGGAGCATGAACGCTGAACCTTAACGAGGCAAAGTGAGGCCCCTGCAGTTCTTTGGACGTGTTTGTTTGTCTTTTGGTGACCTCTTTGATGAGTCTCGCTGCGCTCTTGGTAATTTTGGGCGCCGGCCACTCCTGGGAAGGTTCACCACGGTTCCATGTCTTCGCCCTGTGGATATTGCTCTCACTTGTTTGCGTATTCCCAAATCTTTGGAAGGGCTTTATAACCCTTTCCAGACTGCTAATCTCAAGTACTTGCTTTCTAAAATTGTTCCTGAATTTCCTTTGGGGTCTCGGCATGAGTGGTAGCTTTTTAGGATCTCCTGGGACCTTACTGTTCAAGCACTCCTATTTAAGTGATCTTGATTGTGAACAGGGTGCAATAATCAGGCCTGGGTGTGGCTAGAGAAATTAACCGGGTGGGACAACCCAGTTATCGTATGTTTTAACAAGGGGGCCATCACGTTTTCACACAGGGCCATGATGGTTTGATTTTTTTTCACCGTTAATATACACACCTTCGTTACAAATTGCCTTTTTGTGTTTACTTGTGTTGTCCTTGACTATTGTTAATGGTTTGAGTTCCAAAACCCTTAAGTGATGACAACCCGCAAAGGTACAGGAAATGAGGACGTGCACACTTTTTCACACCACTGTATCTAGTATAATACATGGATCGCTGCTGTGTTCCTGCTTCCCTGTGGATACAGGCCGTATATATAGAAAAGTGGATCCTACTGTGTGTGCCTCCTGCGTCCCTGTGTGATACAGACGGTATTATAGTAAAGTGGACACAGCTGTGTCTCCTGCGTCCCGTGTGATACAGGACGGATATATATAGTAAAGGTGGACAGCGCTGTGTGTCCTTCGTCCCTGGTGATCAGGACGGTATTATATAATTGGATAGCCGCGGGTGTCCCTCCCTGTTGATACGACGGTAATATATAGTATAAAGTGACAGCTGCTTGTGTCCTCCTCGTCCCTGTGTGATACAGGACGTATATATATATAAAGTGGACAGCTGCTGTTGTCCTCGTCCCTGTGATACAGGACTGTATATAGTATAAATTGGACGCCTTGCTGTGTGGTCCCGGCTCCCGTGTGATACAGGACGGTATATATAATGTAAAGTGGACCAGCTGCTGTGTCCCCCTCGTCCCTGTGTGATACAGGACAATATATATAGTATAAAGAAGACCAGCTGCTGTGTCCTCCTCGTCCCTGTGTGATACAGGATGGTATATATACTGTAAAGTGGACCAGCTGCTTTGTCCTCCTCGTCCCTGTGGGACACAGGACGGTATATATAATGTAAAGTGGACCAGCTGCTGTGTCCTCCTCGTCCCTGTGTGATACAGGGCGGTATATATAATGTAAAGTGGACCAGCTGCTGTGTCCTCCTCGTCCCTGTGGGACACAGGACGGTATATATAAAGCACGTAACAATGTCTCCAAAGCAAGTAGTGTTGTACACTGATATCAAATGAAATTTGCTGCCAATGATTAAAACTGTAGACATGCATGGAGTCCAGTCAAAGCAGAGAAATGTGGGACTGTTGCGCAAATCAGCAATGTAATGTCACCGTTAGCGTAGCAAGCTAGACATTTTTAAAGCATTTCAACTAAGAACACAATTGCAAGTATACATGTACAGGACTGTATAGAGTACAAAACAAGACTCTATTTAAGCCGAAAATACTTCCATTTATGGGTCTCTCTGGTCGATCTGGCAGCCATTACCCCTTACTTTCAAGTAAGCTTACGGCTTTGCTTCAAACTCATGGGTATCTACCCCTTCCCCTCAGCCCTACCCCTCGCTCAAAACGAGTATTGTGACAGCCCTTACGCGCACGTTAATGTGCAAAATTAAGGGGAAGGGGAGGGGCAAGATAGAGAAATGAGATTCAGCCTTAGTCTAAACGTGGACAACAGCCAAACACAAGTCCAGGTCTATTTTAAAGTCCTCATGGTTTTGCCTCTGTCCTGATTGGCAGGTCAGTCGATGCACCTCATGTTGCTTAAATTGCCTCCTCGAGTCCTCCACTTGCCTCCCATCCTCGCATCTCAGTACCTCCCACCGAGGAGTCACTGGAGGAGAGCGGAGCGAGCAAATGGGTTTTAGAGGGATGGGACGTCCCTTCCCCTGAAGCATCACACGAGTTTGTCAGCTGTTTGAGTCAGCAAGGCTGGAAAGGCTGCTCTCTGTATCCTCGACTATAGCTCCTCGGTGAGTCCTCCTCGAAGCGGAACAACTTCCTGTTCAGCCGAGGACCGAGGAGTCGAGGAGCTATCAAATAGGGATCGACCAATTTTTCAAGGGCGATCATTAGCAATAAAAGAAACCAATAACTGATATTTGGAACTGATGTGCATTAACAGTGAAAATGAAAGTCAAAATAAAGATTTCAACGGTTTAAGCAATTATTTAATGAATGCAAAACTTTCAACATAATACCCAGTAACAGAGACTCAGATAGGGTGGGGGGGGGGTGGACATTAAGTCAGACTCTGTGGTGAGTCCGAAGCAGAAGGAGGAGCCAAAGTACAACACTTTTTAAATCAATAACTTAATTGGTTATCAGACAAATTAAACGGCCTGATAATCAAGTAAGGGACATGGGATGTACCTTGTGTGTAGCCCATAGACTGGATTTGGAAGTCCTCAAACTTTGCCAGCGTTTTTATGGATAGAGCACCTGTCTGCATCGGATGACGATGTGCGCTTTTAAACCAGGTTTGCGTCCTAAAAGCATTTTGGAAATTGAACCTGCTGTGATTCACAAGATGGTGCGCAGAACCAGCGCCAAGACAGCCTGCATCAGCACAGTCCATCATCCAACAACGGTAGGTAATGATAATGATTATGGAATGGGGGTCACGCCATACACTCCCCCCCCCCCCCCCATCCCGCCCCGCATCCGTCTGACTGCCTCGATCTCTCGTGTTTCTCACTCCCTCCCGAGCCACCTCAAAAGATTCCTTCATGTGTCCACATGAACTGTGTGTTGTCTTGTGCATTATGTTGTGTAAAGGATATCGTTATGTTGCTGTCTGCATAAATCCTTTTCAAAGTGCGTGTGGCGGCGCTTTAAATAGCTGCGGCCCTGAGGCTCTATCTAACCTGCATTTTGTTGCATTGTACCTGTACA
>NC_045748.1:24482780-24491083 GCF_008692095.1 Etheostoma spectabile | reverse complement strand
CAATAAAGTTGAATCTAATCTAATCTAATGACATGCATAGAGGCCTAATGTAACTCTTAAATCAGATATAAAGTGTTTTAATTTGTCATTTATCCTGTTGTAACTACATCTAACTAAAAAGTAAAAGCCAACCAGCTGATGTTAATATCCTTTTCTGATGTATACTTTGTAATAACAATGTAAAGGTAACTAAACAGAGGCTTTTGTTTTTTATATCACAACAGAAACTGAGACCCATTAAGGAGTTTCTGCTGTTCCTGATGTGCCGGTCGGTGGGTTTTCCTCTCAGGGACCTTGCAGAGAGGTTCAGCATTCACCGCGCTACTGCAAGTCGGATCATCTCCACACGGACTCATTTCCCGCACTGCCTGCTGGGAACCAAGCGCCTTTGGATTCCTCCAGAGATAGTGAGAGCTCATCCGTCACCTGAGCATGCAACTTTTTCTGATACACAGGTGGTCCTTGATTGTACGGAGATATTCTGCCAGACGCCTTCCTCTCTGCTCCTTCAGAGCGAGGTTTCCTCTACCTACAAATAACACACTGCATTCAAGGCCGTGATTGGCACGGCACCCCTCGGTGCTGTCACCTTTGTGTCCGGACTGTGTGCAGGCTCTGTGAGTGATCGCGGGATCTTCAAGCTGTCCGGGATCGCCAAGCTGCTGAGGCCTGATACGGCGACCAGGGTGGACAAAGGGTTTGGTTGTGGACAACCTCGCTCCTGTAAAGTGTACCGGCCTGCCTCTCTCCGCAACAAACGAGTCGACAGGATGTCAGACAGACACGGTGGAGTGCACGTCTGAGAGTGCACGTGGAGAGGTGCATACGGAGAGTGAAAGAGCACAAACGGTTCGTCAAGGACACACCACTGTCTATACGGGGGAAACTGATGAATTGTTCAGTGTGACTTTGCCGTCAACTTCTCTTTATTTTTTTTAATTTTATTTTTAAATTTTTAATCTGTTTATTGATCCCCAATGGGGAAATTACAATTTACACTCTGTGTCCACACTTTGTTAGTCACACAGTCCTGAACTACACACACACACACACACACACACACACACACACACACACACACGCTCAGGATCTGTACATGCACTAATGGAGAGATGTCAGAGTGAGTCCTGAAACCAGAATAATCGGGAAAAACAATTGTTTAGCTTGTTACGTTTTGCAAGTAAACTCTTCCTTTCTCTTGTGTTCTGAATGGAAAAAAATAGGAATATTAAATAGGAAAAGTATTAACCAGCGCCCGGAGTGATTCGGTGCCTTGCTTAAGAGCACCTGGCAGCGCCCAGGAGGTGAATTGGCATCTCTCTAGCCACCAATCCACACTCCCTACTTTTTTGGTCCTTTCGGGGACTGGAACCAGTGACCCACCCAACTCCCTACGGACTGAGCTACTGCCCCCCCAAAGCCTTTATTAATCCTTTTAGGATGACTCCCGCAAGGAAATTGAATTTCCAGCATCCATTTTTAGCAAGAAGAATACAGTATAGAGAGAAAAAGAGGAAGACAGTATAAAGATTAATAATATTAGTAATAGTAATAACAATAACAATAATATAAAAACCTTTGGCTATAAAAAAAGACATTTACTATAAGTTGTTAAAGTGTCCAGGTATTTCTGTGAGTCCAGGTGTGTGTGGGTGTGTGTTGTCCTCTCTGCCTCTGTCTGGCCTGCTTCCTGGTCCATTATCAGAACAGGTGAAGGCCTGTTTTACTAGTGAGTATTTTACAGTATGGTATTTAGTACTTTTGATCATGACGCCTGTGTCTCACTCTGCTGTCATTTCAGACCCTGCCACTTTAATCTGTCTGGCCTTCCCTTGATTCACTTCAGCTGCTCACCCCCCCCGCCACTCAGCTGTTCCCCATTTTTTCCGATTGCTAAACAACACCGGGCACAACTGAAGCCACATGTGCAACACCCAAACTACGGTCTGCACTACCAACAGTCACCTGACTTCCACAGTTCACATCAGCTGCAATCGCAGCAACACAACTCTTAACACACGTCTCGAAACAGGCTCAGTGACAACAATCCTCACTGGGAGAATACAGCTGTTTTATGTGATAACTGGAAATGCAAAGTTTAAAAATCCTCACTGAGATAACACACACACACACTCAGAACAAACAGAGTAAAAACACCATCATCAAACACCAATACAGAACATACTAACAATCTCATCTTTACAGTTTGAACAATTTGAGTCACTTCCCGCTAAGCAATAGTTTCTTTGAGTAGCCTACTTAACAGTCGTCGTGGTTTATGCCATCGCAGCTCAGGACATCTGGAACTGCTTTCAGTTGCAACATCAGTAGTAGGAGTACTTTACAGTACGGGAGTACATTAGGAGTACTTGGTGGTCTGATACACACACACACACATGAGCACTCAGCCCCAGCTATTTAATAATAATAATAATAATAATACATTTGATTTAAAAGCGCCTTTTTAAGCACTCAAGGTCGCTTTACAGACTAAAAAAGACAGATACAGGGAACAGAAAAGTGTAAGCAGTTATGAAAAAGTAAAAAAATAAAAATGTACAGGAACAGCGTATTTACAAAGAAGCAAGCCGGAACAGTTGGAATTGGTGAGCTGTTCTCAAAAGTAACCTATGAATAAAACGTGCTCATTAGATAAAAACTATTAAAAAAACCCCAAAGGTGAGAGCAGGCTAGCTGTTCAAGCAAATAGTAGCTGTGTGATTTAGGGCTGTGCGATTAATCCAAATTTAATCGGGATTATGATTTCGGCTCCCATTGATCCCAAAACCAGAATAACTGGGAAAACACATTATTTAGCTTGTTACGTTTTGCAAGTAAACTCTTCTTTTCTCCTGTGTTCTGAATGAAAAAATAAGAGTTTAAGTAGGAAAAGTATTAACCCTCATGTTGTCCCATGTCAACATTCTTTTTAACGACCCAATTGTAATTACCCCAAATGACATGACTGATTCCACACAACGCTCTTTGGGGGGATTTTGAAGGGTCATTTTGGGGCGTCTTATTCAATGTTAATGCATTTGAAAAACAAATTGAAGTGGTTTTGAACTAATATTGAGTAAAAGCAAAAAGAATTCCTAATTTCTGCTTTTCTAACTCAAACATTAGGTATCGTTTCCTATAAATTAAGTTTATTGACAACAAATTCCAAAGATACCTGTAAAAAGGTAGTGTTACGTCGTGTTGAAAATGTCAAAAAAAAGGGAGAAAACACTGAAAAAATGCATCAAAAATGTAAGAAAAAGATTTTGATAAACGTCAACAAAGTTATTAATTTTCAATTTTGACGAGAAGACAACACAAGGGTTATTTCACCGTTTTTGTGTTTTTTTTTTACTGTAGATTTATTTAACTTTTCCCACTGTTTTTAAATTCCAACAATTGCAACATCTTTCCAGAAGTCGACAAGTGTTAAATGGTGACTTCAATACTGACCAAAATATATATTTCTTTCCATAATCGAGCAGCCCTAGCATGATTTGTTAGGCTACCTGAAAAACCAGAACAAATAAGCCTGTCCCACTAATCTCTTAATATGATTTCTGGGTATTCTAATACAGTTAGAACAATACTGTCAGTAAAGCATTCAACAGGTTAGTATAAAAAGGGATTTAAAGCATCCCCTTATCCTCTATTTTAGAATAAATGGGACCATAGTTTACAAAATTAACACCAGACTGTATGGAAGAAGACTTGAAACTAGCGATTGAGGCCCTAGACTCATTGTGAATTAATATTAAGGTTATGGTTCATGTGAAACGTCGGCTCATTTTCCCATACACTACTATGGAAACTGACTTTTTGGGGAATAAGTGGAGTCGTCCCCTTCCGAAATTGTCCAGAATGCAGATTTAAGGTGTTTCATTGTTTACATTGGCTTCACGTTTTTAGGCCCTGAAGCTTCGTCTTTTATTTTTATTTATTATCTTTGGTAGCAACAGCGCTGACTGATGAAACTAATCACAAAGCTCGTGTTAATCTGACTACAAACACACCAAATGTTCTGAGAAGGGTAAGCCTCTGCAACCTTAAACGCACACACACACACACACACACACACACACACACATTCCCAGACAGAAAAGGTTACACAGAGACACACACGAACCTCAGGTGGAACCGCTAAAGCTCATCAGTGTGTGTTTCTGCTCTCCGTGGAAGTCGGACCAGCTGATAACAAACCTCTCTCTCACACACACAATTACCTAATTACTGATTATCAGACTGTGACCTCACAGCAGACTAAACACTGCAGCTATGTCTTTGTGTGTTTGCACGGATGTGTGCATGTGCATTTATCTGTGTGTGTGTGTGTGTGTGTGCGAGAGACAGAGAGAGAGAGTATGAAAGAGAGAGAAATGCCTTTATTCCACATTGACAACCCTCTGATAGAAGCCAATTAGAACACAATACAGGTGATAGCGTGTATTTATCAGGCTGTTAACTCACTTCTCTCTTCCGGCGGCCATCATGCAGGTCTGGCATCTTCGGGGAGAAGCTGACCGTCTTAAAGCTCACATATGCAGGATTTTGCTCATACAGAGCACGAGTGGAGGAAGAGGAATGTGATTAGACTGTTTGAGGGTGTATCGCTGTCAGTGACGTAAGGGAAACTCTCGCCAAAATGCAAGCTACGAGGAAATGTCATGAAGTTGTGATTCCAATGAAAAGCATGGTAACTTAGCCACTTAGCTCATGGCAATATATGTTAAAACCAGAGATGGGAAGTAACAAAGTACAAATACTACACATATCTAAGTACATTTTTTTAGATATTTTTACTTAACTATGATTTTTACTTTTACTCCTTACATTCTAACTAATATCTGTACTTTTACTCCTTACGTTTTACAAAATGGGCTCGTTACTTTAGTTTTGTACTAAAGGTCGTCTATCAGGTGTGATTAGGAGTCCATGTCAGAGAATAGCGCGCACACGGAGAAAGAAGTGAGAGAAAAGAAAAAGAAACTAGCCGTCTGGAGGATAACCAGTTGAGATTGTGTGTGTGTGTGTGTGTGTGTGTGTGTGTGTGTGTGTGTGTGTGTGTGTGTGTGTGTGTGTGTGTGTGTGTGTGTGTGTGTGTGTGTGTGTGTGTGTGTCTGTGTGTGTCTGAGTCCTTGAGAACTGTAAATCATATAACTTACAATATGTTGTCAGTTCATTTTATTGGGCTGTAGTTCTGGCAAAGTTAGAGTTAGCTAGTGAGGTGGTTGTTTGTGTTCTTCACCTGTTACCTAGGTTACACCTGTTACCTAGGTTACACCTGGCTGTTGATTGATAATTAATAATTGTTGAACGTCCTCGCTCACGTTTGTATTTTCGGTGCATTATTTACATGCTACAGTAGTTACACTGCATTAAGGTAACATCATTATTAGTAGGTTTATTGATATTATTTGCTAGCATATGATTCCTATGCATTGTGTATGGCAGCCTTTACAATGTTATCTATTTCTTTTATTACCACACAAACACACAGCCACAGCAGAGCTACCCCCCCCCCCCCCCCCATGTTTGTACTGTTGCTTGATTGTAATGAATCAACAGAGAGAAGGAATGGATGTTGATGGATAATCACAGACTGGAATATGTCAACTTTTACTCAATACTATTTCAAAAACACTTCCATTTGTTTTCAAATGCTATAAAATTGAATAAGACCCAAAATTAATGAAAGTAGAGATTTGCACTTGCCAAAGAGCGTTGGAATCAATCATGTTATTTTGGGGAATTAAAAAGAACATTGATATAGGACAACATGAGGACAACATGAGGACAACATGAGGACAACATGAGGGTTAAAATAATAGCTTAGGCTACTTACTTGTCAGATGAATTAAACTAGTTTTTCCAGTTTTCTGGACGAGTGCGCTTCATCAGTGGTTTTATTTTGAAGGAGGAAGTTACTTCAGAACAAAAACATGCAGTGCTGGACTCGGTCGAGACCACTTTGAATATTTGGGTTCAATGGCCGGGTCTGAGACAAGTCCAAATACCAACGAGTCTAAGACGAGTCCGAGACAATAGGGTACCACAGCCTTGTATTTAATAGTCATGGATTCTTTTCTGTCTTCTATTGTGTTTCCTTATTCTTCCTTTTCCCAGTTTTACCGTCTCTCAGTGGGTTTTCATTACAAAGATCAGCAGCTCAGATCTACCAACACAGCAGGGGAAGACAATGAAAGCCCATAATTTGTGTGTATTCATCTGTGAACGGATATTATTGTCAGACGGGAAATTAAAAGCCAGGTTTGCGAAGACTGTGTGTGTCTGTGTGTGTGTACATGCGACCAGAGTGTTTAGGGCAGGGGTCTCCGGTGGCAGCCTGACAGATATGGACACACACACACACACACAGTGTTACATTGGTAGTTGTAGTTTTCATCTTCTGGTGTCTTTCTAGCACTGAGTGTCCTGACCAATGGGACACTTATGCATGGTAGGGCGTAAGCCTTTCGAAGATTCTTACAATCTGCAGTGACTATCCCTCTTCTGAAGAGTCTGTCATGTTTTTTTTAATCCTCCGTTTCCTCCTTGGCTACTAGCAACTGAATAGAAGAGGTTTGGGTTGGTTTGCGTTCACAGAAGGCTTGTATCACGTGGACGCTTCGACAGGAAAACATTATGGGCGAGTTTCTATGTCAGTTTATTACAGCCAACCGCTTATTCCCTGCCTCTCTACTAGATAATATTTTAACTCAGTGGCTTCAAACCGGAGTGTTAAATATCAAGATGCTATACAAGGATGGTGTTTTCATGTCATTTGATCAGGTTAGATAGTATACTTTACCGACTAGTAACGTTTTTCAGATACTGTACCTATAAGTGACATTTTATAAATAAGTTTGAAAATAATAAGGATGAGTATCAACCCAAATGCAACACATATCTGTTTACATATATGTGCATTACCAGAAATTGGGTTTATTTAACAGGAAAAGAGCAAACTCTGTGAAAACAAAGATGACAAATTAATTGGGTTTAGTTTTTTTTTTTTAAGTGTCAGTTGTTGTGTCGTGTTCATGTTTGACTAACAAGGTAGGAATGAACGGCCGCCAAAGGTCACATCCATTCTGGACGTTTCCAGTTCTGCAAATGAATACACACAATTAATATTTGAATGCACTCAGCCAATTACAGCGCATTAGCCAATGATGACTACCTGCGTTATTTGGACTTAATAACAAACCAAAATGAGACAAAACCTCATTAAACAGCAAATGGAGACTTGAGTTTGGCCCCTTTCACATCTCAGTGATGTGTCATGTCACTCACACTGACAAACTTCAAATAAGTAATTGTAAGTGTGACATGAAACACACCATCCAATTAGAGAGATTGAAAAGGTTGTCTCAGTTTTTTTAAGTGGGAGGTGTTGATAAAAGCGAGAGACAGGAGAAACAACTACCTGAAAACACGCTAACGTGTATTCTTATTTTCAGGGTGCATTTTGTGTCCAGTCTGTGATTATCCATCAATATATATTCCTTTAAATTTAGTCTAAAAAATTCCTAATTTTTGCTTTTCTAACTAGGTATAATTTCCTATAAATGAAGTTTATTGAACATAAATTCCAAAAATAACTGTTAAACTAAAGTCAATAACTTGAAAACGTCAAAAAAGTGACAAACATTGGGGGAAAAAAAGCTTTAAAAGTGTTGAAAAATGGGATAAAAACATCAATAAAAAGCGTTGATTTTCAATTTTGACGGGAAGACAACACAGGGGTTAGACCCCGTTGCTGTGATGGAAGATTGAAGTAAGTAGTTAGACATTTTGGAAAATATGCTTTGTGCCTTTCACGCCTTTGAAACTGTAAACTAGCAGTGTTTTCTTTCGCTATGTGGACGACTTAGGTGCTTGTGTATGGCGAGGGGTTAAGGCATCCTTCCTCATGGGTGTGTAAACTTTCTCAAGCCATTGTGTATCGGAATATCTGAATTTTAAATAACCATATATGTGTATTGGTATCGGCCTTGAATATCCTTTAATCGGCCGGGCTCTAGTTGTTACATATCAAAAACGCCTGACTCAGGACAGTTTGAGGCAAGCCTCCAAAAATAATCCATCCACTTGTCATCTTTTCTTTCTTTTGGAAGGGCGTGCAGTGGTTATTTGATGCTCTGCACCCTGGAATGATGCGTTTCTCATGGTACTCCTCTCGGCTCTGTAAGAGGGCCATGTCCATTTTAGAACACGACAACCATCGGTTACCCGATTTCTACGTAGCAACCACATCAAATTCTAACTGGCCCGTTTAGCTGGGAGGCGTTCTACTTTTGGGG
>NC_045748.1:24478890-24482770 GCF_008692095.1 Etheostoma spectabile | reverse complement strand
GGGTGAGGACTGGCATCAGTAAGGGATTTCCCATTTTCACAGCTTTTACTTTACGCCCCCTCAAAATGCCATCTTCACCATATGGGACCTTTTTAAGCTATTCATTGAAATCAATATGATCAATGACTCTTGGAATATGTATCGTTTGTCTTTATTTATTGACTTCCCTTGCCACTGCAGTACATTAGTTATTTACCGCAGTCGTAAATCAGCGTAAATCTCCTCCTCTCCTTTAACCTTTGTGTTGTCCACCAGTCATGTTTGACCCATTTTCAAAGACCAGAAATATGGGATGTCGATGTTTTTTAACCCTTGTGTTGTCTTCCTGTCAAGCATGACAAAAATCACTTTTTTTCAACATTATTGTCACTTTTTCCAACATTTTTGTTGTGGGTGCTTTTTTGATGCTGATGAAGTTTTTTGACATTTTTAATGTTGTCCTTTTCAGCGCTTATTTGGACGGCCCATTTTTTGTGACAAAAAAAGAAAAAAATATGAACTGAAAACGGGTCAAATTTGACCCAAGGACAACATGAAGGTTAAATCAAAACGTAGTAGTGTTGCTGCAGACTTAATCACACAATGATAGAGAAACTTAACCAAAAGATGAACTAGTCTACACACTGACTGCTATGGATCACCTTTTCTAACAATGTTTTAAGTCTCTGGATGTTGATTTTCATAGTAACGTTCAAAAAGAAGTGGAACAAACAGCTGGTTGAAAGAAAGAAAATCAATCTATAAAGAGATGGATGATGTGGGAAATGGTTAGCAGGAACGTGAAGACTACAGGGTTTATAATTCATGTGTTCAAACATGTCAAATCCTTCTGGAAATTGAAACCACTTCCTGGTAGTAGTTTTCGGTGTTGACCAGACTGGGGGATACACCTGGCCTGTTTGAGGCCACAATCAATACTCCCAGGTGTTATCAGTTTATTAGCAGCGGTGGTGTGCCAGCGACTCCCCTGATAAGGTTGTAACGTAGCTGCAGTCCTAACAGCAGCTAAATGGACTGAACAAGCTGCTGTTTGTGTCTGTCGGCTGGAAGTTGGATCGTATCTGCAAAACAAAGAGCTGTAGAGAGACGGCAAATAGAGAGAGAGGAGAGGACGGAGGCGTGAATCAATGCTGCTCAGCCAGGGATGGAGGGAGGGGGACCGAGAGGCACAGGAATGAAGAGAGGAACAGATTTAAAGGACCAGTGTGTAACGAGTTCAGTTGTTCGGTATCAAAATCGGTGTTGCCCGTTCACAAACTTGTCCTTTTTCATGAATATTTACCACCACTATCAATTCCAAGTATTCTTGTTGGCTTGAAACTTTACATTCCCATTTGCATGATCTGGGGTAGACGCTCCATGTTCATGTGCCTTTTAGCGTTTTTGCTGCTAATGCTGCCAACGGGTATCGGCACTTCCCGGTCATGGCAAGTTTCAAGAAGGAAACATGGAGGACCACATGCATTCAAAATCCAGACTTCTTCGCCAAGAAAAAGCAAAAAAGGATATTGAAATGAGCAACAGACCGGCTTTTTGTAAGATGTACTTTGAACTACGTGGTGCGAGAGAGTTGATTGCGACATATGATCTCAACGCTAGATGGGAGAAATTCCTATCCATTGGACCTTTAAGATGAAATATGATCTCATTAGATGAAAGACAGATAGGATGGATTTAGAGTAAAGGCGCCCTACAACCAATGTTACTTTCTGTGTAGTCTCGCATTGCCAGACCTACCTCCACAACGTGGCAAGGAGGGTCTGGCTAGCCCACATAGCATTCTGGCATGAAAAAAAGGTGCTGTGGTTTATTAGCATTCCTTTAACCAATCACAATCATTTGTGGGCGGGTGCTAAGGGCCCGACGAAGCAACTGTGCCTCTGCAAAATATGCCTTTTTTCCCATTAACGGTACCTGCTGGACTCGCCTTGACCGCGGTGCTCCGCCCTTCTTTTTCCTTCGCAGATCAGTACCGCCTCATGTGTGAGGCGAGCATGGCTGGTCGTCATGGCAGCAAACTGCTGTGACCTAACGTGACAACCACACTAAGATCTATATAAAAGCATCCAAAGACCACCATGTCATGGGAACTTTAACCAACAACATGGCCACAAAATATACACAAAATACACAAGACTTACCATGTTTGTCACACATACAATGCAGTAGGTTAGTTTTATGAGCCGTGCAGTCTGAAAATATGACATGGAGCATTTCAGGGAATTCAGCTCACAGAGCGTATGTTGGTAACGCCCTAAAGCAACCCTTGATTTATCGTCTTTCAAGATGAACTGTTGAGAAACGTTCTGATTGTTTTGCGGTTCAGGTCCTATCAGCCACTGGCTTGACCCCATGTGAGTTGATTCTGAAAACAGTGGCGAGCTCGGAGAACAATGCGAAATGAAAACGGTTTAATGAGACACACAAGGATTTAAATATTCTACTATCGCTCCATTTATTTAGGTGAGGTGTAGTGAGATAACAGAGTCAGGATGGGAGGAAGAACAGTCCAAAGCCCGTCTACGGAGAGCCTGTTCACTACTTAGTGAGCCCCATTGCACCAAATTTGGTTGAAGTTCTACCAGAGTTCCACTGAGGGTGATCGCAGTCCAGGGCAAAATGAATAGGAGTCTATAGAGCTAGATTGTCCTCAAGAAATCTCTAATTTGATTGGAGTTTTTGTAAATTCAACATGGATTATAGGTCAAAAGTTGAATGAACGAGCACTCATGTCCTTCCCATTTCTCACAGGTTGTGTCGTTGTTGCCCATAACTCACTAGCATTCTGCTAACGAATGCTGATTGGTTATTGAGTTACGTCATCACGACCAGAGACACCGCTTGATGGCATCTGAGGCAGAGCCAGAATGTCAGAGTGGATATTTCAATGTGGTCTTTAAAACAGTAGCCAGCCAAAACTCTTTCTAGCACGTGTACTGACAGGGAGATCCCAACCTGTCAGCTGTGTTGCCGATGCCTCAAGAGAAACAGGAAGTGACTCAGAGCTTGCTGTAAAGCAGTTTCTCTGGCCGTACAATGTGTGTGACGTCATTGAAATTTTAAAAGGCTTTTTTCAGAACATAAAATACTCCTTCAAAAAATGTCTAACACCCAGCACGGTGTATTGCCTTCCCATTCAAATGCAACATTCAAATTACTAGACAAAAAATGATAGACCTCCATAGACCTCCATTCATTCTGCACTGGCCTGTGAGCACCCCCAGTGGAACTCTAGGGGAACTGCAACCAGTAATGCGAGAGTGGAACTTCTTCCCTTATTAGAAATTCTTTGGATTGTCTCAAGGTTTGTGCCCACAGACGGGAAACTGTTGCACTCTGGGACACATATGAAACGGATGAGATGACTTTCTTTAAACTTCACACGGAACGTAATGTAACATTATTCACAACATGAACATCATGCTGTATTAAAAAACTTGAAAGTAGTGATTGAGGCTATAATCTCATTATGAGAATGACTATTGAGGTAATAAGTCAAATCAAGGTAAGTAGGGTCAATTTCCTCAGAAACGTCTACAGAAACAGACTTCTTTTTGAAAGCAGTGGAGTCGCCCCCTGCTGGAGAAGAGATAGAATGCAGGTTTAGGGTGCTTTGGTGTTGGCTTCACTTTTCAGGCTGGGAAAATTCTTCCATTAATTTACAGGTCTATGTCTGGAGCCCAAATATATGCAAACATACACAATACACAAATACAGTCATAGGTGAAGTTACCTCAAATCATCTGTGACCCAGACTAATACACATACTGTATATTACAGAGGTAATATACAGCATATCTGACTGATTTACTCACCTACAGAACACACCTATAAGGACACAAATATAAGCCACTCACATACTGTGTCTGTTCCCAGGCTC
>NC_045748.1:24477949-24478880 GCF_008692095.1 Etheostoma spectabile | reverse complement strand
CCCACCCCCCCATCCTCAGTATTCTGGCGGCAGCGGCAGCCAGCGCCTATCGATCAGACATTTAGCTGAATGTTCTCATCGAACAGCCGGCTGCTGCGGACGAGACGCACGTGGAGAGACTGGGAAACAGACACACACACACACACGCACAAAGAAGAAGAAGTGGACAGAGAAAATAAATGAGATACATGTACGAAGGTAGATATAGGGAACTGATATTGCTGACCATTGATACACAATTACCTAACAATAACTATGTACTACTTAAACAACAATTCATGTATACGCTGCATGGATAAAAGTCTTCAGACTGTGTGACGCTCATATATTTCATGTGTCATTCCACGGCAATGAGCTTTAAATGCTGCTGTCAGGTCTCCCTCCAGATGTTAGAAACATAGCGGCAAAGATTTGCTCCCATCAAGAGAGCATTATGTTGACACTGGGTGATAAGGTTAGCGCTCACATGGGATTCCGGTTGATACCAGAGGGGTTGGATGGAGTTGAGGTCAGGGTTCTTTATCATGTGGAAACTAGTCTGGATCAATGGAAGTATAAATCCAGGGTGAAGCATCAAACATCTGGCCCATGGCTCACCGGGGGATTGTGTGTGTGTGTTTCATGTGAATGATTTTATTACAAACAATAGGTTTGTTCGAGATGAACTGCGCCTCGTATAAAGAGTGGACGAGAGCAGGCGGCAGCAGCCGGGGGCGGGGACAACAATCCGCTCTCAAGTCGGACATTTTCCAGCCGTTTCCAGCCGCCTTCAGGCTGAACAGGAAGTGACAAAAACACCGTGGTCCGATTCTGATTTAATAAAATGTTATCAGTGCCTCCTTAGGGAAGTGGTCCAGCCACGTCCAGCTGGGAGGAGACCCAGGACTAGGTGGAGGGATTATATCTCCAACCTGGCCTGGGAACGCCTCGG
>NC_045748.1:24477515-24477938 GCF_008692095.1 Etheostoma spectabile | reverse complement strand
CGGAGCTGGTTGATGTGGCTCGGGGAAGGGAAGTTTGGGGTCCCCTGCTGGAGCTGCTCCGCCCGCAACCCGATTCCGGATGAAGATGGATGGATGGATGGATGGATGGATGGTCATGAGAGAAATTGATCAGCTTGTACAAGTCTCCAGTTATTAAATTGTGACAGAGTAGCTCTCAAAATGTTCTCCATGCGATCTGTTGCTGATTTTACTTAACAACACACTGTAGTTGATTTGTCACTATTGTCACTATCACCCACACAACATGTGTTCTGTACAGAATAAGGCAAAGTTAGCAGTTAAAATCCCTCCAATTAAAAAACATTAAAAGTTTGTATAAAACGTCATCATGTTGAGTCGATTCTGAACCAATCAGCTCTCAGATCAGCTGAGAGGCCGGCGTTTCCCAGCATGCCCTGGGTC
>NC_045748.1:24473068-24477505 GCF_008692095.1 Etheostoma spectabile | reverse complement strand
TTGCAGTCGGTGAAAAGCAACTGCGCCGCCTGCGTCTCAGACCTGCGTCCTCAAATCGCTGGCTCATCTCATTGGACGAGGTACACAAGACGTGCGTTTAACCATAGGTACATTTAAAAAGCTCATGTTTCTGTAAAGTGAATCTGTAATTGTGTAAATATGCCCCCCCCCCACGCCCCTGGAGTTTGTGAGCCACTTCAGCTTATTAAGTGTTATTTGATCTGGACTCCACAGGAAGGATTATCAGCCACACAACGCCAACAGAAGGCGACGTCAACAACAAGATCAGCATCAGCTCAGGAGGTCAGCCGCCAGTCGAGATAAGATTCACACAGCTGCAACCCAACATCGCATCACAGGGGACACAATTACTGATTTCAGAGGGAAGACAGACACACAAAGACAGAAGAGAGACACACAAAGACAGTTAGAGGAGATACATCAGAGTGAGACAGGTGTAGTCAGCGGGTGGAATGATGGAGAGGAAATGCATGGTCAACTTCCCTTCAGCTCTGTGTGTGTGTGTGTGGGTGTGTGTGTGTGTGTTTGTGTGTGTCTGTGTGTGTGTGTGTGTGTGTGTGTATGTGTGTGTGTGTGTGAGTGGCCCCTCAGGTCAGATCTATAATGGAAGATCCTTTCCTCTAGCTCACTGATGCGCCCTTCGCACTGACACACACACACACACACATACACACACACACACACACACACACACACAGCATGTGTGCACTTACTTGCGTTTAGGCATCAAAACAACTAGATATGATTAGAAAAAAATGTCTCGTTTAGCCAACCACAGTCAATCACACTAATCTGATCTCAGTAGCCTATATATTATATTATAAAAGAGCGGACATTTTTTTCCAACGTTTGGGAGGGACTCATAATAAAGGGGGTATGGCCTGGTCTACATTTTCCATATCACTTTATGGTGGAAATGTCATAAATATAACTCATATAGATAGCAAGGTGGCTCAGTGGTTAGTACTGCTGGTTCTGTGTAGGTCTCCTCCCACCATAAAGACATGCATGCTAGGTAACTAGAACTACAGTTCAGGAATGTTGATTAATGCACATTGTCCTCATAAATACATAAATCTTAATACTACATGAATAAACTCAGAGTCCAAGTTAAGCAGATGGAAAATCCCCCAAAACAGGTAGAAACGTTGGACAAGACTTTTTTTTATGTTATCTTGAGGACGACGAACAGGACAGGACATGGATAAGGTGTCTTTTTTTTCATACACAGGCTTATTTATGAATAATTTGAAACATGTTGTGTCTGTGTATATTTCTTGGCAGAGGCATTTGTCCACAACAAACAGTTTGTTGTCATTGAAATCTTTTCATTGAACCAAAGTGGCCTACGTCAGTTGTCAACAACGCTAACTCTGTTAGCAAAATCTAGCCCGAGTTTCCCATCTGATTCCCACAGGAAGTGATGTGAATGGTGACGTTTTCACTGGGAAAAAAAGGGTTTTCCGATGTTCATGAACGCACGGCAAATACACGAGTTAACGAGGGTTGTAACGAGAGACAGGTGACATGAGGGCAGATGAACAGGTGGGACACATCAGGGCGGTGCACACAATTACAGACGGGCGGGAAAACACAAGTCAAACAAGACATGACACACGGGAAGTGACCCTACAAAATAAAACAGGATCATGACATTGTACAGTGGGCTAAAAACAGCTGACCGCTGAGTCTGGACACTTCCTCCTCTTCCTCCCCTGACAGCATGTTGGGCCTCTTCTCCGCATGACAGATTCATCTGTTCCGGCTCTTGTGTCACAGTTCGGCGCCAGGTGGTTTTGGGCCTCCCAGGTGTTCTTTTGCCAGGTGGTGTCCATCTTAAGGCGACTTTTGTGACACGGCCCTGCTCCAGCTTCAACACATGTCCTAGCCATCTCAGGCGTATGTGCGTAATCTCCTTGGCGATGCGCCGGCTTCCCATTTTCTCGTACAGTTCATTGTCGGAGATCTCATTAGGCCTGGCCTATTCTCCGGAGGCTTCCATCATGGAACACTTCCATTCTCCCCATGTCTGTTTTCTTCAGTCTGGACACTGGTGAGCGAGACAAATCATAAACAATGAGCTGAAAGACGCTCAAATGCCCCATAAAGCTGAGGGAAGGGGCACGTTTGGTGACATTTCGATCCTTTGAATAGTCACTGTGAGCGACACCTTCTACTTGTCTAATATTTAAGTGATTAACTTTAAGCAAGAACAATTTGAAAAACAAAACATTGCAATACAACATCATGCAATTGCAATACAACATCATCATCATACCATGAGGTAAGTATCGTGATGATATTGAATCGTGAGGCCTCTGGTGAGTCCCCCCCCTACT
Source organism: Etheostoma spectabile (assembly GCF_008692095.1). Classification (NCBI taxonomy): domain Eukaryota; kingdom Metazoa; phylum Chordata; class Actinopteri; order Perciformes; family Percidae; genus Etheostoma; species Etheostoma spectabile. The sequence continues at coordinate 24,475,145 of NC_045748.1, read as the reverse complement.
GCAATACTGAGGTGTGTTCACACAGAGAACATCTGACGCTTCTTTCATTATTAAAGAGAAGCGCGCCGGCAGGACGTCTGTTGATTCATTTACAGAGGAAAGGATTTATTATTTATCAGATCAGTTTGGATCTAACAGCTGAAACTGTCTTCTGTCTGATGCTTTTATCACATTTCATCTTTACACAATAGACCACTGTAAGAACCACTCGTCCTGGTCCACACTGAAAGATTTTCTAATCTCAGCAGATGTTTAAAGTGTAAGAGACGACCCACACACAATGACAAGTAATAATAGATCTAACAGTGTTGTTCATGTAGTGTGTGGGGAGCAGTTATTTGGCCAGAACAGCACACCATCCCCAGCGTTGTAGTCTACACATCACCAAGTCATCACCAAGACCAGAGTGTATCGAGACGAAGACAACACCAATGCGTTGAGGGTTTGAGACTGAGTCAAGACCAAGACCAGAGTGCGAGTCTCACAATGCATTCCATGACAAAATGGGAAGAAAATGCTAACCATCAGCCCACTCTCACTGCCATCATGTCAGAAAGCCAAGCTTGGTCAGGTGCCTTTGGAAGTCCCTGAAAATGCCAGAATTTGCTTTTGTAAAAAATTGCACTGAAAATGATGTCTTGTGTTTTTTGTTGTGTTTTTGTGGCAATGAAGTTGCAAGACACAGTGAAAATTGCAAAAACAAAAAAAGAAATTGTGATTTTTTTTGGTATACTTCTTTTAAAAATTGAAAGAAAAACAAATCGGCAAGAGACCACGTGAACGCTGGTCGTGTCTGCAACCAATGCCGTTGCAGAGCAGGGACACTGCCTCCGTGACGTTCTCTAAAAGGCATTTCGGCCTGTTGAATGCTCGTTCTATTGCGAATAAATCGCATTCACCAAACGATCTTTTCACAAGGGAAGGCCTGGATATTATGTGTTTGTCAGAGACATGGCAGAGAGAGGAAGAGCTAATTCATTTAAATGAGCTCTGCCCAGCTGGTTGCTCTGCTATTGGGAGGCCCCGCCCTTCTCGTCGCGATGGTGGACTGGCTATTGTGCACAAGGACATTCACAAATGTAATGAAATTTTGCCTCAAAAATTCTCTTCTTTTGAATTGCAGATGGTAAAGGTGGGTTTTTTATCCCCCTTCTACTGTATTCTGGTTTATCGACCTCCGGGCCCTGCTGCTGTCTTTCTGAAGGATTTTAGTGAATTCTTATCCTCTATTATTAAGATGGAATCTGTTTTAATCCTTGGGGATTTTAATCTTCATGTAGATGACAACTCATCTTGCCCCGCAATGGAATTTTTAACATTGACTGAACTTTTAATTTTAATCAGCATGTATCTGAGCCCACTCACCAAAAAGGCCATATTTTAGACTTGTAGTTTACACTTGGCCTAGATATATCAAACGTATCTGTAAATGAGTGCCTATGAGTGACCATAATATTGTTCTGTTTGATCTTCACTTCAGTTGACGACCCAAGCTTCCAGTAGTTAGGTCTCAGAGACGTGTTATCACGGCAGTATACTGCAGATATTTTTCTGATTGTTTGATCCTGCTCTACTTATGGATTGCCCTGATTGGATGATTTCGTTCACTGTTTAAACAATCACTGTAAAAAATTCTGGATCAGGTGGCCCCTGTAAATTCAAACTTGCCTCTCGGGTCGTGGAAAACTGTGCCTTGGATAATGAGAGATTTTAACAACTTAAGAGACTGTGTCGAAAGACTGAACGCCTGTGGAATCCACTAGCCTTGAGGTACACAGGCTTTATATCTCAGAGAACTTGTGGTTCCTATAATGACGGTTGAAAAGCCAGATCTATATCCGTCAATTAATAACAGTAAATAAAAAAAAAAAAAAAAAAAAAAAAATCCCCTAAAGTGCTGCTGTTTGATACGATCAATACACTTGTTTGCCCTGCTGCCCCAGTTATCCCTGTTTTTTTGTGAAGCTGACAGCAATGCCTTTTGGGGTTTTTTCACTAATAAAATTAAAATGATTAAAAATAAAATCCCCTCCCATTTGTGTGGTACCACTGCTGTTTTTAAGCCAGTCCCCAGCAT
>NC_045748.1:24472802-24472971 GCF_008692095.1 Etheostoma spectabile | reverse complement strand
TTATTCAAAAAAGTGTTTGATGAAATTGGCCCTTGTGTAACTAAAATGGTTAACCTCTAGCTGTCTACTGGCGTTTTTCAAGATGCTTTTAAGCATGCTATAGTGGAACCATTGCTAAAAAAGGCAGGTTTGGACCCGTCGGATTTGAATAGTTTTCGGCCTATTTCTA
>NC_045748.1:24472614-24472706 GCF_008692095.1 Etheostoma spectabile | reverse complement strand
GGTTTCGTAAACAACACTCTACCGAAACGGCCTTACTGAAAGTGTCAAATGACATTATAGAACACACTGTTCTAGTTCTCTTGGATCTGTCT
>NC_045748.1:24472507-24472604 GCF_008692095.1 Etheostoma spectabile | reverse complement strand
ACACCGTCGACCACCAGGTTTTGCTGAAAAGACTAAGGAATCAAGTAGGGCTGTCAGGGTCAGTTCTGCAGTGGTTCACTTCATATTTATCTGGGCG
>NC_045748.1:24471393-24471538 GCF_008692095.1 Etheostoma spectabile | reverse complement strand
CCAGAATTTTAACACGTACTAATAGGAGGTCTCACATATCCCCAATCCTAAAAGAACTCCATTGGCTACCAGTGTCTTATAGGATAAATTTTAAAATGTTGGTTCTAGTTTTCAGAGCTTTACATGGCCAGGCTCCCCTCTATAT
>NC_045748.1:24449398-24471368 GCF_008692095.1 Etheostoma spectabile | reverse complement strand
GACGGGTCACCTCTAGTACGGTAGCGAAGTGCGTGAAAACGTCAGCGGGTTCGATCCACAGACCTCAGGCACGCACAGGGGTATACCGCTGAATCAGGTCACTAATATGAGGGGAGCCTGGCCATGTAAAGCTCTGAAAACTAGAACCAACATTTTAAATTTATCCTATAAGACACTGGTAGCCAATGGAGTTTTTTAGGATTGGGGATATGTGAGACCTTCCTATTAGTACGTGTAAAATTTGGCTGCAGAGTTTGTTACTAATTGCAGTCGAGAGAGCTCCTTTTGGTTTAGGCATAAAAAAAACTATTACAATAGTCTAACCGCGGACACAAAGGCAGAATGATAAGCTCCAAATCATTCTTGAAACTATTTCTAAGTTTTGAGATTTTCCTTAATTGAAAAAAGTCTCGTCAGCTGCTTGCAGTGCTGCACTAACGACATGTCTTGTCAAAGATAACTCCCAAATTTCTAGACTGGCTGCAGACTGACCTAAATCACCCAAGTATTGTTTAATCCCAGGGATTGCATCTCAGGGGCAATGATCAATGTTGTCTGCATTTAGCTGCAGGGAGTTCTCACTAACCATTTTTTAATTTCCACAAGACCATGGAGCAAGAGTTTAACTTACAGATCTCTGATGGCTTGAGCAACAGTAAGTTGGATATCATCAGCAAATAGGTGAAAGAAACATCATTGAACCTTTGTATGATCTTTCCCAAAGGGATCAATACAACAAGAATAGAACAGGGCCAGAACAGAGCCTTGAGGCACTCCACAGAGCAAGTCTGCGACTCAGACCTTATTTGGTTACTGTAACGAAACTACGCCCAGATAAATATTAAGTGGAACCACTGCAGAAATGACCCTGACAGCCCTACTTGATTCCTTAGTCTTTTCAGCAAAACCTGGTGGTCGGGACGGTGTCAAAGGCTGAAGACAGATCCAAGAGAACTAGAACAGTGTGTTCTATAATGTCATTTGACACTTTCAGTAAGGCCGTTTCGGTAGAGTGTTGTTTACGAAACCCTGACTGGAATGGCTCAAGGATGTTACTATTAACCAGGTGAAATGTCAACTGTTCGCAGACTACCTTCTCAATAATCTTGGATAAAAACGGGAGCTTAGAAAAAGGCCGAAAACTATTCAAATCCGACGGGTCCAAACCTGCCTTTTTTAGCAATGGTTCCACTATGCATGCTTAAAAGCATCTTGAAAAAAGCCAGTAGACACGCTAGAGGTTAACCATTTTAGTTAACACAAGGGCCAATTCATCAAAAATTTTTGAATATCTGAATGGAGTGACGTCAGTGAACAGGAAGATGGCTTCATCCTGGTCACCAATCAGAAATATCAGAAATCGTCACAGTCCTAAAAGTGGACACATGCTGGGACTGGCTTAAAAACAGCAGTGGTACCACACAAATGGGAGGGGATTTTATTTTAATCTTTTAATTTATTGTGAAAAAACCCCAAAGGCATTGCTGTCAGCTTCACAAAAAACAGGGATAACTGGGGCAGCAGGGCAAACCAAGTGTATTGATCGTACAAACAGCACTAGGATTCTTTATTTACTGTTATTAGTTGACGGAATAGTCAGACTGCTTTTCCAACCGTCACATTATAGGACAACACAAGTCTTCTGAGATAAAGCCTGTGTACCTCAAGGCTAGTGGATTCCCAGGCGTTCAGTCTTCGACACAGTCTCTTAAGTTTTAAAATCTCTTCATTTATCCAAGGCCACATTTTTCCCCGAGAAGGCAAGTTTGAATTTACAGGGGCCACCTGATCCAGAATTTTTTCACAGTGATTGTTTAAACAGTGAACGAAATCATCCACATCAGGGCAATCCATAAGTAGAGCAGGATCAAACAAATCAGAAAAAATATCTGCAGTATCTGCCGTGATAACACGTCTCTGAGACCTAACTACTGGAAGCTTTGGGTCAGAACTGAAGTGAAGATCAAACAGAACAATATTATGGTCACTCATATGGACATCATTTACAGATACGTTTGATATATCTAGGCCAAGTGTAAAAACTAAGTCTAAAATATGGCCTTTTTGGTGAGTGGGCTCAGATACATGCTGATTAAAATTAAAAGTTTCAGTCAATGTTAAAAATTCCATTGCGGGGCAAGATGAGTTGTCATCTACATGAAGATTAAAATCCCCAAGGATTAAAACAGATTCCATCTTAATAATAGAGGATAAGAATTCACTAAAATCCTTCAGAAAGACAGCAGCAGGGCCCGGAGGTCGATAAACCAGAATACAGTAGAAGGGGGATAAAAAACCCACCTTTACCATCTGCAATTCAAAAGAAGAGAATTTTTGAGGCAAAATTTCATTACATTTGTGAATGTCCTTGTGCACAATAGCCAGTCCACCATCGCGAACGAGAAGGGCGGGGCCTCCCAATAGCAGAGCAACCAGCTGGGCAGAGCTCATTTAAATGAATTAGCTCTTTCTCTCTTGCCATGTCTCTGACACACACATAATATCCAGGCCTTCCCTTGTGAAAGATCGTTTGGTGAATGCGAGTTATTCGCAATGAACGAGCACAACAGGCCGAAATGCTTTAGAGAACGTCACGGAGGCAGTGTCCCTGCTCTGCAACGGCATGGGTGCAGACACGACCAGCGTTCACGTGGTCTTTGCCGATTTGTTTTCTTTCATTTTAAAAGAAGTATACCAAAAAAAATCACAATTTCTTTTGTGTTTTGCAATTTTCACTGTGTCTGCAACTTCATTGCCACAAAAACACAACAAAAAAACCAAGACATCATTTTCAGTGCCATTTTTTACAAAAGCAAATTCTGCATTTTCAGGGACTTCAAAGGCACCCGACCAAGCTGGCTTTCTGACATGATGGCAGTGAGAGTGGGCTGATGGTTAGCATTTTCTTCCCATTTTGTCATGGAATGCATTGTGAGACTCGCACTCTGGTCTTGGTCTTGACTCAGTCTCAACCCTCACGCATTGGTGTTGTCTCGTCTCGATACACTCTGGCTTGGTGATGACTTGGTGATGTTGTAGACTACAACGCTGGGGAGGGTGTCTGTTCTGGCCAAATAATGCTCCCCAACACTACATGAAAACACGTTAGACTATTATTACTGTCATTGGTGTGTGGGTCGTCTCTTACACTTTAAACCATGCTGAGATTGGAAAATCTTTCAGTGTGGACCAGGACGAGTGGTTCTACAGTGTCTATTGTGTAAAGATGAAATGGGATAAAAGCATCAGACAGAAGACAGTTTCAGCTGTTAGATCCAAACTGATCGATAAATAATAAAATCCTTCCTCTGTAAATGAATCAACAGACGTCTGCCGGCGCGCTTCTCTTAATAATGAAAGAAGCGTCAGATGTTCTCTGTGTGGAACACACCTCAGTATTGGCAGTAGGGGGGGGACTCACCAGAGGCTCACGATTCAATACATCACGATACTTACCTCATGGTATGATGATGATGTTGTATTGCAATTGCATGATGTTGTATTGCAATGTTTGTTTTTCAAATTGTTCTTGCTTAAAGTTAATCACTTAAATATTAGACAAGTAGAAGGTGTCGCTCACAGTGACTATTCAAAGGATCGAAATGTCACCAAACTGGCCCTTCCCTCAGCTTTATGGGGCATTTGAGCGTCTTTCAGCTCATTGTTTATGATTTGTCTCGCTCACCAGTGTCCAGACTGAAGAAAAACAGAATGGGGAGAATGGAAGTGTTCATGATGGAAGCTCCGGAGAAATGGCCAGGCCTAATGAGATCTCCGACAATGAACTGTACGAGAATGGGAAGCCGGCGCATCGCCAAGGAGATTACGGACATACGCCTGAATGGCTAGGACATGTGGTGAGCTGAGCCAGGGCCGTGTCACACAAAAGTCGCCTTAAGATGGACACACCTGGCAAAAGAACACCTGGGGGCCCAAACCACCTGGCGGCCGAACTGTGACAAAGAGCCGGAACAGATGAATCTGTCCTGCGGAGAAGAGGCCCAACATGCTGTCAGGGGAGGAAGAGGAGGAAGTCCCGACTCAGCGGTCAGCTGTTTTTAGCCCACTGTACAATGTTCATGATCCTGTTTTATTTTGTAGGGTCACTTCCCGTGTGTCATGTCTTGTTTGACTTTGTGTTCCCGCCCGTCTGTAATTGGTGCACAGCCCTGATGTGTCCCAACTGTTCATCTGCCCTCATGTCACCTGTCTCTCGTTACAACCCTCGTTAATCGGTATTTGCCGTGCGTTCATGAACATCGGAAAACCCTTTTTTCCAGTGAAAACGTCACCATTCACATCACTCCTGTGGGAATCAGATGGAAACTCGGCTAGATTTGGCTAACAGAGTTAGCGTGTTGAAAACTGACGTAGGCCACTTGGTTCAATGAAAAGATTTCAATGACAACAACTGTTTGTTGTGGACAAATGCCTCTGCCAAGAAAAATATACACAGACACAACATGTTTCAAATTATTCATAAAAAGCCTGTGTATGAAAAAAAAGACACCTTTCCATGTCCTGTCCTGTTCGTCGTCCTCAAGATAACATAAAAAAAGTCTGGCAACGTTTCTACCTGTTTTGGGGGATTTTCCATCTGCTTAACGGACTCTGAGTTTATTCATGTAGTATTAAGATTTATGTATTTATGAGGACAATGGCATTAATCAAAATCCTGAACTGTAGTTTAGTACCTAGCATGCATGTCTTATGGTGGAGGAGACTACACAGAACAGCCCAGTACTAACCACTGAGCCACCTTGCTATCTATATGAGTTATATATGACATTTCCACCATAAGTGATATGGAAAATGTAGACCAGGCCATACCCCCTTTATTATGAGTCCTCCCAAACGTTGGAAAAAAATGTCCGCTCTTTATAATATAAATATAGGCTACTGAGATACAAGTAGTGTGATTGCTGTGGTTGGCTAACGAACATTTTTTCTAATCATATCTAGTTGTTTTGATGCCTAAACGCAAGTAAGTGCACAGCGGTGTGTGTGTGTGTGTGTGTGTGTGTATGTGTTGTGTGTGTGTGGTCAGTGCGAAGGGCGCATCAGTGAGTAGAGGAAGGATCTTCACTTAGAATGACCTGAGGGGCCACTCACACACACACACACATACACACCACACACACACACACACACAGACACACACAAAACACACACACAACACCCACACACACACACACAGAGCGAAGGGAAGTTGACCATGCATTTCCTCTCCATCATTCCACCGCTGACTACACCTGTCTCACTCGGATGTATCTCCTCTAACTGGCTTGTGTGTCTCTTCTGTCTTGTGTGTCTGTCTTCCCTCTGAAATCAGTAATTGTGTCCCTGTGATGCGATGGGTTGCAGCTGGGTGAATCTTATCCCGACTGGCGGCTACCTCGAGCTGATGCTGATCTGTTGTGACGTCGCCTTCTGTTGGCGTTGTGTGGTGATAATCCTTCCTGTGGAGTCCAGATCAAATAACACCTAATACGTGAAGGGCTCACAAACTAGGGGCGTGGGGGGGGGGCATATTACACAATTACAGATTCACTTTACAGAACATGAGCTTTTTAAATGACCTATGGTTAAACGCACGTCTTGTGTTACTGTCAATGAGATGAGCCAGCGATTTGAGGACGCAGGTCTGAGAGCAGGCGGCGCAGTTGCTTTTCACCGACTGCAAGACCAGGGACCCAGGCATGCTGGGAAACGGGCCTCTCAGCTGATCTGAGAGTGATTGGTTCAGAATGACTCACAAACTGATGACGTTTTATACAAATTTAATGTTTTAATTGGAGGGATTTAACTGAAACTTTGCTTATTCTGTACAGAACACATGTTGTGTGGGTGATAGTGACAATAGTGACAAAAATACAGTGTGTTGTTAAGTAAAATCGCAAAAGATGCATGGAGAACATTTGGAGCTACTCTGTCACAATTATAAACGGGAGACTGTACAAGCTGATCAATTTCTCTCATGACCATCCATCATCATCATCCATCCACCATCTTCATCCGGAATGCGGTTGCGGGCGGAGCGAGCAGCTCCAGCAGGGGACCCAAACTTCCTTCCCGAGCACATCAACCCATCCGACTGGGGGATCCGAGGCGTTCCAGGCCAGGTTGGAGATATAATCCCTCCACTAGTCCGGGGTCTCCTCCAGCTGGACGTGGCTGGACCACTTCCCTAAGGAGGCACTGATAACATTTTATAATCAGAATCGGACCCGGTGTTTGTCACTTCCTGTTCAGCCTGAAGGCGGCTGGAAACGGCTGGAAAAGTATTCCGACTGAGAGCGATTGTTGTCCCCGCCCCCGGCTGCTGCCGCCGGTCTCGTCCACTCTTATACGAGGCGCAGTTCATCTCGAACAAACCTATTGTTGTAATAAAATCATTCACATGAAAAACACACACACAATCCCCCGGTGAGCCATGGCCAGATGTTTGATGCTTCACACTGGATTTATACTTCCATTGATCCAGACTAGTTCCACATGAGAAAGAACCTGACCTCAACCATCCAACCCCTCTGGTATCAACCGGAATCCCATGTGAGCGCTAACCTTATCACCCAGTGTCAACATAATGCTCTCTTGATGGGAGCAAATCTTTGCCGCTATGTTTCTAAATCTGGAGGGAGCCTGACAGCCAGCATTTAAAGCTCATTGCCGTGGAAAGACACATGAAATATATGAGCGTCACACAGTCTGAAGATTTATCCATGCAGGCGTATACATGAATTGTTGTTAAGTAGTACATAGTTATGTTAGGTAATTGTGTATCAATGGTCAGCAATATCAGTTCTAATCTACTTCGTACATGATTCATTTATTTCCTCTGTCCACTCTTGCTTCTTTGTGCGCGTGTGTGTGTGTCTGTTTCCCGTTATCACGTGCGTTCTCGCAGCAGCCGGCTGTTCGATGAGAACATCAGCATAATGTCTGATCGATAGGCGCTGCGCCGCTGCCGCCAGAATCTGAGGATGGGGGGTGGGGGGGGGGGTTGAGCCTGGGAACAGACACAGTATGTGAGTGGCTTATATTTGTGTCCTTATAGGGTGTTTGTAGGTGGAGTAAATCAGTCAGATATGCTGTATATTACCTCTGTAATATACAGTATGTGTATAGTCTGGGTCACAGATGATTGAGGTAAACTTCACCTAGACTGTATTGTGTATGTGTGTTTGCATATATTTGGGCTCCAGACATAGACTGTAAATAATGGAAGAATTTCCCAGCCTGAAAAGTGAAGCCAACACCAAAGCACCCTAAACCTGCATTCTATTTTCTCCAGCAGGGGGCGACTCACTGCTTTCAAAAAGAAGTCTGTTTCTGTAGAAGTTTCTGGGAAATTGACCACTACCTTGATTGACTTATTACCTCAATAGTCATTTCATAATGAGATTATAGCCTCAATCACTACTTTCAAGTTTTTTAATACAGCATGATGTTCATGTGTGATAATGTTACATTACGTTCCGTGTGAAGTTTAAAGAAAGTCATCTCATCCGTTTCATATGTGTCCCAGGTGCAACAGTTTCCCGTCTGGGGCACACAACCTTGAGACAATCCAAAGAATTTCTAATAAGGGAAGAAGTTCACTCTCGCATTACCGGTTGCAGTTCCCTAGGTTCCACGGGGTGTGCTCACAGGCCAGTGCAGAATGAATGGAGGTCTATGGAGGTCTATCATTTTTTGTCTAGTAATTGAATGTGCATTTGATGGGAAGGCAATACACCGTGCTGGGGGTTAGACATTTTTTGAAGGAGTATTTTATGTTCTGAAAAAAGCTTTTAAAATTCAATGACGTACACCACAGTGTACGGCCAGAGAAACATGCTTTACAGCAAGCTCTGAGTCACTTCCTGTTTCTTTGAGGCATCGGCAACACAGCTGACGGTTGGGATCTCCCTGTTCAACAGTGCTAGAAAGAGTGTTTGGCGGCTACTGTTTTAAAGACCACATTGAAAATATCCACTCTGACATTCTGGCCTGCCCAGATGCCATCAAGCGGTGTCTCTGGTCGTGATGACGTAACTCAATAACCAATCAGCATTCGTTAGCAGAATGCTAGTGAGTTATGGGCAACAACGACACAACCTGTGAGAAATGGGAAGGACATGAGTGCTCGTTCATTCAAACTTTTGACCTATAATCCATGTTGAATTTACAAAAACTCCAATCAATTAGAGAGTTCTGAGGACAATCTAGTCTATAGACTCCTATTCATTTTGCCCTGGACTGCGATCACCCTCAGTGGAACTCTGGTAGAACTTCAACCAAATTTGGTGCAATGGGGCTCACTAAGTAGTGAACAGGCTCTACGTAGACGGGCTTTGGACTGTTCTTCTCCCATCCTGACTTGTTATCTCACTACAACCTCACTAAATAAATGGAGATCGATAGTAGAATATTAAACTGGTGTGTCTCATTAAACCGTTTCATTCGCATGTTCTCCAGCTCGCCACTGTTTTCAGAAATCAACTCACATGGGGTCAAGCCAGTGGTGATAGGACCTGAACCGCAAAACAACAACGTTTCAACAGTTCATCTTGAAAGACGATAAATCAAGGGTGCTTTGGGCGTTACCAACATACGCTCTGTGAGCTGAATTCCTGAAATGCTCCATGTCATATTTTCAGAACTGCACGGCTCATAAAAACTAACCTACTGCATTGTATGTGTGACAAACATGGAAGTCTTGTGTATTTTGTGTAATTTGTGGCCATGTTGTTGGTTAAAGTTCCCATGACATGGGGGTCTTTGGATGCTTTTATATAGATCTTAGTGTGGTTGTCAAGTTAGGTCACAGCAGTTTGCTGCCATGACGACCAGCCATGCTCGCCTCACACATGAGGCGGGTACTGGATCTGCGAAGGAAAAGAAGGGCGGAGCACCGCGGTCAAGGCGAGTCCAGCATGGTACCGTTAATGGGAAAAAAGGCATATTTTGCAGAGGCACAGTTGCTTCGTGGGCCCTTGGCAACCGCCCACAAATGATTGTGATTGGTTAAAGGAAGTAATAAACCACAGCACCTTTTTCATGCCAGAATGCTATGGGGGTAGCCAGACCCTCCCTGCCACGTTGTGGAGGTAGGTCTGGCAATGCGGAGATACACAGAAAGTAACATGGTTGTAGGGCGCCTTTACTCTAAATCCATCCTATCTGTCTTTCATTAATGAGATCATATTTCATCTTAAAGGTCCAATGGATAGGAATTTCTCCCATCTAGCGTTGAGATCATAGTCGCAATCAACTCTCTCGCACCACGTTGTCAAAGTACATCTTACAAAAAGCCGGTCTGTTGCTCATTTCAATATCCTTTTTGCTTTCTTGGCGAAGAAGTCTGGATTTGAATGCATGTGGTCCTCCATGTTTCCTTCTTGAAACTTGCCATGACGCGGAAGTGCCGATACCCGGTGGCAGCATAGCAGCAAAAACGCTAAAAGGCACATGAACATGGAGCGTCTACCACGAATGCAAATGGGGATGTAAAGTTTCAAGCCAACAAGAATATATGGAATTGATAGTGGTGGTAAATATCATGAAAAAGGACAAGTTTGTGAACGGCAACACGATTTGATACCGAACAACCTGAACTCGTTACACACTGGTCCTTAAATCTGTCCTCTCTCATTCCTGTGCCTCTCGGTCCCCCTCCCCCATCCTGGCTGAGCAGCATTGATTCAAGCCTCGTTCTTCCTCCTTCTATTTGCCGTCTTCTACAGCTCTTGTTTTGCAGATACGATCCAACTTCCAGCCGACAGACACAAAACAGCAGCTTGTTCAGTCCAGTTAGTGCTGTAGGACTGCAGCTACGTTAAACTTATCAGGGGAGTCGCTGGCACACCACCGCTGTAATAAACTGATAACACCTGGGAGTATGATTGTGGCCTCAAACAGGCCAGGTGTATCCCCCAAGTATGGTCAACACCGAAAACTACTACCAGGAATGTTTTCAATTTCAGAAGGATTTGACAGTTTGAAACACATGAATATAAAGCCCTGTAGTCTTCACGTTCCTGCTAACCATTTACCCATCATCCAATCTCTTTATAGATTGATTTTCTTCTTTCAACCAGCTGTTGTTCCAATTCGTTTGAACGTACTATGAAAATCAACATCCAGAGAATTAAAACATGTTATGAAAAGGGTGCCATAGCAGTCAGGGTGTGAGATAGTTATCTTTTGGTAAGTTTCTCTATCATTGGTGATTAAGTCTGCAGCAAACACTACTGACGTTTGATTAACCTTCATGTGTCCTTGGTCAATTTGACCGTTTTCAGTTCATATTGTTTTTTTTCTTTTTGGTCACAAAAAAATGGGCCGTCCAAATAAGCGCTGACAAAGGACACAATGTAAAAATGTCAAAAAAACTCATCAGCACAAAAAAGCACCACAACAGACAAAGTTGGAAAAGTGACATAAGTGTGAAAAAAAAGTGATTTTTTCCATGCTCTGACACGGAAGACAACACATAGGGTAAAAAAACTCAGCATCCCATCTTATTGTCTTTTGAAAATGGGCAAACATGACTGGGGGACAACACAAAGGTTAGGAGAGGAGGGATTCGTCTGATTTAACGACTGCGTAAATAACGTAATGTACTGCCAGGGGCAAGGGATACGTCAACTAAATAAAGCAAACGTACATATTCCAAGAGTCATTGATCATATGATTTCAATGGGAATGCTTAAAAAGTCCCATATGTAAGATGGCTTTTGAGGGGGCGTAAAGTAAAAGCGTTGAAATGGGAAAACCCGTACTGATGCCCGCTACCCCCCCCTTCCCCCCCCCCCACCCCCCCCCCCCCCCCCCCCCCCCCCCCCCCCCCCAAAGTAGAACGACCTCCCACTAAACGGGCCAGTTTAGAATTTGATGTGGTGCTACGTAAACATCGGGTAACGTGGTTGTCGTGTTCTAGAAATGGACAGGGCCCTCTACCTAGCCGAAGAGAGTGAGTACCTGAGAAACGCATCAGTCTCAGGGTGGCAGACATCAAATAACCATGCACGTCCCTTCCAAAAGAAGAATAGATGACAGTGGATGGATGAGTTTTGGGAGCTTGCCTCAAACGTCCCTGAGTCAGGCGTTTGATATTGTAACAATAGAGCCCGGCTCGTAAGGATATTCAAGGCACGATACCAATACACATATATAGTTATTTTAAAATTCAGATATTCCAATACCATGGCTTGAGAAGTTTACAAACCATGAGGAAGGTTGCCTTATAAACCCCTCGCCATACACAGCACCTAAGTCGTTGCCCATAGCGAGGAAAGAAACACTGCTAGTTTACAGTTTCAACAGGCGTTGAAAGGCACAAGCATTTTTCCAAAAGTCTAACTACTTACTTCAAATCTCACTCACAGCACGGGTCTAACCACCTGTGGTTGCTCTTCCCGTCAAATTGAACAATCAACGCTTTTTATTGCAGTTTTATCCCATTTCAACACTTTTTAAAGCTTTTTTGCCCCCATGTTTTGTACTTTTTTGTCGTTTTCAGTTTGACTTCATTTAACAGTTATTTTGAATTTAGTTCCAAACTTCATTTATAGGAAATTATACCTAGTTTAGAAAGCAAAAATAGGAATTTTTTAGACTAAATTTAAAGGAATATATATTGATGGATAATACCAGACTGGCAACAAAATCACCTGAAAATAAGGAATACACGTTTAGCGTGTTTTCAGTAGTTGTTCTCCTGTCTCTCGCTTTTAATCAAACACCTCCCACTTAAAAACACTGAGACAACCTTTGCAATCTACTCTAATTGGTGTGTTGTTCCTGTCACACTTACAATTACTTATTTGAAGTTTGTCAGTGTGAGTGACATGACACATCACTCTGAGATGTGAAAGGGCCAACAACTCAAGTCTCCTTTGGTTTAATGAGGTTTTGTCGTCATTTTGGTTGTTATTAAGGTCCAAATAACGCAGGTATCATCATTGCTAATGCCTGTAATTGGCTGAGTTCCTTCAAATATGATTTGTGTCGTCATTGCAGAATCTGAAACGTCCAGAATGGATGTGACCTTTGGCGGCCGTTACATTCCCCCTGTAGTCAAAACATGGGAACACAGCACAACACCTCTACACTTAAAAAAAAAACTAACACAATTAATTTGTCATCTTTGTTTTCCAGAGTTTGCTCTTTTCCTGTTAAATACCAATTTCTGGTAATGCCATATATAGTGTAACAGAGTATGGTGTGCAGTTGGGTGATCTCATCCTTATCTATTCAAACTTATATATAAAATGTACTTTAGTTACTAGTTATCTGAAGAAACGTTACTAGTCGGTAAGTAGACTATCTAACCTGATCAACTGACAATGAAACAACATCCTTGTATCGCACTTGATATTTAACCTCCGGTTTGAGGCCATGAGTTAAAATATTATCTCGTAGAAGAGGAGGGAGGAATAAGCGGGTTGGCTTGGATCATAAACTGACTAGAAATGGCCATATGTTTTCATGTCGAAGCGTCCACGTGATACAAGCCTTCTGTGAAAGCAAACCAAAACCAAACCTCTTCTATTCAGGTTGCTAGTAGCCAAGGAGGGAACTAGATTAAAAAAAACATGACAGATCTCTTCAGAAGAGGGATAGAGCTGCAGATTGTAACGATCTTCGAAGGCTACCCCTACCAGGTCATAATGTCCATTGGTCGGACACTCGTGCTAGAAAAGGGAACACCAGAAGATGAAAACTACAACTACCAGGTACACGTGTGTGTGTGTGTGTGGTTCCATATCTGTCAGGCTGCCCACCGGGACCCTGCCCTAACACATGTGTTCGAGTCACACACCCACAGACACAACACGTCTGCGCAAACCTGCTCTTTAATTTCCCGTCTGACAATAATATCCGTTCAAGATGAATTTTTTACCAACAATTGGGCTTTTCATTGTCTTCCCCTGCTGTGTTGGAGATCTGAGCTGCTGATCTTTGTAATGAAAACCTGAGAGACGGTAAAACTGGGAAAAGGACGAACTCAGGGCAACACAATAGGAAGACAGAAAAGAATCCATGACTATTACACAAGGCTGTGGTACCCTATGTCTCGGACTCGTCTTAGACCGTGGTATTTGGACTTGCTCAGACCCGGCCATTTCGGACCAAATATGCAAAGTGGTCTGACCGAGTCCAGCACTGCATCGTTTTTGTTATGAAGTAAACTTCCTCCTCAAAAATAAAACCATGTGAGCGCATCGTCCAGAAAACTGGGGAGAAAATAACTAGTTAATTCATCTGACAAGTAAGTAGCTAAGCTATATTTAACCCTCATGTGTCTCATGTTTCCTCAATGTTGTCTCATGGTTGGCCTATATCAATGTTCTTTAATCCCCAAACTAACATGATTGATTCCAACGCTCTTGGCAAGTGCAAATCTCTACTTTCATTAATTTGGGTCTGATCAATTTTATAGATTTGAAAACAAATGGAAGTGTTTTTTGAAAATAGTATTGAGTAAAAAGTTGACATATTCCAGTCTGTGATATCCATCAAAATCCATTCCTTCTCTCGTGATTCATTTCAATCAAAGCACAGTGAAAACACATGGGGGGGGGGGGGGGGGTAGCTCTGCTGTGGCGTGTGGTTTGTGGTAATAACGAATAGATAAAGTTGTAAAGGCATGCCATACCAATGCAGGGATCATATGCTAAGCAAATAATACAATAAAACAATCAGATGTTACCCTAAAGCAGGTAACTACGTAGCATGTAATATAAGGCACCGAAAATACAAAACGTGAGCGAGGACCGTATTAACAATGAATAATTATCAATCAACAGGCCAGGTGTAAACCTAGGTAAAGGGTACTAGGTAAAACAGGTGAAGAACACAACAACCACCCATAGCTAACCTAACTTGCCAGAAACTACAGCCCATAAAATGAACTTGACAAACATATGGTAAGTTATAGATTACAGGTCTCAAGGACTCAGACACACAACAGAACACACACACCACATACACTACACACACACACCCACACCACACCACACACACACCACACACCACACCACACAACAAACACACACACACAACACACACAAATTCTCAAACTGGGTATCCTCCAGACGCTAGTTCTTTTTCTTTCTCTCAATGCTTCTAGTAGTGGCGCGCTATTCTTGACAGGGACTCCTAAGCACACTGATAGACGAACTTTAGTACCAAAACAAAGTAACGAGCCCATTTTGATAAACGAAGGAGTAAAAGTAAGATATTAGGTAGAATGTAAAGGAGTAAAGTAAAATCATAGTTAAGTAAACATATCTAATAAAAATTTACTTAGATATGTTAGGATTTGACTGTGTTATTCCCATCTCTGGGTTTAACAATATAGGCCATGAGCTAAGTGCTAAGTACCATGCTTTTCATTGGCACCTCACACTTCATGACATTTTCCGCGTTAGTAGCTTGGCAGTTTGGCGAGAGTTTCTACGTCCTGACAAGCGATACACCCTCAAACAGTATAATCACATCCTCGTCCTCTCCACTCGTGCTCTGTATGAGGCAAAATCCGACATATGTGAGCTTGAAGCGGTCAGCTTCTCCACGAAGATGCCAGGACCTGCATGATGCCGCCGGAGAGAGAAGTGAGTTAACCCAGCCTGATAAATACACGCTATCAACGTATTGTGGTTCTAATGGCTTCGATCAGAGGGTTGTCAATGTGGAATAAAGGATTTCTCTCTCTTGCATCTCTCTCTCTCTGTCTCTCCACACACACACACACACACACCAGATAAATGCACATGCACCATCCGTTGCAACACAAAGACATAGCTGCAGTGGTTAGTCTGAACCTGGTGAGGTCCAGTCTGATAATCAGAATTAGGATTGTGTGTGTGAGAGAGAGGTTGTTATCGCTGGTCCGGACTGCCACGGAGAGCAGAAAACACAATCTAGCAGCTTAGCGGTTCCACCTAGGTTCGTGTGGGTTTGTTAACCTTTCTGTCTGGGAATGTGTGTGTGTGTGGGTGGTGTCTGTGTGCTTGTGTGCGTTTAAGCGTTGCAGAGGCTTACCCTCTCAGAAATTTGGTGTGTTTGTAGTCAGATAACCACGAGCTTTGTGATTAGTTCATCCGTCAGCGCTTGTTGCTACCAAAGATACTAAATCAAAATAAAAGACGAAGGCGTCAGGGCCTAAAAAACGTGAGCCAATGTAAACAACGGGAAAACACCTTAACTCCTGCCATTTCTGGGACCAATTTCGGAAGGGGACGACCTTTCCCTCCTTATTCCCCACAAAAAAGTCAGTTTCCATAGTAGTGTATGGGAAAGAAGCCGACGTTCACAGAACATAACCTAATATATTCACAAGAGTATAGGGCCTCAATCGCTAGTTTCAAGTCTTCTTCATACAGTCTGGGGGAATTTGTAAAATGGTCCCATTATTCTAAAATAGAGGATAAGGGGAGGATGCTGTAAATCCCTTTTTATAATAACATGTTGAAGCTTTACTGAACCGATTGTCCTAACTGTACTTAGAATACCCGAAATCATATTAGAGATTAGTGGGGGACAGGCTTATTTGGTTTCTGGTTTTTCAGTAGCCTAACAAGCCTGCTAGGGCTGCCGATTATGGAAAGAAAATTATTTTTGGTCAGTATTGAGTACCATTGAACACTTGTAGACTTCTGGAAAGATGTTGCAATTGTTGGAATTTAAACAGTGGGAAAAGTTAAAGAAATCTACAGTAAAAAAAAAACACAAAAACGGTGATGAAAATAACCCTTGTGTGTCTTTCGTTCAAAAATTGAAAAATTAATAACTTTGGTTGACGTTTATCAAAAATCTTTTTCTTACATTTTTGATGCATTGTGTCAGTGTTTTCGCCCTTTTTTTTGACATTTTCAACACGACGTAACACTAACTTTTTACAGGTATCTTTGGAATTTGTTGTCCAATAAACTTAACTTTTATTTAGGAAAACGATACCTAATGTTGAGTTAGAAAAAGCAGAAATAGGAATTCTTTTGCTTTCTTTACTTATATAGTTCAAAACCACTTCAATTGTTTTCAAATGCATAACATTGAATAAGAACGCCCCAAAAGGACCCTCAAAAACACCCCAAAGGAGCGTTGTGGGAAATCAGTCATGTCATTTGGGGTAATACAATTGGGTCGTTAAAAAAGAATGTTGGACATGGGACAACATTGCGGGTTGTTAATACTTTTCCTACTTAAAATCTTATTTTTCATCGAAACACAGGAGAAAAGAAGAGTTACTTGCAAAACGTAACAAGCTAAATAATGTGTTTCCCAGTTATTTGGTTTTGGATCAATGGGGAAAAAAAGCCGAAACTCATAATCCGAGTAAATTTGGATTAATCGCACAGCCCTAAACACACAGCTACTATTTGCTTGAACAGCTAGCCTGCTCTCACTTGGGGGTTGTTGTGTTTAATAGTTTTAATCTAATGAGCACGTTTTATTCATAGGTTACTTTTGATGAACAGCTCACCCAATTCCAAATGTTACGGCTGTTCTTTGTAATACGTGTTTCCTGTACATTTTATTTTTGACTTTTTCATAACCTGGCTTACACTTTTGTTCCTGTGTTCGTCTTTTTTAGTCTGTAAAGCGACCTGAGTGCTAAAAACGGGCGCTTTAAACAAAATGTATTATTATTATTATTATTATTAAATAGCTGGGGCTGAGTGCTCATGTAGTGGGTGTGTATTCAGACCACCAAGTACTCCAATGTACTCCCTTACTGTAAAGTACTCCGATACTGAATGTTGCAAACACTGAAAGCAGTCCAGATGTCCTGAGCTGCGATGGCAGAAACCACGACGACTGTTAATGGCTACTCAAAGAAAACTATTGCTTAGCGGAGGACTCAATTGTTCAACTGTAAAGATGAGATTGTGAGTATGTCTGTATGTGTTGATGGATGGTCGTTTTTACTTGTTTGTTCGAGTGTGTGTGTGGGTTATCTCAGTGAAGGATTTTTAAACTTTGCATTCCAGGTATTCACATAAAACAGCTGTATTCTCCCAGTGAGGATTGTTGTCAATGAAGCCTGTTTCGAGACGTTGTGTAAGGTGTGTGCTGCGATGCAGCTGATGTGAACTGTGGAAGTGAGGGACTGTGGTAGTGAAGACCGTAGTTTGGGTGTGCACATGTTGCTTCAGTTGTTGCCCGGTGTTGTTTAGCAATCGGAAAAAATGGGGAAACAGCTGAGTGGCGGGGGGGGTGAGGCGTGAAGTGAATCAAGGGAGGCCGACAGATTAAAGTGGCAGGGTCTGAAAATGACAGCAGAGTGAGACACAGGCGTCATGAGCAAAAAGTATAAATACCATACTGTTAAAATACTCACTGTAAAAACAGGCCTTCAACTGTTTGATACAGGACCAGGAAGCCGGCCAGACAGAGGCAGACGAGAGAGTGACAAACACACACCCCACATCACACCTGGATCACAGAAATCCTGGACACTTTAACAACTGATAGTAAAGTCTTTTGTATTAGCAAAGGTTTATATTATTTTATTGTTATTACTATTTACTCCGATTATAATCTTGATACTGTCTTCTGTTCTCTGATACCCCTTTGTATTCGTCTTGCTAAAAATGGATGCGAAATTTCAATTTCCTTGGAGGGAGAGGGAGTCATACTAAAAGGATTAAACAGGCTTGGGGGGGGCAGTAGCCAGTCCGTAGGGGAGTTGGGTGGGTCACTGGTTCATCCCCGAAAGGACCAAAAAAGTAGGGAGTGTGGATTGGTGGTAGAGAGCATGCCACAATAACCTCCTGGGCGCTGACAGGTGCTCTTAAGCAAGGCACCGATCACTCCGCGCTGGTGAAACTTTTCCTATTTAATTCCTATTTTTTTCCATTCAGCTACACAGAGAAAGAAGAGTTTACTTGCCAAAACGTAACAAGCTAACACAAGCGGGTTTTCCCGATATATCTGGTTTTCAGGACTCCCTCTGAAAATCTCTCCATTAGTGCAGTTACAGATCCTGAGGGTGTTGGTGTGTGTGTCATGTGTGGTGTGGGGGGTGTGTTGTGGTGTAGTTCAGGACTGTGTGACTAACAAAGTGTGGGACACAGAGTGGAAATTGTAATTTCCCCATGGGCGATCAATAAAGATTAAAAATTTAAAAATAAAAAATAAAAAAATAAAGAGAGTGACGGCAAAAGTCACATGAACAATTCATAAGTTTCCCCGTATAGACAGGGTGTGTCCTGGAAGAACCGTTCTGTGCTCGTTCACTCTCCGTATGCACCTCTCCACGTGCACTCTTTCAGACGGCACTCACAGTGTCGTCTGACATACGTCGACTCGTTTGTTGCGGAGAGGGCAGGCGCGTACACTTACAGGAGCGGGTTGTCCACAACCAAACCCTGTGTCCACCCTGGTCGCCGTATCAGGCTCAGCAAGCGTGGCGTGATCCCGGACAGCTTTGAAGATCACGCGAATCACCACAGAGCCTGCACACAGTCCGGACCACAAAGGTGACACACCGAGGGGTGCCGTGCCAACAAACGGCCTGAATGCAGTGTTGTTATTTGTAGGTGAGGAAACCTCGCTCTTGAAGGAGCCGAGAGGAAGGCGTCTGGCAGCTATCTCAGTCAATCAAGGACCACTGTGTATCAGAAAAGTTGCAGTCAGGTGACGGAGAGCTCTCACTCTCATATGGAGGAATACAAAGGCGCTTGGTTCCACGCCGGCAGTGCGGAAATGAGGCCGTTGGAGATGATTACGACTTGCAAGTAGCGCGGGAGGTGAATGCGAACATATCTGCAATGGTTCCCTGGAGGAAAACACCATACGAACGGCACATCAGGAACAGCAGCAGAAACTTCCTTAATGGGTCTCAGTTTCTGTTGTGATATAAACAAACAAAAGCCTCTGTTAGTACCTTTACATTGTTTATTCACAAAGTATACATCAGAAGGATATGAACATCAGATGGTTGCTTTTTTTACTTTTTTAGTTAGATGTAGTTACAACAGGATAAAGACAAATTAAAACACTTATATTCTGATTAAGAGTTAACATAGGCCTCTATTGCATGTCATAGATTAGATTAGATTCAACTTATTGTCATACACATGACAGGTACCAGGCAACAAAATTGAGGTTTTTTTCGGTTTAGATAGAGCCTCAGGGCACGCAGCTATTTAAAGCGC
Source organism: Etheostoma spectabile (assembly GCF_008692095.1). NCBI lineage: Eukaryota > Metazoa > Chordata > Actinopteri > Perciformes > Percidae > Etheostoma > Etheostoma spectabile. Next base: position 24,452,217 of record NC_045748.1, on the reverse strand, counting down.
CGCCAACGCACTTTGAAAAGGATTATGCAGAAGCAACAATAACGATTATCCTTTTACACAACATTAAGCAAAGACAAACACACAGTTCATGGGGAACACATTGAAGGAATCTTTGAGGTGGCTCGGGAGGGAGTGAGAAACACGAGAGATCGAGGCAGTCAAGGAGGATATGCGGGCGGGAGGGGGGGGGGGGGTGGGTTGGTACGGGGCGATGGGCTGGGGGGGGGTGGGGGGGCGGTGAGGGGCGGGGGAGGGGGGGAGGACGTCGGCGGGCGAGCCCGGGGGGGAGGGTATATGGCGTGACCCCCTATTCCATAATCATTGCATACCTACCGTTGTGGATGATGGACCTGGTGCTATGCAGGCTGTCTTGGCGTGGTTCTGCCGCACCATCTTGTTAATGTCACAGCAGGTTCAATTTCCAAAATGGCTCTTTAGGACGCAAACCTGGTGTAAAAGGCACATCGTCCATCCGAGCAGACAGGTGCTCGATCGATAAAAAACGCTTGGCAAAGTTTGAGGAATTCCCAAATCCAGGGTATATGGGTACACACAAGGTACATCCCAGTCACTACTTGATTAGCAGGCCGTTTAAGTTGTCTGATAACCCACATTAAGTTATGATTAAAAAAGTGTTGTACTTGGTCCTCCTTTGCTTCGGATCACCACAGCGTCTGAACTTAATGTCCACCCCCCCCCCACACCCCACCCTATCTGCTTCTCTGGTACTGTATTATTATGTGGAAAGTTTTGGCCCATTCATTAAATAATTGATTAAACCGTGAATTGAAATCTTTATTTGACTTTCATTTCATGTTAATGCAATCAGTTACCAAATATTCAGTGTATGGTTGCTTTTATTGCTATGATCGCCTTGAAAAATTGGTCGATCCCTATGTGATAGTCCTCGACTACCGGTCCTCGGCTGAACAGGAAGTTTTCCGCTCGCGGAGGGGGGGGGGGGCAGGTACCTCACCGAGGAGCTATAGTCGAGGATACAGAGGCAGCCCGTCCAGCCTTGGAGACTCAAACAGATGACAAACTCGTGTGATGCTTCAGGGGAAGGACGTCCATCCCTTAAAACCATTGCTCGCTCCGCTCCCTCCAGTGATCCTCGGTGGGAGGTAATGAGAGCGAGGATGGGGCACAGTGGAGGACTCGGGAGCAATTTATAGCAACCATGAGGTTCATCGAATGACCTGCCAATCAGGGACAGAGGGCAAACCGAGGACTTTAAAATAGACTGGACTCGTGTGTTGGCTTGTTGTCCACGTTTAGCCTAAGGCAGAATCTCATTTCTCTATCTTGCCCATCCCTTCCCTGTAATGGGACATTAACGTGCGCGTAAGGGCTGTCACAAACTCGTTTTGAGAGAGGGGTAGGGCTGAGGGAGGGGTAGATACCCCTGAGTTGAAGCAAAGCCGTAAGCTTAATTGGAAAGTAAGGGGTAATGGATGACAGATCGACCAGAGAAGAGAACCCAAAAGGAAGTATTGTTCGGCCCTTAAATAGAGTCTTGTTTGGTACTCTATACAGTACTGGACATGTTATACTTGCAATTGTGTTATTAGTGGAATGCTTTAAAAATGGCTAGCTTCTACGCAACGGTGACATTACATTGCTGATTTGCGCGCAACAGGCACAAATTTCTCTGCGTGAATGGAACTCATGCATGTACTACAGTTTTATCATTGGCAGCAAATTTCATTTGATATCAGTGTACAACACTACTTGCTTGGAGACATTGTTACGTGCTGATATTACCGTCCTGGTCACACAAGGGACGAGGAGGACACAGCAGTGGTCCACTTTACATTATCTATAACGCCCTGTATCCCACAGGGACGAGGAAGGGACACGCAGCGGGTCCACTTACATTACTTATTATACGTCCTGTGTCCCACAGGGACGAGGCGGGACAAAGCAGCTGGTCCACTTTACAGTTATATACCATCCTGTATAACACGGGACGAGGAGGACACAGCAGTCTGGTCTTCTGTTACTAATATATGGTCTGTTCCCCAGGGACGATGGGGGGACACAGCAGATGGTCCACTTTAAATATTATACAGTCTGTTATCACAAAGGACGCAGGAGGGACACAGCAGCTCTGATCCACTTTCTGTTTATAGACCTTCCTGTATCACACAGGGACGCAGGAGGGAAACAGCAGCGTGATCCACTTTCTTTTGTATGAACGTACTTGTGTCCACAGGACGAGGAGGAGAACAGCACCTGCTCCACGTTACATTATAATACCGTACTGTTCCCACAGGGACGAGGAGGGACACAGCACCTGGTCCATTTACATTATATTATACCGTCCTTGTCCCACAGGGACGAGGAGGACACAGCACCTGGTCCACTTTACATCTATATACCGTCCGTGTCCACAGGGACGAGGAGACACAGCACCTGGTCCACTTTCAATTATATAGACAGTCTTGTGTAAAAAACTGGACGAGGGGGACACAGCAGCTGATCCACTTTACATTATTAAAATATGTGTGAAATATGTCAGTAAGTATGGTTCTAATAGTGGGTTCCTGGTCTACGGTGCGTATGTGTTTGTAATGGTTTTGTGTATGTCCTTTATGGGCAATAAAGACAGATTTGAGTATCTGAAGATCAATGTCATTCAAACGGGGAGAACGGAAACATGTTTCAGCCCCAGCCTTACCCTCGATTTTTCAGGCTGTTGCCCCCAGGTTGTGGAATGACCTTCCACCGTCTATGCGCTCTTCTAAATCTGTTGATGCCTTTAAATGCAGACTAAAGACTCATTTATTTGTTCAGGCTTTCAATTAGCTACTTGTGGG
>NC_045748.1:24447897-24449388 GCF_008692095.1 Etheostoma spectabile | reverse complement strand
CATGTACTGTCTTTTATTGTGTTTTTATTGTGTGTATTTTATGATATTAATGTTTTTTGTTGTGAAGCACTGTGTGGCCCTATACCTTTGAAAGGTGCTATATAAATAAACTTTTACTTACTTACTTACTTACTTAAAAGGAAACTTGTCTCAGGCTAAGGATGCTACAAATGTTGGTGAATTTAAGACACAAAAAAATTAATTGAATGAATCAAATTTGAACATATGTCATGTGTAAATTAATTGTTGATCTTTACATAGTTTATTTCCCAACCTGGCCTGGTCTGGTCTGGCTTGGCCTGGCTTGGGAACCTAACTTATCATTGCACCTACAATGACGAGGGTAGCTGTCCTCAATTGTGGTCATCCTGTACATCTCATCTCCAATTTTTCATGCATCCACCGTATGTGTATGTGTGTGTGTGTGTGTGTGTGTGTGTGTGTGTGTGTGTGTGTGCAGAGAGCCGACACGATTGAAAAAGAAAACGCCTGTTGGTAGAATACCGAGGCAACTGGAGGAGGTTTTCAGATGTTGTATAATGTCCTCCTGGTCTTTATAATTGATCAAATAAAATGTCATCTTGAAATTGGTTTTGCTTTGGTTCCAGCATATACCAGCTGCTTCAACTGGTCAGTTAACTCCAACATGGGGCATACAGATCCTCAAAGGTATCGGAGTTGGCAAAGGGGTTTCAGATTTCTTGTCTCTGCTCTGTGGTCTCCCATGGTCAAATCTCTGCTCAGGTGGGGGCTGTGGTAAGTCACTGCCATACTTAGTTGTGTCTTCCTCTTGTTTAGATGTGTCTTGTCTCGTGTCCTCGGCCAAGGGAGCAGATGTGTGGCGCAGAAGGTAAAGTAGGTTAGAGGTGAACAGCTTTATTCCTGGCTTGTTAAGGAAATGTCTGCGGTCCCAGAAAAAAGTTAAAATGACCAATGAACTGCAGAGAATGGTCGGTACATGTAGTTGAGAGCCATGTGTTCAGTGCCAACTCCTTCTCTGACTGGCGGTGGAGGGCCACTGATAAACACCTCCGCCTTTAGGGAGCTCTGTGTTCAGCAGACCCATAAAGTCCAATTTCAGCAATTCATACGCTATATGCAGTATAATGTTTTTCACAGTTGGGTGTGCTGCCACCAAGGAGCTAAGTGAGCCTCCACATAGCGTGCCTCCTAATAAGCCATCAACCGCAGTTACCATCCCATTGACTCCCATTCATTTTGGTGCCACTTTGACAGTGAAAAACTTTACATCTGAAATGTTTCAAGACTCTATTTGTTCGTTGTTTATTTCTAAAGAAACACAACGATGTACAAAAAGCTCCATTACCTTGTATCTCACGTTGTGACTCAATAGCAGACGTTTTTGTAAAAATAGGCTAACGATTGTGTCATAACCGACTAACTGTCGCATAATAGACAAATTACCGTACAGTACAGGAGAAGCTCGCAGACAGTTTTGACTTACATCAGCTGTTTAGGTTTAATTACTAA
>NC_045748.1:24447708-24447887 GCF_008692095.1 Etheostoma spectabile | reverse complement strand
CTAGCATGTTAGTTAGCAGTAATTAGCCTGTGCCTATGTTATCTCTTAACATATGTCTACCTCTCTGTCTCTGCTGATTGGGAATGATTGAGATTTCTCTTGCACAGCTACCACAAGACTTACAACTTTCAGACAGGTTGCGAACGTCACATCTACGTCTTCAAGCTCAGTTGGAGGCT
>NC_045748.1:24445261-24447698 GCF_008692095.1 Etheostoma spectabile | reverse complement strand
GTAACGCTCAGCATCACCGGGAAAGAGCTTCTAATGGACTTCACTGGTCTCCTTTGCAAGTCTATGGGGTGGCTATGTCCATTTCTTTAACTGTCTATGGCTGCCATAATATCCTTGATTCTTTGGCCAAGTCAGACACCATGTATTTGGGAAAGCATGCTTTTTAAATCACATTTTCACAGACTTGTACAAAGTCACCCACAATCAGAGTTTGAGGCCCATTCGTTAGCTTTCCCTGTGGCTTTTTTCTTTTTTGAATGGCTCTCAGTCTATACCCTGCTGTGTGACAATCAGACACAATCCAGCTCATCAGATGGAGATCCAGGGTCCTGCAGCAGTGGAGCAAATCTGTTATCCAGTTGCACACTCGGTTGTCGGGGATGGATTTTGTTGCTAATTCTCCCTTTCACAGCTGTCCACGTCTGGACAGAGGTTGAAGAGGCACTCTGCTTGGATAATAATGCAGGCCAGCCGGTTATATTACTCTATACTACAACACTGGCCCCAAAGAGTATGCACACAGTATAGAGTATACACACAGCGGAAGAACCGCGCTGCCTGGGCTTCTACGAAAACTAGAACATATTCACATTTAAGCTGGAATCAGAATAATCTTTTTCCATAAAAAAGGACTCAAACCGATTATCAAGAGCTGCAGATTAATTTCATTAATTTAATTCATCTTTGCAGCTTTACCATGGAGCTAAGTGATGCTCTTTTTGCACTGTGGCCGTTAGCGCTGGTGGTTTCCTCCACCCTCTCTTTTCCTTCATGATCTGCAGATCAACAGTATGAGCTTGATTTAAGCACCGCTCTCCCATAGAAGCGTTCCCCACATACAACGGGATATCTGATCCCTGACAGTAAATACCTCGCATCGCAAGAAATTTCTGGCAAGATTACCTTTGGAACCACCAAACATTCAGGGATTCGTGACCGTTGTCAGGACGATGGAAGCGGGCTTGATTCTGGTGTAGTGTCTAACACCCCCCTCTACCTCTAATAGAGAAAGAATCTAGATAGGAAGACGACTACCGCGACCACTGCTGTTTCATCACATGGTTGCGTCCGTAATCGCACACTCTGCACTGCATATTCAATATTTATACTATCGTTCGACGTACTTTTGTGTAAATTAACAGTAGTGTGTATCTTTTTGACGTCGCTTTCTGTCGCACGAAATTCTTGCTCTTGTGGGAATTACTAGAATTGTTGGTTAGAGTGTGGTCTAGACCTACTCTATCTGTAAAGTGTCTCGAGGTAACTTAAAAAAAAAAATTGTGGAATTGGGAGCCTCCGTGCGGTGGAGACACGTAACCATGGTAACCCCTGACAACCTCCGCTTTATCGGCATCGCGGGAAAATGCCTAAATTACTGAAAAAGGTAAATTACTAGACTGACAGTGGTTTAATTATGTAGACATGTAAATAAGAGCATCATTGACGTTGGCTTCTGTCCGTTGGTCTGTAATGAATGTTCTTACTACCGCATTGCATTGTGGGTCACTTATGCCGGTGTAGTGTCCAGTGTTTGCATACTGTAATATTTCCCCCGGAAATAGTATGCAATTCACGTGCTATTGGTCAGATTTCGGACATACTAAGAAATCTACTGTTTTAGCCAACCAAATAGCACGTTAGTGTGGCATATTGGCATATATGGCGTATTGTATTGAGTACTGCATATTGTTCGGTCTCTGGGCTCATTGCTGGTTGGTTTCCGGTATTTTCTGACATTACAACAGTTTTCTTATTTTCCCCAGCAGTTGCTCGTGTTGCCGGGGACAAAACTCAAGCAGCGGAACTCATCTTCGCCTTCAACTTCAGCTTGAGAGCTACTGTAGATATGTAGCAGGAAGCAGGGTGGAGGGGTGCCTTGTGTGAACAAGCTTTATCTAATCTCCTCTGATCTGGGTTCATCTGCAGATCAATGTGGATTAAGCCTTTACATGTGGGCAGATTAGCTCTCACAGCGGTAGCTTTTACAGTTCAAATGAGCCCCCGGCTGCGTCCCGGGTACAGTAGAGCTGCAGATTGGCGGTAATAAATCCTGCAAGGAACATATGGAGGGAAAAATGAGAGCTGGAAAGCGTGGAAAATCGACCTGAAAGCAAATGAAGAGACGCGCCACGTTCCTGAAGACATTACAGCGACGGCAGCAAGATGTCTCGCTAATATGAAGATTTAATCGAGAGCCTGGGGCTGCATGTGGTCGTCAAGCAGACGAGAATGGCACAGAGAGAGAGAGAGAAAGAGAGAGAGAGAGAGAGAGAGAGACAGTGATGGAGCGAAGGACTGAGACGTGAAAGAAACTGAAAACTAACCAACAGTTGGGTTGATTTTTATGTGGTAATTTTTTTTGTTCTTTCTTAAAGAGAGCAAGGAAGACACACACATAATGTACATGGTTCACTGTTTTTAACCCTCCTGTTGTCCT
>NC_045748.1:24445100-24445243 GCF_008692095.1 Etheostoma spectabile | reverse complement strand
TTTAAAAAATGTCTATATCTGAAATATGAGTTTCTTTTTAACCAAATTACCCCCAAAATGGATTGGATTCCATACGACAGTCTTTGCAAATACTGATCAAATAACTGATCACTTTCATTCCTCTGATCTTAACTATCAGTCAA
>NC_045748.1:24444664-24445090 GCF_008692095.1 Etheostoma spectabile | reverse complement strand
AATTTCTGCTTTTTTAACTCAAATATTAGGTATTATTCTATATGAATGAGGGTTACTGACCATGAATTCCATAAAGTATTTTACAACTAGTGGTGTTAAGGTGGTGTTAGGGAAAACTAAACAAAAGACTGAAAAAGGGAAGAAAAATTCAATGTTTTGTCATTTCTTTAACCCATTTCTTTTTCATTAAGTCATAAAAACAATATTTATATACATATCACAGTGAAACTTAAAGAGTAAATAGTGAATGAAGATTAAGCTTAAGCAAAAGCTTCCATATGCTTATCCTATGTGCTAGGATTGATTAAAGTGCTCATATTCTGCTCATTTTCTGGTTCAAAATTGTATTTTGAGGTTGTACCAGAATTGGTTTCCATGGTTTTATTTTCTAAAAACACCATATTTTTGTTGTACTGCACATTGCTG
>NC_045748.1:24441833-24444654 GCF_008692095.1 Etheostoma spectabile | reverse complement strand
TTTCACCCTGTGTGTTGAGCTCTCTGTTTTATCTACAGACTGAGACATCTCTCAGTATGTTCCATCTTTGTTGGGAGTCGCACATGCTCAGTACCTAGGTAAGGACTAATAGCCAGTCAGAAGCAGAGTATGAGGGCCCTGACAGTACCTAGGTAAGGACTACTAGCCAGTCAGAAGCAGAGTATGAGGACCCTGACAGTACCTAGGTAAGGACTACTAGCCAGTCGAAGCAGAGTTGAGGGCCCTGACAGTACCTAGGTAGGACTACTAGCCAGTCAGAAGCAGAGTATGAGGCCGACAGTACCTAGGTAAGGACTACTAGCCAGTCAGAAGCAGGTATGAGGCCCTGACAGTACCTAGGTAAGGAACTACTAGCAGTCAGAAGCAGAGTATGAGGCCCTGACAGTACCTAGGTAAGGACTACTAGCCAGTCAGAAGCAGAGTATGATAGGTAGTACCTAGGTAAGGACTACTTATTACTACTAGTTATTTGCATAACTCTGAAACATGGGATTGGTGTGATTAAAGTAACCCGCTTTGTTAGTCATTTTTACAGCCCTTCTTTGTAGGATAATTGAATTTAAAGTTGTTTATAGGTTGCTCCTCATAGTTCCACACAGTAAGATATATAAGGAAGAAAGAGTGAATACAAAATAATAGGCTAAGCTTAAAGGTCCCTTAGTGGTCCCCTAATACTGTATCTGAAGTCTCTTTATATAGACCTTAGTGTTCCCTAATACTGTATCTGAAGTCTCTTTTAATAGACCTAGTGGTCCCTAATACTGTATCTGAAGTCTCTTTTATATAGACCTAGTGGTCCCTAATACTGTATCTGAAGTCTCTTTAATAGACCTTAGTGGTCCCTAATACGTATCTGAAGTCTCTTTTATATAGCCTAGTGTGCCTAATACTGTATCTGAGTCTCTTTTATATAGACCTTAGTGGTCCCTAATACTGTATCTGAAGTCTCTTTTATATAGACCTTAGTGTCCCTAATACTGTATCTGAAGTCCTCTTTTATAGACCTTAGTGTGTCCCTAATACTGTATCTGAAGTCTCTTTTATATAGACCTTAGTGGTCCCTAATGCTGTATCTGAAGTCTCTTTTATATAGACCTTATGGTCCCTAATACTGTATCTGAAGTCTCTTTTATATAAGCCACCTTAGTGGTCCCTAATGCTGTATCTGAAGTCTCTTTTATTAGACCTTAGTGGTCCCTAATACTGTTTCTGAAGTCTCTTTTATGTAGACCTTAGTGGTCCCTAAGACTGTATCTGAAGTCTCTTTTATAGAACCTTAGTGGTCCCCTAATACTGTACTCGAGTCTCTTTATATAGACCTTAGTGGTCCCTAATACTGTATCTGAAGTCTCTTTTATATAGACCTTAGTGGTCCCTAATACTGTATCTGAAGTCTCTTTATATAGACCTTAGTGGTCCCTAATACTGTATCTGAAGTCTCTTTTATATAGACCTTATTGGTCCCCTATACTGTATCTAAGTCTCTTTATTGACCTTAGTGGTCCCTATACTGTATCTAAGTCTCTTTTATATAGACTTAGTGGTCCCCTAATACTGTATCTGAAGTCTCTTTTTATAACCTTAGGTGGTCCCCTATACTGTATCTGAAGTCTCTTTATAGACCTTAGTGGTCCCTAATACTGTATCTGAGTCTCTTTTATATAGACCTTAGTGGTCCCCTAATACTGTATCTGCAGTCTCTTTTATATAGACCTTAGTGGTCCCTAATACTGTATCTGAAGTATCTTTTTATAGACCTTATGGTCCCTATACTGTATCTAGTCTCTTTATATAGACCTTAGTGGTCCTAATACTGTACTGAAGTCTCTTTATTAGACTTAGTGGGCCCTAATACTGTATCTGAAGTCACTTTCCCTAAATTCACCCTTGGTCCAGAATTCCAGCCACCAGAGCCAGTCCCACAATGAGCTTCCCTTAGTGTGTGTCATTTCTGAGTCTGTAGCTCTTGAGGAGGAGAGGGGGGGGGAACATGGAGGTGTTTCATTTTCTCAAAGTCAGAGCCGGATACCCAGGGCTCGGTTTACACCTATCTGCATTTCTAGCCACTGGGGGGCCATAGGCAGGCTGGGGGAACTCATATTATTGTGAAAAAACCTCAAAAAGTGAGAGATGTTCACGCCATGGGACATTTAATAATTCAATATGTCTTTAGGTTTATACAGGATTGCTTTGGTTTTTGATCAATTACATTTCCTACATCTGTTGTCATAAAGACTTTCAATTTCAACATCACATACTTTTTAATTTAATTAAACTCTCTTGCCACAAACCCAACAGTTGTTTTATATTGCAGCAGATTCCATAAATAACAAAGACAGTCAATGTGAATTTCAAATGATGATTCATAAGGTTTTTGATTTTTACTTGTTGTAGTTTGCATTAGCAAGGGCCATTCAGTGTGAAAGCGTGGTGTACATCTTCTCCATATAGTTTTTGTTGTCCATCTTTTGAGCATCTGGGTCAAGAGATTCACAAGAAACACAAAATGCATGTTTGTCAAAACAGAAGCCCAGATATTTAGATGAATCTGCATATTTCATCTTTTTGTATGTGATCCAACTTTAAACCGGTACATGCTACAGGTAGAAGAAGAATTATTTATTTGAGAAATAATTGGCGTTTCTCAACCTGTGTTCTTCTGTGGACTACGGACAAGTACTGACCAGTTAAAATTCCCGGATGTGATCTCGACACGCCCACTTTACTGAGGATGCATTGGGTGGTAACTTTTATGAACCAAGGGGGTCAGCCTGTCCTCTCTAAGCGTAGCTCCCATGGC
>NC_045748.1:24438844-24441823 GCF_008692095.1 Etheostoma spectabile | reverse complement strand
TTTAATGCTACGAAGCCATCACCCGCCGCTAGCATCCCATTGACCGCCATTCATGTTGGCGCCACTTTGACAGAGAATAACTTTACATCTGAAGTGTTTAAAAACTCTATTTGTGTATTGTTTATTTCTAAAGAAACACGACAATGTATAAAAGGCTCCGTTACCTTGTATCTCACGTTATGGCTCCGTAGCAGACATTTTGTAAAAATAGGCTAACAATTGTGTCATAACCACGCGACTTACCATCGCATAGTCGACAAATCACCGTATTGTCAGGAAAAGCACACAGACAGTTTGGACTTCATTAGCTGTTTAGGTTTAATTACTAATGTTAACTAGCATGTTAAAAGCAGTAATTAGCCTGTGTCTATGTTATCTCCTAACATATACGTACCTCTCCGTCTCTGCTGATTGGGAATGATTGAGATTTCTCTTGCACAGCTACCAGAAGACTTACAACTTTCAGACAGGTTGCTCACGTCACATCTACGTCATCGAGCTCAGTTGGAGGGTGCTCAGTAACGCTCCGCATCACCGGGAAAGAGCTTCTAATGGACTTCACTGGTCTCCGTCCAGAACAACAGGAGCTGGTGGTCCACTTCTTTAACTGTCTATGGTATGAACTTGTCAGGGCCAGTATCCCAGCATTCACTTCGGGTGTAAAGCGCGGATGGTTTCCGGTACACAGCTACAACGGAAACGGTGCGTTTTTTACAATTCTCGTCTATTAAATCAACAATTTCATTGAAATGACATTTTAAGGCGAGAAATCAACTGTGAAGATTTTGAATAAAGGCAGTTGTACGAAAATTGATAGTGAATAAAAAAAATGCTCCTACGCCTGGAGTTGGAAAGCTCCACAATCCCCGGCGGGCGTAGCAATGACTCTCACGAGCCAGTCAGTCAGTCAGCTCACAGACCCCAACAATGGCAGTGGAAAACCAGGTCCACAACTCTGAGATATTACTTCTTTTTTTTTTTTTATTGAATTTATTCTGTCATTACATTCGGCGTTATGTTCTGTGTATTGTTGTAATTCATCTGAGGAAACCAGGGCATTAATTAAATGGCGCAGTGCCAATGACCGCCTGTTTACTGGCAGGGGGAATTCTTCAAAAAGTGGATGGGAGTGAGTCAGCATGATAATCATATTAATAATAATTTGATCATTAAAGACGCCATTTATGGCACGCACTGTCACCTCCCTTGCAAAAATGCATGCATGAATTTCAGATTGTACAAATCCATCACATCCTGCATAATTATGAATATTACTGTGGCATGACAATGCATGTGAGTCCTGCAGGTATTAGTTAGGTGACGGGTATGAATGTAAGTTATTAATTTTGGATACTCAGTAACTTATAACACACTCAAATGTTATTATATTTGTTGTTAGTGCTAGTAGTGTTACTAATATCGATGAGGTTGTCCTGTTTTTATTTTTTTCCTTTGTCCAGTGTCTTCATAAGAAAATCTGGCATGACTAGGACAGTCAAACAGGCCATGAAGAAATGGAATAATATGAAAGAAAAATATAAGGTAACCTAGCATTGTCGTGTCTCTCCTTCAGCGGCGAGGGCATGCTCGTAATTTAACATAGGATTAAGAAGTTAAAATGCAACTATTTTGACTCTGAGAAAACTCAAAATGCAAATTTAATACTGTTAATTCTGTGACAGATTGGCATGGAGGAGGACCCAAAAGCAGAGCAGGGGACTGCTGAACAAGCTTTTATTAATTATTATTAAAAAAGCAGAGCAACAAAGTCCAAGCAAAACGACAAAAATACAAGGAACAGGGAAAACCCAAAAGCCGGAGCACGAGGGCTGGAAAACACACAGGAAAAAAGGACAAAGGGAACTTAGGGATCCTCCTACAGGAAAAGGGGTGGAGGCGGGGGGTGACTGCAGCCTCCTCATCTCCCAGTGAAGAGGCCGAGCCACCACTGAAGAAGAGGGCCAGGGTCAGTGGGGTGCTCCCAGACTTGGGGCGAAGGAGCAGGCAGAGAGGGAAGAGGACAGAGAGCATTTAGAACTTAGAACTTATCAAATTAAAAATGTAACTTTTTGCAGCAACAAAACTTTAATTTCACAGGACATAATCATTTATTGCTCATAGTCATGCATGAGAGTTCCTGATCACCTTGACCAGGAACGTTACCTGGATGTTCTTCATCCTCCTCCTCCTCCAGATTATCGCCTGTCAACAGACAATGATATATAGATATATATATATATATATATATATATATATATATATATATATACACAGCTCTGGAAAAAATTAAGAGACCACTGCGTTATCATCAGTATTTCTGGTTTTACTATTTATGGGCATGTGTTTGATTACAATAAACATGTTTGTTTTATTCTACAAATGTTTTGACAACATTTCTTCTAAATTCAAAATAAAAATGTTGTTGTTCAGATTATTTATTTTAAGAAAATGTCAACTCGTCAAAATAACCAAAAAGATGCATTGTTTTCAGACCTCAAAAAATGCTAAGAAAACAAGTTCACATTCATTCTTAAACAACACAATACTAATATTTTAACTTAGGAAGAGTTCAGAAATCAATACTTGGTGGAATAACCTTGATTTTTAATTCCAGCTTTCATGCGTCTGGGCATGCTCTCCACCAGTCTTTCACATTGCTGTTGGGTGACGTTACGCAACTCCTGGCACTAACACTCAAGCAGCTCAGCTTTATGGATGGCTTGTGACCATCCATCTTCCTCTTGATCAAATTGTTCAGGTCTGGAGATTGGGCTGGCCATGACAGGGTCTTGATCTGGTGGTCCTCCATCCACACCTTGGTTGACGGCTGTGTGGCATGGGCGTTGTCCTGTGGAGAACACCAATTCAGAGCTGGGGAACATTGTCAGAGCAGAGGGAATCAGGTTTTCTTCCAGGATGGACCTTGTACAATGCTTGATTCATTCGTCCAAACAAAGACAAATCTGCCCAACTCCAGCC
>NC_045748.1:24438746-24438834 GCF_008692095.1 Etheostoma spectabile | reverse complement strand
ACCCCCAGATCATCACTGATCCTCCACCAAATATAAAAGTGGGGGCCGGACACTGTGGCTTGTAGGCCTCTCCAGGTCTCAGTCTAAC
>NC_045748.1:24437496-24438736 GCF_008692095.1 Etheostoma spectabile | reverse complement strand
CCAGGTGTTGGGCAAAGCTGAAAATTTGACTCATCAGAGAGGATGACCTTACTCCAGTCCTCTAGGGTCCAATCCTTATGATCTTTTGCAAACTTTAGCCTGGCTTGTCTTTGCTTCTCATTGATGAAGGGCTTTTTTCTGGCTTTGCACAACTTCAGCCCTGCTTCCAGGAGCCTGTTTCGCACAGTCCTTGCTGTGCACTTCCGCCCAGTTGCTGTTTGCCATTCTTTTTGTAAATCACTTGATGTCATCGTACGGGTTTTGAGTGACATGCGAATGAGTTGGCGGTCATCCCGGTCAGTGGACAATCGTTTTCGCCCTCTTCCAGTCTGTAGCTTTGTTGTCCCCAATGTCTGTTGCTTGACCTTGTTCTTATGAACTGCCGTCTTTGAAATGTCTTTTTAACTCTTTTGGCATGGCCAATTGTTGCTTTTTTTGTTTAAGTTACCTGTGGGGTACTAGTAGCCCGGTTTTTGCCATTCAGCAGGCCCTATTGCAAGAGGATAGTGATGATGACAGCAGTGGCTTTTACACTTTTCCTCGTTAAATAAGATTTGATTCAGGTGATTACTTAATCAGCAACTCAATAAGTAGAATGAGGTGTGCCTGTGTTGGAATTTAACAGCCACTGGACTGGAATGGCTGCCAAACATGTAGAGATACTGATTTAAGACAAATAAAGGAGATTTTTCCACAGTTGTATATATATATATATATATATATATATATATATATATATATATATATATATATATATATATATATATATATATACGTCTACAGACTAAATACAAGAGGCACCGAGCAAACAAGGAACAGCTGATACAACAGGTGAAATACATCAGGGCGGGGCATAACAATCAGACAGGAAGTAAAACCAAAACAAGACAGAAAACTAGACTACTACAAAATAAAACAGGAAACACCATCAAAAACACAAAAACCATGACAGTCTCCGTTCTTTACACCATTCATTCATTTAGCCAAATCAGATATATAAATTAAAGATAATGTGGGGGACGGAGTCATTTAACCCTCGTGTTGTCTTCGGGTCACACTAACCCGTTTTCCATATCAATGTTCTTTTTAACTACCCACACATCGCTCTTTGGCAAGTACAAATCTCTACTTTCATTCGTTTTTGGGGGTCTTATTCAGTTTTATAGCATTTGAAGAAAAAAACTAATTCATGTGGTTTTGAAATAGTATTGAGTAAAAGTTGACATATTCCAGTCTGTGA
>NC_045748.1:24426234-24437486 GCF_008692095.1 Etheostoma spectabile | reverse complement strand
ATCCATCAACATCCATTCCTTTAATTTTAGTCTAAATAATTCCTAATTTATGCTTTTCTGACTCAAACATTAGGTATGAGTTCATATAAATGAGGTTCATTAAACATAAATTCCAAAAATAACTGTAAAACTTAAGTTAATGAGTGGGTGTTAATGTTGAAAACATCAAAAAAGGGACAAAAGTGTTGAAAAAGGGACAAAAACACAAGGAAAAAGTCAACAAAAGTGTTGATTTTCAATTTTGAAGAGAAGACAACACAAGTGTTAAAGGGTAATTTCAGTGTTTCTTACAACCCCGGACCCTATTTTTCCATGCATTGGTGTCCTAAGGGACTATTGTGAACAAAAATCTTTAAAACTGGTCCAGTATCAAGTGAGAACGACATAACTGGCAGCAATTTAATCACACAGGGCCTCATCGGTTTGATTCACTAAAAGGGCCGTTATTGTCGCTGACATGCTGAGGTTGTTATTCTAAGACAACAATATGGAAAGGATCCCTACAGAGACAGACCTTTTGTTAAATAGATCATTTTTGTTTACCATGAAACTTTGCTATTGCCCAACCCACCAGACTCCATTTAAATGATCACTACTTTTAGCATGTCTAGAGCAGCATATCTCCACCAGACTCCATGTAAATAATAACTACTTTTAGCTTGTGTAGAGCAGCATATTTCCACCAGACTCCATGTAAATAATCACTACTTTTAGCGTGTATAGAGCAGCGTATCTCCACCAGACTCCATGTAAATAACCACTACTTTTAGCGTGTGTAGAGCAGCATATCTCCACCAGACTCTATGTAAATAATCACTACTTTTAGCGTGTATAGAGCAGCATATTTCCACCAGACTCCATGTAAATAATCACTACTTTTAGCATGTATAGAGCAGCATATTTCCACCAGACTCCATGTAAATAACCACTACTTTTAGCGTGTATAAAGCCAGAATGTCTCCACATGTAAATGGGTGAAATAAGAGTTTATTTCAACCAGATCAGAGTGGTGATTGTGAGAACAGTGAAAAGACAAACCAAGACGGCTTTTGACAATTTAATTCTGTTTCTGAAGTGTGTTTGACAATGATAAAATAACTTGGCCATAGCTAATTATAATGGTAAACAAAAAAGGATATTACTCTTTAACAAAAAGGTCGACCTCTGTAGGAATCCAATCATAATGTTATCAGACACTAAGAACACTAATCTGAGCACGTCAGTGTTAAAACAGCAGTTTTTGTAGATGTAAATTGAACGTGCCCGATTGCCCATTAACTTTACAACGCATCTTGTTTCACTGCTGCCGACTGCAGCAATCTTGCTCAATAATGGACCAATTTCAAAGATTGTTGTTGCAATCAGTCAGTTAGACACCAAAACACAGCAAAATAGGTTGAAAAAAAAACAAAGTTACCTTTTAATCTTACACACCCTATGGGATCACTGTATAAGGCCTGTGTTAGCCCCTACACAATTTGTTATTCAGACAACCCAATCACCGGATTACCATCAGACCCCAGCACCTTCATGGCTATTTTCCAAACCTTCCTTGGACCCAATTTCATTTCAAACCAACATCTGTGGGGATTTGCTGTTTGAGTTGTCTTTAAATTGAACACCTTTCTTCTTAACCACAGGTATCACAAAATCAGCCTGGACTGAAACCTTGACAAAGATAACTCTAAACCTTCTCTAATCATTACTTTTATTTAAACAATAGCTGATTGAACAACAATGTAATGGGAAATGTGTCGCTCTTATTGACAGACTTGCAGAGACTTAACATTAGAGCCTGCAGCTCTACGGTGCGTGTTGGAGTCTTTGAAATTGCTTGGGTTTTCTAGCAGTCAGCTGTTTTTAGCATTAAGCTCTAAAACCTTAGTGGACCCAAAAAACCACATGGCTCAGTTAGTTGGAGACCAAACAGAGCTGAAAGAGATTCAACAGTGGACTTACTTTCATTAAATAGAAACAAGCAAGATGGCGTCGCATTTGGACGCAGCGGCTCGCAGCTCTTCAATCCTAGTGTTATGTCTGTGTTTTCTATGTTTTCTGTGCTCTTCCGCTCACCGCTACAGCCATCAGGAGCTACTGGACTTGGGACTTAAGTCTAGTCTCGCCGCTCCTATAACATCCCAACTGAGATAGCGAGACCAGTGGGTGCTCAGTGGTATGTTGTCGTGTCAGCAGGCGGCGAAGACGAGCATGCTGTTATGTCTCGTCAAGTATGTTAAGTCACTTATGTCTAGTCTCGTTGTGCACTTCCTGTTTTATTTTGCATTCACCTCTTCCCTCTCGTTGCAGACCCCGACTTCCTCACTTTGTATGAATTCCCCACCATTGTGATTGTCTACCCCTCCCCTGATTGGTTTCCCCTGTTTTCCCCTCTTCATGTGTACTTGTGTACCTGTGACTTGTGCCAGGTTGTCTTGTTCAGTCTGCGTCACAGTATCGTTCCCGCAAGTTTTTCATGATATCAGGTTTTTGTTTGCAATTTTATGATCCTCCAAGTGAGCGTTTCTCTTAGTTTGAACTTTGAGCCTCATTGTGTTGCTTTTGAGTGTTGCTTGGTCCGGCCTCCTAGTGAAAACTGAGGAAAGATCCCCACAAGGCTTCTTTTCCAAGTTTGTTCCTCACCAACCCAAGATCCCGGGCCAACAAAATGGACAAGTTTAATCTACGAACCGAAGGAAACCGCTATGTCCATGCAGCTAGCTGGGCTAGCTATTTCCCAGTGAACACTGTTCGCTGGACCTTGAGTCCATTTCTGTTACATGCCGTCCATTTTTTTTGCCCAGAGAGCTAATGGAAGGGCTAATAACGGCTGTGTACATACCACCCGATGCTAACGTTAGCACTGCTGTTGTCAAACAGTATTAACAAACTACAGAAGTCTCACCCCAGGAAATGTCACGGTGGTCAAATGCACCTGGGTATTCTCCAATCAGAAGCACAAGTCAGGTCAGGAAACAAAGTACTATACAGCGTTGCCAGAGGTAATCTGAAGAGAGGAATCAGGAAAGCCAAGGCCGACTACAGGAATAAAATAGAAAGTCACCTCTCCATAAAGAACCCTTGCCAGGTATGGCAGGGCATCCAGCAGATCACCAACTTCATGGGACAGACCAGAGTAGCTGTGGACTCAAGTATCGCACTGGTGGAAGAACTGAACACCTTTGCATGCTTTGAGGCCCAACCCCAACAGTCTGCAATCACACCACCCCAGCCCCAACCAGCCCCCAGATCCCAATCACTGTCTGTGCAGGCACATGATGTGAAAGAGATGCTCAACAGGGTGAACCCTAGGAAAGCAGCACAAACTGACGGTACTCAAGGCCTCTGCTGACCAGCTTTTCACAGGTCTTCACCAACATCTTCAACCTCTCCCTAACACAGGCCACCATCGCAGCCTGTCTGAAGTTGGCCACCATCATCCCTTTAACCAAAAAAATCAAATACGGCCAGTCTTATCGACTACCTCCCAGTTGCATTAACAACCATCATCACTAAGTACCTGGAAGGGGTAGTCTAAGTTCACATCAAAGACTGCCTTCTTCCCTCCTTCGACCCCCACCAATTTACTTACAGAGCAAATAGATCAACGGAGAACGCCATAGCCATCACCGTACACACCGCGCTGAGCCACCTGGAACCCAGAGAGCGCTACGTCAGGGTGCTCTTCATTGACTACAGCTCAGCCTTCAACACAATCATTCATGACATCCTGGTCAGATCTGGCACTCCACCCACTCACCTGCTCCAGGATCAAGGACTTTCTCACCAACGGACCCCAGGCAAAACTCGGACCCAACCTCTCCCCCCGCCTGATCATCGAGCATGGGCTCCCCACAAGGGTGTGTGCCGAGCCCACTGCTCTACACCCTCTGCACCGCCGACTGCAGACCTGTCCACAACAGCAAGGCCATATTGAAGTTTGCTGATCTCTGAGGGAGATGAGTGAGCCTACAGAGACGAAGTCTTGGAATTGTCCAAGTGGTCCAACCTGGCTCTGAACACAGCAAAGACCAAGAAGATCATTCTGGACTTCTGAAAGCTCAGGGCTGATCTGCGCCCCCTCTACATCAACGGAGAATGCATAGAGAGGGTCCACACCTTCACCTTCCTGGGCATCCTGATCTCTGCCGACCTCTCCTGGATGGCAAACCCCACAGCTGTCATTAAAAAAGGCACAGCAATGAGAGTACTTAGCAAGAACAACATCAGCAAGGAGCTGCTAGTGACTTTCTACCACTCCACCGTCAGGAGTATCCTGACGTACTGCATCACGGTGTGGTTCTCCCACTGCACTGAGGTAGAACGGAAGAAGCTCCAGAGAGTGTTCAACACCTCATCAAGGATCATCGGCTGCACCCTCCCCTGCCTGAAGGACATCAATTCATCCCGCTGGCTCAGCAGACCAAAGGCAATCATCGAAGACTGCTCTCATCCTGCCCAGCCCCTGTATGACCTGCTGCCCCCTGGCAGGCGCTACATGTCAATCAAGACCAGGACCAATAGACTCAGGAACAGCTTCTTTCAACAAGCCATCACCACACTGAATGTACCCACTCCCGAGCACCCCCCCCCACCCACGCGCACACACACATTCACACTTTCACATACCATGTGCAATAACAAGTACCTTTAGTGTGTATATTTCTTTCTATTTAGGATTGTTGTCTTTTTCTATTTAGATTTGTTACTGGGTTAACTGCTGCTAAAAAGAACGTTGTTTATTTTGCACAATGACAATAAATCTTTAAACAACTGCATATTAATTCCAATGTTTCTAATAATGTGTCCAATTTCAATATACAAATATAAATTAAATTTTGAATCTGTATTTCCTTCTGCATTTATGTCTTATTGTTTAAAAGCGGAACTATTTTCAGTCTGAAGGCCTGGGTTACTCACACGCTGCTGCCATTTCCCAATCAGGTTCTACAGGTGATTGAAGATAGCCCTAACTCAACTACATTACCCAGGGGGCCTACCATGACAGAAGTCAGTTTATCGGTTTGCACTTATCTGTCAGCCTCCTGTCATGGTCTACTCGTCTCCCCTGCCTCCAAAAGGGCAACACAAGGAGAACACAAAGAGAACCAGTCCATGACACAACTTCAACCAAACCATTAGCACTGCTCCAAGCAGTAGGGGGCCTGTTGATGTAACGTCTACAAAAGCACCGGCTTTGGCTAACCTGGGAGTGTGTTTCAAACCAATTTTAACATATCGCCCAACCTGGTCCCTACCTAGGTGCAGTCCCACTGCTGGCAGACTAAGTCTGTTTTGAAGGAAATGGATAAACTAGGGCTGGCAGATTAGGTAGCTAGGGCACCAGTTAGCTGTTTGGCTAATTTTTTGTAAGCAGTGTAGCATTAAAGCCTAGTGGCGTTAGCAAACTATCTAGCTAACTAGCTAGCCGTCCATAAAAAACAGTAAAATCTTCCTTGTTTGCACAGATATTCTGCCCCCTAATGAGTGCAAACTGCTAACCGTGACATCCACTCCTAATTGGTCAATTTGACTTCTTTTGATTTCACCCTGTTTCCAGATTTCAGCTAGTTAATACCATGGGATTATTACTGATAGAAATGATGGTGAAAACTGTAGAATAAGACCCAAGTTCTGACAAACTGAATTATCCTTTAAGGCAATCAATGTGGGTGAGAGTGGGTGTGTACATTGCGCAGGAAAAACAAATGCCCTCATTAATGTGACAGATTGCCACAAAGTGCAAAGAGCTCCAATTCGGTGTCAATGTGGATTTGTTTTCTTTAATAATCGCAGAGGAATTCATAGGTCATATCTCACTGACAGAAACACTGACCTGACAAATGCTATCAGGGCTGAAACGCTGTTTTTTTTGCGCTTTTGTTTTCTCTTATTCTGTTTTTGTGACCAACATCTTCTCACAATGTTGTTAAAGCGCAGAATTGTTCAAACCTGTGTTCTCATAATGATTAACCCTAGTGTTCATGTAAGTTGGAAGCGAGGCCCAGTTAACCCTAATTAGCATAAATAAATGCCCCGCCAATCCCTATCAATCAGCATGACACCGCAGAGCCGTGTGCACTAAATGAAATTCAAAAGAAAAGTTGAGAGAATTCTAGAGAAGTCTTATGAGAGTGGAGCACCAGACTCCAAACGTAAAAAAAAAAAAATAGTCATTCTTTAGCAGGAAGTGAAGGCTAATAGGCTTATGTAATTAGTGGGTCTTAAATAAACGTACACAAGAAGTCAATGGGGTGCTATAGCAGCTCTAGCTCACCTGGTAGGGTGTGTGAGCCATGTAGCCTACTGTTCTTTAAGTTCTTACTGCACAGGTTCAATCCGTAAAGAGCAAATGAGGTTTAACCATGTATCCAGACCATTTGGGGGTGACAGTAGCTCTGTCAGTAGGGGGTTTGGTTGGGAACAGGAGGGTTGCCAGTTCAAGTCCCCATACGGACCAAAGCACGGTGGTGGACTGGTAGCTGGAGAGGTGCCAGTTCACCTCCTGGGTACTGCCAAGGTGCTCTTGAGAAAGGCACTGAACCCCAAGTGAACCGCTCCTAAAGGCGCCTTTCCTTGGGCAGCCCCCCCCCCCCCCCCCCCCCCACACACACACACACACACTTTGACATCTCTCCATTAGTGCATTTATAGGTGCTGAGCATGTGTGTGTATTTCAGCCCTGTGTGTAATAACAACAGAGTGAAAACATTGTAATTTCCCTGTGCGGGATTAATAAAGTACACATTATTATTATTTAAATAGCTCATGTTTCTGTGTTCACTTTATTCAATATTGTATGTGGCATTTCCTTTTGCGGGTTTCAAATGCTCCACCAAAACAAGTTCACTTCACTAGACTGTTTTGCTGAGGCACAGTTGCTAATTATTTATTTGTACATTACATGTCAGCACTCAAATGTGCATAGATTCTAACATAAGACCAAATCCCAACCATGAAAACATTGGTGAATGTCAGAATGTTAGTGAAAAGTGCAGAAGTGTGTGTTCAGGAGGACATTTCCTCCTAAGAACAGTTGGTGAACTGAGGCCTTTTGTCTTTGTGCTATGCTCGCATATCTTAGTGCTGCTGTGGCTGCGTTCAGTGCTGTAGTACGTCGATAAAGAAATTAATTTTATAAAAACGGAACTTGTTTCTAGTCAGATAAAAAATGAATGGGAAAAACAGCAGCAGCGTCACACTGCGTCGCCACCGGGCTCGCAGTCAGATAACTAATGTACCCATTGAATTTCAATGAGTCCCTCTGAGGAGAACTATCCTGAATAACTCAGCCCCACTGACAGCTGAAATCCATTTTATGGCACCAATTCACTTCCTACCAATCACATATGATATGTCTTGCGATGTTCCTGGCCTTGTTAAAAAAGATATAAATCCACAATGGAGCATCCCGCCGAGAAGTGGGAAATCACACTTGTTGTGCATTCTGGAGTGTTTAGGAAAATACTAATAATGAACGGAAAACAGTTCAGTTTGGGACTTTGACCCTATGTCAGCCTGGTATTACCATGTGATCTGTATTTGGTGTGATCGTATCTTATTGGGTGCTGCTCGTGCTTTGATGCCAATTGGGATGTGTCTGTAGGAACGGTCAGCAAAGTTTGTACTTCCTTAATAAGTTACATACTTTTAATGTAGATAGGTAAATTATGTATTTCTTGTATAAGTCCTTTTTTAAAAATCTGGTCATGGTTTTACCAGGATTGCTTGGTATGGTTACCTGAACATCAGGGACAACACATTCTCACTCCAATTGTGTAAAATACAGACGCTTGGTAATGCGCCTTTGGCGTTTGTTATTGACGCAAAAAGCCTCCTTTAGTGTTATATCTCAAGATGGAGCCGTTACATGGAAACAACTCATACAGTGTCTTTCATCAAATGCTCAAAGGCTTAGTCCTTGGAGTCTTCTTGTATTCACAGTGGGAGGGCTTGAATCCCAGATACAGCCATGCGCATTCCTCACCCAGACAGTATGCCCTCAGTCTGAGAAACATTTTGAGAAACAGTTATGCACTAAATGTTTTCAACAGAAAGACTGTAAGTGGGCTTATAAAAGGTACGTACTGTAGTTGGGTTCAGGAAAAGACACTAACCTGTTATGTTTAACAGGTAGATTTACTTAAGTTTAAAAGAAAAATTATACTTCTACGAGTAGTTTTAAATCACTATCCTTTTACTTGAGTATATTTGTGAAGAAGAAACTGTCTTACTCCACTACATTGAGCTTGATACATTTCTTTTTACCTCTTTGGTAATCGACGTGTCATTGTTTTTATTGGGGGAGGGGCTCATTTTAATGTTTTATTGTGAAAAAGAGAGAGACTTCCGCTAAAGGCTCTACCACGTGACTGTGTTTCACCAATCAAATGTTGTTGTATAGTCACATGACCATACCATTTTAATTTATTTTATTGATTGGATGATCTGTAATTTGCCTAAAAATGATTATTTTGTATTTTTTGTCTGTCTGATTGAATGCTTGTTCAAAAATAAATCAGACGTTTCTCAACAGTTACTCAGTCCTCGCGTAGTTTTTTCACCAAGCACTTTTTACTTAAAGCACCGCGTTGCTGCTGCTCTACCCGGAGCGTTGCATACGCACGCCAAAGGCTGCTTTTTGCATCTAACTGACACTGAGAGGCACTGTCCAAGCGTCAGCATGAGCATGCATCCTATTAGAGTTGAGCTAAAAGCTGCTAAGCTAGCGCCAGCTCCATGGCTACTTCCATTCTTCCTGCCGAGTCCCTACTTCCTTGCAAAATCCCCTTGTTGTTAGGAATGCAAACAAAGACATTGCTGATCTTAAAGCAGATTTTGGCTTTCCGAGGACTTAAAGGCCAAAGACGCCTTGTTAACTGCCTGCTTGGATGTGGCTCTTAAAGAGTTGCTACGGATCTCAACCCTCTCAGCGGCCCTCCAGGATACAGCGCCTTGGACCATCTGCCTGCCAGCGTCCATCATCTTGCTCGACGCAGACCATCAAGCCGTCCTGGACTGAGGTGGTTAGCAGACGAAAGAAAGCCTCAGATGGGGCTTCATCGCCTCCTAACCTCTTATAGCCTCTTAAATCGCTTTGATGCCTTGTCGGAGCTGGATGTCAATCTAGAGGACTGTCCTGGCTCACGCTTTAGGACCGGGGTCGCTGGAGCGGCCTTTCTGTCGGTGGCTGGTGGAGTGCCTGTGGCGGCCTGTTGTGGCTCCGTCCTCCCGGTAGCGTCCCCTCCTTGGGTGTCCGTTGGTCGCTTGCCCCATTGCACAGCCGGCTCACGGGAGAGGGCCGCTGCCTTGCGTCAGGGGCTTTTGGGGGATGTGGGTAAGGAATCTTCTTTTCCTTGTCTATGTCCATCTGAAACCGACAATGACTGCGTTCTTCCTGACACCGGCCATCCAGACTCCCCCCTTCCTTCGCCGCTCTTCCATCACACATTGCTGTCCAGGAGCCAAGGTTGCAGACATCCTGGTCAAAGTTGTGGACTTGACACCCTCACTCCTGATCTCCAATAAATGCATCATGGTCCATTGTGGACATAATGACATGTCCTATCAAGAGAGTGAACGCACAAAGCGAGACATTAACCTTCTCATTGATGCTTTAAAGAGCACTGGGAAGTCTGGGAAGGTTTTTATTTCGGGTCCACTTCCATCTCAAGGTCGAGGAGTAGGCCTTTTAAAAACGCTACTTAGCATTTACACCTGGCTTCAGTTTACATGCAACCTTCACAATAAAGGTTTTATTGACAATTTTAATCTGTTTTGGGAACGTGGCTCGCTATTTAGCAGGGATTGGATTCATCCCAATAAACGCGGCAACCACATGCTCTGTGGGAATTTGGGAACATTGTTTACATGATGTGGACATGTGCACAGGCACAATTCCCAGTCACACTCTCCCATGGGCGGATGCCTCATGCCCCAGTCAAGCTCTTCTTCCTCTGCAAATCAATTCAAGATTTCTTTATTGTCATACCAAAGTACACTGTAGTACAAAGTTAACAGCTAAAAAGAAAAAGCTAAAAACACAAGTAATTAGTTATATGGATTAAAATATCTTTTTCCTGCAAAAGCGCCGCCTTCAGGCCTCGCTTGTCTAACTGCTCAAATAACTCTGCTAGCCCACAAACCAGCTCCATCATTACAGTCGGAATCAATAACATACCATGCAAAGTGGTGAAACCACGAAGTAATAAGAACCACTTAACTGCAAACAGTAAATTTAGTATCCATTCCCTGTCAGCCACAGTCCGTCCCAAAAAATGAGACAGCTAATTATTTTAACACGCTGACATTTGTCCTACTAAATGTCAGGTCTTTGGCGGGAAAATCGTTTTGAATCAATGGTTTTGTTATTAAGCACAATCTTGATTTTTACGTTTTTGACTGAAACCTGGTTGAACCGTAATAAAAGTGCTGCTGTTCTTATCCAGTCAGCTCTCCCTAACTTCTCTTTTATGAGAATGAATAAGACAAGAGTCTGCATTTTCTTTAATGACTCATTCCAATGTACGTAAATAGTAAAATGCGTATTTTCTTAACAATCACGAAACTAAATTAACAAAACTAAGAAAGACTGTTGGATGCTGTCGTCCTCTCCTACTCTTTCATCAATGCCTAACCAATCTCTTTCTCTCCCTGACCCTGTTTTTCTGCTTGAGCAGCACTGGTTGAAGCCTGAAAATATTGTGAAAAAATTGTAATAACACAACTAATTCCACTGGTCGGACAGCTCTGTTTGAGACTGAGACCTCCAGTTCAGGCTGGTCCTCGTCCTCAACACGTCCCGGGGAAATACTCGTCAATACTCGTCTGGATCGAAGCAGCAAACGTACAGTTTAAGAGTGAAAAAAACGACACAACATGATTTGTAATAACTTTATTTGATTGATAGCTGCTAATTAAAGTGTTTTGACCGTGACAACCCAACTGTTTTTTACTGCAAACTTGTGCCTAGTTAGCTTTCTAAAGCAGGCGCTTGTTTGCTAAAGGGTCGGGACTCCAACATCAACACTCTGACAACTTTAGAATTTTTAGATACTTTAGAACTTTAGATATTTAGAATATCAAATGTTTTATAGCACTTTTTGATGTCTAAATGTGTAAAGGTGTTCACGAGATACCAACCTCTCGTGAACTCGTGAATTTCGCCAGCCATCTTTTTTTTCATGAAGACAGACACGGTGTGCGTGTTTTGAATAGTGTTATTACAAAACGCAGTGTTTGGCGGCAATTACAGA
>NC_045748.1:24425530-24426224 GCF_008692095.1 Etheostoma spectabile | reverse complement strand
GCTCTTTCAGATCATTCCGGTGTTTTCCTTTACGGCACTATCTCGGAGCACAAAGGTAATCAGAAAACGGTACATCAGGGACAACACCAGTAAATCATTCATTCAGCTTTTTTCCTCCACATCCACCCTCTCTGGGGTCTCAGTCACTGAGCTTGTAGAACATTTCAATTGTAAAATTATAGATGTTATTGATACCATTGCTCCGTCTAGAGTAACGCTGTCTCTATTAAGAAAAAACTCTCCATGGAGAAACGGCACACTGGTAAGAACAGAATAAAAGAGAGTGTCGAAAAGCTGAAGGCTGGTGGCGAAAAATTAATCTCCAGGTCCAATATGAAATCTATAAAGAGAGACTTGCGCATTTATAAAGTAGAACTGAGGAATGCAAGGCAGTCCTTCTTCTCTGACAACATTGCTAGAAACAATAATGACTCATGTGCTTTCTTTGCTAGTGTCGATAACAAACCCTCCAGTAGCATCTGAACTTTTAAGTGACTTTGCCTCCTTCTTCAAAGACAAAATTCCAAAAAATGAGACAGTCAATGCCTCCATATCAAGTACAGCATATGTGTTGTCCAGGCAAAACAAATTCCATTATGACGATCAACCACGAAAACCTGAAGGACATTATACAACATCTGAAAACCTCCTCCTGTTGACTCGATATTCTACCGACGGGCGTTTTCAAAAATGT
>NC_045748.1:24425394-24425520 GCF_008692095.1 Etheostoma spectabile | reverse complement strand
TTGGCTTCAGATCTTCTACAGATTGTGAACACGTCTCTTCTCTCAGGCCCGGAAAACTGCAGTATTCAAGCCTCTCTTAAAAAAGAACAATCTAGACCAATCAGCAACTATAGGCCGATATCAAAC
>NC_045748.1:24412420-24425384 GCF_008692095.1 Etheostoma spectabile | reverse complement strand
TTTTCAAGTAAAATCATTGAAAAAGCGGTTTTTCTACAACTCAACCATTTCTTGTCAGTAAATACAGTTTTCATGCCTTCCAGTTTAAATCTTTAATGACATCCACTTAAAGGGGAACTATGCAGTTTTTTTGCTTAATTTACCTTAACTGAACAGCTTCGAAAGTCATTGGAATGTTTATTGGACTTTTGGTAACATGATTCGACAATACCCATGTTCTATGTACTGTATGTTCTTCTGTAAAAATATACTGCCTCCAATTATGTGTTTTTTTAATACACAGATATCTAGAAGCTTCCCTCCATTGTTGTTCTTTTCTCCCGGTCCGTGTTTTCCCATTCTTTTGTATCCTCTGTTGTCTCCTGTCTTTGCGTTCAGGTCTCCCATAAGGATGGTCGTATCTTTCTCTCATTGGTTGCCAAGATGTTCGTAGAACTCTGTCGTAGAACTGATTCTTTTGTTTCTTCTTCATGGTCATTGGTTGGTGCGTAGCATTGGATTACATTCATGCTTGTGTTTTCTTTCAATGATCTGAATGATGCTGTCTACAGTCTCCTACTCAAAGCTTGATTTGTTGGGCTCTGTTGCTACAGTCTTACAGTCTGGACATCCGTCATATTAAGGGTCGGGACAATGTGGTGGGGGACGCATTGTCTCGGGCCCCTTGGGATTGACACACAGTCTAAATTCCACTGTGAACATTGACAATTAATCTTTACCAGCTCTTCCCCCTCAAATGACCCAGACATGAAGCTGATCAAATTTAGGTTTCTGCAGGGTTCAAATTCTGTCATATATATTCCCCAGCTGCATACCAGCATGATTTCTCTCAGTTTAGTTTTTAGGTTTAGGGTTCTTTAACTACTGACAACATGCACCCCACATTCTCCACTACATCCATACACCCTCATTCATCCCTGATACTGACAATCACACCTCATCTTTCTTATATTGGCAGTATTATTTAATAAATGTCACTTTATCATTGTTACATTGCTGGGCATCTCTCTCTTTTGTTGTGGCCTGTGAGCCGGTCGTAACACATTCATCATCCTAGTACGGCTACTATGGCTGAAGCTGTTTCTGACTCTCACATCACTGTGTATTACCAATAAAGAATTCTATGAATGAAATGTGGATTCAATTCATGAACGAGAACGATATACTTTGGCTCATCTGAGGCATCCATGTCTGTTTGCTTTTTAGGCACTTCCATATTATTAAGCTACAGTCAAATATATCATTGCTCCACGGGGGGGAAATCCAGTCGTAATCACGACATACAGAAGATGTAGACGTGAACGTTATCTACAAATCAGAAATGATGGTAATTCTAAAATAATAGTCAGATCAACTCCCCTTACTTGCACTAATCTCATCTTATTTAGCCAACCCCTCACTCACAACTCGTCAAAAAAAACTGACACTTGGTCCGTGTCTCTCAGCGTCAGATACCGATGCAAAAAAAAATCACCCTTTAGTGGCGCTGTAAGATGACGTATAAGAGCAATATTGTTTAATTAAAGACTAAAAATCTGCATGAGGATGTTGGTTGGGGTGGTGGATGGGTCAACCCACACAGGACTTTCATTGTCCCATGTCCCATTGTTTTTCCGCTTGTCTTAACCCTTGTATGGTATTTGGGTCAAATTGACCCATTTCTAATTTTTACAAGAAGCAAAATGGTATAAGTATACATTTTTTCTACCTGAAAATCAATGGCCTTACCTTATTTTCTGTGATAAACATGTATTCCTGACTCAATTCGGAAAATTATTCTAGCCACGACCACTTATGTTTTTTCCATAGTGGATTTTTAACAGGAATTATAACCTTATGACCAGAGGTGGGTAGTAAAGAGTTACATTTACTTGAGTACGTTTTTGAAAAAATTGTACTTCTAGGAGTAGTTTTAAATCACTATACTTTTACTTGTACTTGAGTAGATTAGTGAAGAAGAAACTGTACTCTTACTCCGATACATCAGGCTACAATGAGCTCGTTACTCGTTACTACGCTTCATTGTTTTTACCCCAGCGTACGTCTAGTTTTAATGTTTTATTTTGACAGAGAGAGAGTCTTCTGCTGAAGGCTCTACCACGTGCCTGTGCTTAACCAATCACACGTCGTTGTTCAGTCATGTGACCATACTCGTTTCAGCAGCGTTTAGCTTTACAGTCGTAGCAAAGACGTCAGAAGCAAAACGTCTCAAGGCAACGCAAACCAGGAGGACCCCCCCGCCTCATAGTGAAAGCATGGTTACCTTTTAGGAAAAGTGGAAACAGCAGCTACGTTATGCGGCGTCTTCTGTGTCGACCAAAACAAACGGACATGTGAGCGTTCAACAAGTCAACATCTAACCTGAGGAGACGTAGCGGTGGTTTTAGTTTCTGCTGTGGAGAGGTGGATGTTTGTCTTTTAGGTTACATACAGTATGTCCCTGTAGTATGTTATCTCAATTGTTTGAAATTGAAATAAAGACAATATTTGTTAATAGATTATGAAGTTAAATTTCATTTCAGAATTGTTTTTAAAACCCCAAATAAGACACGGGTCAATTTGACCCGAGGGATACGAGAGGTTTCCGAAACTGAAGACAATACAAGGGTTTAACGTCAGTTTTTACAACCCCACGCACAATCTTTCCCTGACCCTAACTAAGTGGTTTTACCCTGCACATAAAAAAATGACCCCATGGGGTCAAGACCAAGCACGTTTGAAAGTGACGCCATTGGTGCACCAGAGCGTTAAAGCCAAGGAGTCCTGGTCAAGCGTGAGAGGTGTGGGAATGTGTTTGTTAGGATTGAGGACTTGAGTGGAAAAAAATTACACACGGACACAGACTTGCCTTTTATGACTTTGCAAAGGGGAATAGAGCCAAAAAAAGCATTCAGCAGTCTTTTCCAAAGCCCTCATCCCCTGCTCGGCCGTTTTATTAAGTGGGTGTGCACAGAAAATTGATTTACATAGTGGGTGTTGTATATAGTGGTTTTACATAAATGTGGTCTAAAACGTCATTTTTTTTTACATAACAGTGGGTTAGTACATCATATTATCTGCTATTCTATTGGTTAGAAGGAAACTGAATGGTTACCACAGTTCACTGACGTTTTAATAAATAAACAATAGCTCCTTCACACAGTCCCAGCTGCAAATTCATTTTATCTTACCCTGCTGGCCAGACCCAGGAGTGTGGGGCTCTCCTCGGTCTCACTGTTCTTCTTCATTTCTCAACGTTTCAAAGTATTCACATGATAACTTTTAAACAATAATATTTGTCCAGTTTTCATACAATAGAACTCGGTTCAGTCTCCACAGTGTTGGTATAGAGTAACTGAATACATCTGGATGAAGGACATAATGGTGAATACTATGAATACTATGTAAACTACCATGTAAACTGTGTATTGTTTTTCTGATCACACCTCATCTTCCAATAGTGTGGTATTGGGGGAAGATAAAATATCTTGAAACTAAATATCTTGAAAGTCTATTTGTCAATTGATCTCATTTCACTTCAATAGCTCATCTCAAAACAATGTGGATTAATCCATTATTAATTAATCACTCTGACATCTCTCCATTAGTGCATGAATAGGTACTGAGCATGTGTGTAATTCAGGCCTGTGTGCAATAACAAGTGTAAATTGTAATTTCCCCTTGCGGGACTAATGAAGTACATTCAAATAACCAATACTCTATGAACTCAACACGCTCGTCTCATCTCGTCTCATTTCACCCTGAATCAGCAGACCAAATTGTAAACTCTCCACTCTATCATCATGTCCTGTTAACTTCTCTCCTCTAAAATGTCTTTCTGTTTTGTTACATTTAATTTATCTGTTGCCATCCAACTGAAGCAAGAAGCACCTCGCATTCTCCACCACCGCAAAATCCTTTCAGCCTTTGATCGTCAGTCTATCGAGCAGTTCTCTGTTTTACAGGGTAAACTTAATATTTCATGACCGGCTGTCAAATTAACATTTGTCTTTTTGGGAGTTTAGCGGTGTGTTGTATGCCTGATAACTGTCCAGCTTTATTTGTAAGTCTGTCGGTTTCTTACGTTGTCATTGTAGGGAGCAGGTGATATTACACACTCACACTAAAATAAAGTTTTCATATTGTTTCTTGTCATCAGATCCATACTGCAGTAGCTCTAGGTCTGCAGGCCGGGCCACGTTCAATACCAATCTGTCTTCCACCCATGGCTGATCACCCAGGTGCGTGTACAGTGGTGTGTGTGTGTGTGTGTGTGTGTGTGTGTGTGTGTGTGTGTGTGTGTGGTTGTGTGTGTGTACACACATTTAACCTCCGGAGAGTTGAGTTTTTTTTTTTGTTATTCCCTAAAAACCACTGGATGAGTTCCCTGGCAATACATACATTGGCGGTCACAAACCACAACATCTCCCATGAGGCTTTGACAATGTGCCAATGGATTGCTGGGATATGTAGTCACTGTGTGCTAACAATATAATCAACATTGAGGGATTACATTTAGTTTCACTGGCGATGCCAGTCCTGCAGTGCTCATTTTGTTCGGGATAAATGACTTCCTGTTCATTATCAGAGCAAGCCCTGGCGTTTGGCTGAATCCCCCCCCCCCCCCCCCCCCAAACTGAAAAATACTGGATCAAGCTTTGGGTCTGATAAATGTAGCCAATGCAGAAGTGCCTTAAACCTGCATCCCACCTAATTTCCAACAGGGGTCGACTCCATGGGTCGTAAAATGAAGTCAGTTACTATTGAGGTATTGCATATGAGGAACTGACCATAATTCTCACTTAATTTATTTCCTTAATAAAAATGTATTATGGCCCGATTTATTTTAACCCTTGTGTCGTCTTCCCGTCAACCTGCAACTTTGTGTTTTTCCGGGTCGAAATTTCGACATTTTGATGTTTTTTTCATATACTTTTCTCAACGTTTTTTTAGATTTTCTTTTTCCATTTTTTTGTCACTTTTATTATGTTTTTGTAGTTTTTTTTTTCCTTTTTTTTTCCCCTCACATTTACCAGATTTTTTTGTCACCTTTGCACAATTTTTCCGATTTTGTTTGGTCACTTAATAAAAAATAAAAAATAAAAAATGTTTTTGTTGAATTTTTGAATTGTTGAATTTTTCCTGCGTTTTGGAAGCTTTTTCCAACATTTGTCACTTTTGTCAACGTAGGTCTGATATATTATTCTCTTGTACACGGGTCAATTTGACCCCGAGGACAACAGAAGGATTAAAATGTACAATTAATTAATAATAATAATATTTTTGCCAGAACCCCAACAATTAAACCAGCACTGACTCCCTGTCCAACAGTGTTGGGAGTAATGTGTTACAAAAGTAACACAATTACAGTAATATTTTCCTTTTTGCTGTAAGGCAGTAATTTAATGCAATACTAATAAAATTTCCGTAATATTACACACATTACAATCTTAGTCTTACAACGCTTTTTAACCCGAAATAAAGTGTTTTTTTAACCACCAACTCCAGAGCAGAAAAACTATTTGTGACGTTTCTCCAATTGTTAGACTTTGGAAGTTGAGATGACTGAGAAGGACTCCACATTTGCAAGATGGACGTTCTCCCATTATTTTCCATTAAGTGTAAACGTGGTTAGTTAAACCCCAGGTCATTTCTCATCTGTTCTAACAATTTTGCTGTATGTAATGTATTCATCTTCTGAATGTGTCTCTACGGGTTGTTCCTGTGCTTGTACCTTCGTTTCCCCGTGAGTTGTTCCCTGGTTTTGCTCTGCTTTTCCCCCCTGGACCTTTTTTGGATTTTGGGACTTTGTGTTGCTTTTGCGCTATCCTGTGTTTTTGTTTGATAAAACCTTGAACACTCTTCTGCTTTTTGGTCCTCCTTCCACATCACCGTCACAGTTTGATTATTGTGTTTTCTCAAATTGTTACAGTGTGTGAAATGCGTGATAACAACTTGGTGCGGGCTAATTAGGTATTGTGCTAGTGTTAGGCCAGCAGAAATTTCATGCAGCTAAGCTTATGAGTGTGTGGAATTCTTGGGGTGATGTAAAATTAATATAAATAGGTTACAATATGAGCTTTATTTTGAAATGTTTTGTGAATTCCCGTCACGTGTACTGTGTATTGTAATGGCTATCAAGAATTTATGCAAAACAGAGTCAATTGGATACTGTAGAGCAGTACATTTATTTAACTAAATCCAAATGTGAACTAGATTAATTATCTTGCCTGGCTGTGGAGGCTTTTTTTTATTATAAAAATCATTCAATTGGGTCCTCGGCTTCTCTACTACAGTATCTTCTGTCATCCATCTGCATGTCCACGTCCATATCTTCATATCTCTCCCATTGCAATGCTCACCTTGGAAGAGGGGGGTAGGACTCTGAGTGCACTCATACTTTCCATCACTTAATATTTTTTTATTTGAACTTTTGGGACAGTTCCTTTTCATAGCTGAGATCTCAAATTTTATTATATTTTTGTTCAAAATTTAAAAGTCAAAAGGTACTTAAAAGAACAATGTATTGTGAATCCAACGTTGAGTTTATGGTATGGGTACTGAATTATTATAATGCAGAATTCACTTTAATTTATTTACCTTGTTGTGGTACTGAACTGTGAAGGATTTAGGATTTACTGCGTTCAAGATACCTCCTTTAACCCTCATGTTGTCCTTGGGTCAAATTTGACCCGTTTTCAGTTTATATTTTTTAATACAAATAAGCGAAATAAGCGTGAAAATGTCAACATTAAAACTATCCCAAAACTTTGGATAAAACATTGAAAAAAGCACCCACAACATTGAGAAAGCGACAAATGTCGGAAAAAGCGGTAATGTTGAAAAAAAGTGACTTTTTTTTTCCTTCATTGTTGATGGAAAGACAACACAAGGGTTAAAACCGTTGGTCTGTCGTCGTGTGTCTTCAAAAAAACTGCAGTTTAAGGTAAAGAAACTGTTCTTCTTGTTGCGTAATTGCGTCACTTCACAACGTTTCCATGGCAACAGGGGAAAATGCTTGCTCGAGTGTGAAGTGAACGCAACATTTTTCAACTTTCTGCTAAGATATGTATGACTTTTTGGAAATGAGGGATTATGAAATCATGCAAGCCCCGCATTATTTTGTGCGAAAATCGGAAATCTGTGTGTTGTCGTACACGGCCCATGTCCCAGATGTGAAAGCCCCCTTACTAGACTACTGAATATAATGATATTTCATTATATTTTGTATTGTTACCTGTAACCAGAAGTTTGTGATTTCCTTGCCATAAATATAGACATTTTTAACATACAGTAAATATGTGCCTAAAAATGTATCAGAATGCAGGAATTGAATTATTTTCCCCATTAATCTTAGCAGTTTGGAGGATGTACTGTGGTACTTATAGTAAAAATAAAGATGATAGATATATGTTCAAGCTTCAACACATAATCCAAAACTCAAATGTCATTTGTTTTGAAGAACTGATCCACAAGGCCAGAGTAGACCACACATTTTATTTCCAATTTCTACAACTCAAATCAGTCATAACACAATAGGTCAACTCCTAAGACAGCAGTCAAACATCTGCACTAACAGATTAATAAAGTTCTCCAAACTGCACATCTTTATCAACAATGACCAGACAATATCGCTCCCTTTTGCAAAAATGGCAGAATGATCTATGCACAAATAGTAAGGACATTTGTGTTTGGTAGATTGTTTCTTTGTTGTGACAATGCTTCTTGGCAATAGATCTTTTATCATTGAAAAGCCTGATTATTTCCCTTTTTGAATGGTGCCACATTTGTGAGAAACATGCATGTGTGGGATGAGCATCAGAGCAGAGTATGTGGGTTGCACGTATGAAAAAATTTGCCAAATCTTCTCTTGACAATGCCAAACAGCTGTTTGGTGGATTTGGTAATTGAATTCTGAAGTAACAAGACATATTGGCAAGAGCGCCAGTAGCGTGTGGAAGACCCATACACAGCTCCTCTTCCTGCTGGTCACCAGGCTGGTCACACACTGCTGTGGGACGGCATACCATTCTTCAACCAGCATGTAATGCAAGTCAGCCAACGTGGTTGTGTTGGTCACTCTGACACAAACAGCACGCCCAAGCAGATCCCACATGCGTTTAATGGCGTTGAGGTCAGGACTGCTGGCGGGCCATTCCATCCTCTCCCCTCCCACAACCTTGGAGGGCAGAGTTTGGTCCCACACTGTGGAGATATGGGATTGCCACTGAATGCAACAGCAAAGGAAAGGTTTGGCATTGTCAGAGACGATTTGGCAAACATTTCATGGGCGCGACCCATATACTGCATGTTTCTTGCAAATGTGACATCATATGATAGACAAATAATCAGGCAATCCAATGGTTTAAGATGTATTGGCAAGAATCATTGTTACAACAAAGAATAATCGACCAAATACAAATTAACTTGCTTTTGTTGCGTAGTTTACGTAACTCGACAACGACTCCTGGACTAATATCGGCAAAAACACATTCTTAGGGATAAATTACACCCAACCTTCAATTTATGCAGGTTAGGGGCAGTCTCGCATTGCACAAAAATTAAAAATGCGCTCTGGCTTATTGGAATTTCTTAAAACCAATCACAATGATTATGTGAACTGTTGAGCTCTGCATGGAACCGCAGCAAAAGGACCTCTTCTGGAAATAACTTGTTTTGGTGGAACATGGGGACAGAAAACTCCAATTGGACAGATCGTCTAGCTAGCTGTCTGGATTTGCCCTGCAGAGATCTGAGAACCAGGTAACCATAGTCCTCCGATTGGACAGATAGGCTAGCTGTGTCTGGATTACCTGCAGAGATCTGAGAACCAGGTAACCATAGTCCTCAGATTGGACAGATAGTTAGCTAGCTGTCTGGATTTACCCTGCAGAGACTTGAGAACAGGTAACATAGTCCTCCGATTGGAAGATAGTCTAGCTGCTGTCTGGATTTACCCTGCAGAGATTGAGGACCAGGTAACCATAGTCCTCAGATTGGACAGATAGTCTAGCAGCTGTCTGGATTTACCCTGCAGAGATTGAGGAACAGGTAACATAGTCCCAGATTGGACAGATAGTCTAGTAGCTGTCTGGATTACCCTGCAGAGACTGAGGACCAGTTAACCATAGTCCTCAGATTGGACAGATAGTCTAGCTAGCTGTCTGGATTTACCCTGCAGAGATCTGAGGAGCAGTTATGTCTATCTCTAGGTATGGTGAAGGGTATGTGAGGATGGGGGGGCTTTTTTAATTCCAAAGATCAAGGGAACTTTATCAGGATGCATAGTATCCTTGATCCATGAAATAACCTATAAAAATAAAAATGTGCCTGCCTCTATGGGAATTTAAAACAAGGGTGTGTTAAGTCACCTGTATTTTAAGGAAGAATATTCATTTATTTACAATACATTATTCATTCACAAAGAAAATTGGTGCACTTAAAAGGTTGGATTTTTCTAATTTTTTTGAATTAAGGCATTAAGATCAATTTCCTAAAGATGTTTTTTTAATTCTTTTTTTAATCAACTTTAGCATGGGTGGGTAAACTTCTTCAAGCCATTGTACATGTACACAATATATACACAGGGTCCAAATTTAACTTTCACTTTTTTTGTCCACCAGCCAAATGGCTAGTAAATGTTCAAATATCACCAGCCACTCATAGATAACCATTGTGTTTTGGCTGGTGAATGAAGCATATCTACCAAATATTGATAGTTAAATGAGTTGAGACAGCATACAATTAGATTAGAAGATGGTGAGAGATGGGAAATGTCAGATGAGATGAGGTGAGACAAGATAAAATGAACTGGACACACAATAAGATTAGACACCATCATCTCACACAAGCACAAGTCAAATTTAATGAGATGACGAATGAGTTTTCTGCATCAAATCATTCGAGAACTGTAAAGATTAGTTCCCCCCTACAGTTCTTAAAGGAACACACGCATGTGGAACAAACTACACTGGTCAAAAAAATAAAGGGAACACTAAAATAACACATCCTAGATCTGAATGAATTAAATAATCTCGTTAAATACTCTTTTCTTTCCATAGTTGAATGTTCTGACAACAAAATCACATAAATGATCAACCCATGGAGGTCTGGATTTGGAGTCACACATTTAAAATCAAAGTGGAAAACCACACTACAGGCTGATCCAACTTTGATGTAATGTCCCTAAAACAAGTCCAAATGAGGCTTGGTAGTGTGTAGCCTCCACGTGCCTCTAGGACCTCCCTACCACGCCTGGGCATGCTCCTGATGAGGTGGCGGATGGTCTCCTTAGGGATCACCTCCCAGACCTGGACTAAAGCATCCGCCAACTCCTGGACCGTCTGTGGTGCAACATGGCGTTGGTGGATGGAGCGAGACATGATGTCCCAGATGTGCTCAATTGGATTCAGGTCTGGGGAACGGGCATCAATGCCTTCCTCTTGTATCCGGGCTGTTGGGGCGGCCTCTAGTTCACCCAGTAAGAGCGTTCACCCCACGTTGGCTGAGTCCTGCAACGGCGCAGGGTTCGGTTCCGACCTGCTGCCCTTTGCTGCGTGTCATCCCCCATCTCTCTCCCCCTTTCCAGTCTATCCACTATCACTATAACACACCCGGTGTGTTTTTGTCGTCACACAACAGCATGCAATGAGGTGAATACAGCAAAAAAAAACGTAGAATATTAAGAAATGACTTTTGCGTAGCTTTTTGAATGCCTGTTTCACGAGAACAGGCTGCCAGGATGGATATATGTACATGGTAGTCTATGTAGGCCTGTGTCCCTCTGCTGAATGAATTCTCATGCTTCAACATAGAGACCCGTGTGCAGCGCCTGCTGCTTCACTTGGCCATAAAAGCCATAATCATGCCGATCAATAACGCTCCGTTTCAACATGGCACTTACTTTCTGTTAAAGGGACCTCTGTGTGAGCAGGGCTGTATTTCTACTTAGATTGACTCTGCGGGTCCAGGATCTAGAGCAGCAGGCCTGTCTGCTCATGGAACAGTAGACAGGTTACATAACCATGCAGTTAGCTGTTTAATAATATACTCAGATTTGTGATTGAAGCCTACTGACAACCCACAGGTCCTCAGTTACCTAGTGGATGTGTAAACAGCATCAGCTGCTTTTTTCCCTTCGTGTGGGTTTCACCACGGATCAGTTTGAATGTGACAGGTGTAAAAACATCTGTGATCCTTACAAACAGAGACCACCGGTTCATGTAAAAGGTGACATTTTTCTGAAGTTTGCTTTGTTATTCAAAATATGCACAATGTCATGTGTCTTGAGAGGGACCCAAAACAACAATCTTAAAATGGGAACGCTCCCCGTTATTAACACTTCAGGTTCAGTACAGCATCACTTTGTTTTACTGTAATTATATTACAGCGTTGAATTATTTAACAAGGCCATCCTCCCCTTTTGAACATTTTGTTCATGAATAGGCACTTATTGTCAAAAAATATGGAGTTAAAAATCTGAAAGTGAGTGTTCCTCCACTGCTTTCGAGATTACATTTGCCATGCGTGGTCTGTGGTGTTTTGTGCTTCGCTTTGTAAAATCAGATTTCCTGCCAGGGCAAGTCTGGAAGCTGAATGTAAAGAGCACAAAACAGACCAAAACACAAAATGTCTCTTCTAAAGTTAAAATTTAAACAGCCCATTTACTCTATGGATCAACATGAAATCAAGGAGAGGGTTAAAATTCCAGTCACTTTGCCTCTAGAGTCACTACGTGCTCCTAATCGCACTCTCTCACTTGCTTTACCACACACACAAACATGCCGGCCCTGCTATTTGTACAAAGAAATCAACGCAAACACCAACTCGCAAGTATGAACTTCAGGCCACTTATGTAGGCTCCGACAAAAACTCTGCTTGGAGCCTCTGCACACCCATAAATGCCGTGCTAATGCCATACATCTAGCTATGGCAATGTTGGTATGTCAGTCAGTCGGTCCACCACTTTGACCCAGCCTGAAATATCTCAACAACTAGGCTATTAGAAAATGTACACAACATTTTTTACAGACATTAATGGTCCCCAGGGGATAAATCCGTACAGTAGATCATCCCTCTGATCAGGTCAGAATGTTAATTTGTCTACTACTTGGGGAGTGACAATCCTAAACCTGAGTGTCGAGTTGAGTGCAGATTTGAGTCGCGCATGCGTCACTTTGCGACGAGTAGCATATGAGATGCTAACGAGAGACTTCTGTAATGTCAACGCAGTAAAAATGGACCTACTTAACCAAGTTGGTTTACTGCTAGCTTAGCTACAAGTTAGCATCAAACACAGCAAAGGCTGTCAGTTGAATGTTGTTTTGAGCTAACGTTAGGAACCAAACAATCATAGATAGCTAAAGCATTTTTGAAATGACTGCTAGCTTAGCCACAAGCTAGCATCAAACACAACAAAGGCTGTCACTTGCTGTGTTTTGAGCTAACGTTAGCAACCAAACGACCATAGCTAGATAGCTAAAATGTTTCTGAAAGGAGTCCCATCTTCTGTTACTGTTTGTAATGTGAAGAGTTTATAATTTCATGGATTTTCTGGACATTCCTCACATGACGTTTGTCTTTAGTCCTTATTAGCAAATATTAGCATGCTAACCTCGTGAACTAAGATTCACACGGTGACATGTTTATTATTATACCTGCTAAAACTCGCCGTGCCACACAGCACACAGGGAGCGTTTTAGAAGCAGAGCATTTTGCTTGCAGATTTGGTTGATTTGGTCGTATTTTCTGGATATTTGTGCGTCTACCATACAAGGAATTGGTCTACGTAGTTAAATGGTTTCTTCCATTTATGTCCAGTTATGAATGATGTGGATCAAAGATTTGGGGGTGGCAGTAACTCAGTCAGTAGGGAGTTGGGTTGGAAACCGGAGGGTCGCGGATCAATCCCCGTCCCCGCATTGTCAAGGTGCTGAACCCCCAACTGCTACATACTACATGGGCAGCCCCCCCACTCTGACATCTC
>NC_045748.1:24410355-24412410 GCF_008692095.1 Etheostoma spectabile | reverse complement strand
CATGTATAGGTAATGAGCATGTGTGTGTAATTCAGGCCTGTGTGGAATGTGTAATAACAACAGAGTGAAAACGTAATTTCCCTGTGCGGGATTAATAAAAGTTAAAAACAGCTTTCTGTGTTCACTTTATTTAATATTGTATGTGGCATTTCCTTTTGCGGGTTTCAAATGTTCCACCAAAACAAGTTCCCTTGGTAAATTGGAATTTCCCCTTGCGGGACTAATAAAGGATTCATTATTATCTGTGGCTGGGTTTTAGTGGTTATAATAGTTTAGATCTTCTGCCACCTATTGGCCAAAAGTAATACTTTGAAACCGACTAGTGCAATTTGCATTAAAAACGCCCGGTTGTGGTCTTGCGTTACCAGACCTTCCTCCACAGGACTAGTCGGACAAAACATCCGGAGGAGCCTCCGGGAAAACCGGAACTATCCTCTTAATGAAACGTCGTCAATATACAGTAGACTACAACTATGAACACCCAGACATACATATTGCTGGAGTCAAGGCAACTTATTATTTCAATTTGTGTATCCATTATAGATAAACATCCATAAGTCATCTTAAAATCTCAAAATGTATTCATCCCATAAAAAGTGGAGGATCTCACGAACAGTAGAGCATGGAGGAGCAACTGTGACGCCACTGGACTGTTTGACCATTAAACCTGTTAAGGAGCTGATTGACTCGAAGGCCAGAGGCTTATTACCGTCTCACGTCCACTCAATACAGAGACGAGCTCTGACATTCACTGTGTGGACCCTGCAGAAAATTACCTCCACGCCCTGTAATCAGATATTGAGCCGAACATTGCATTTCTCACAGAAAGGCAAAGCTTTATTGTTCATTCTTTTATTCATAAAAAAGGGGGAAATCCCTGATCATGCTTCAAAAAGTCACACCACATAAATAATTATTCCATCTCAATGAAAAAGCATTTCAACTAAGTTATGATTAAATCTAGACTGCACCTCGTCCTCATCCCTGGAGACTTTAATCATGCTCCCCTGTCCTCAACACTCCCCACCTTGACACAGAAGGGACAATAAAACACTGGATCTGCTGTACGCGGACACTAAAGATGCATACATCTCTTCCCCCCCCCCCTTCCACCGCTGGGCCACTCAGATCACAACCTGGTTCATCTTATGCCTGCTCACACACCTCTGGTGAGCAAACAACCCCTAACCACAAGGCATGTGAGGAAATGGTCTGGGGAGGCCAGTGAAGAACTGATATGTCTTTTCCACCAAGGCAGTTCTGGTGCTGGTTCGGAGTCAGTGCCAAATATCGAACCGGTTCTTTGCTTATCCACACAAATAAACCTTGCTCTGGGCCAAGAAAACGGGTTCCAACTCAGCACCAACTTAGCGCTGGTCCAAAGATATGAACCGTTTACGTCAGGTGTTGGGGGCGGGGTTATCATGACGTTCAAAAACAAAAACTTCTGGCCGCCATTTTGAAAACCCCGGTCAGCTGTTAACCATAGAGAGCTGTTAATGTTCGCTTCGGACATGGATGGGAAACCAAAACAACCGTGGTC
Source organism: Etheostoma spectabile (assembly GCF_008692095.1). Taxonomy (NCBI): domain Eukaryota; kingdom Metazoa; phylum Chordata; class Actinopteri; order Perciformes; family Percidae; genus Etheostoma; species Etheostoma spectabile. Next base: position 24,410,867 of record NC_045748.1, on the reverse strand, counting down.
TGGGGAGGAAACCAACTGTCTGCTGGCTCTCAGGCTGTGGAAGATCCAGCTGGTTCTTAGAGAACTGGCGAGTAGAACCAGCACCGAACTGGCAACAGCACCAGCCCCACCTGGTTAGCCTTGGTCGAAAAGATATATGACAGATGGTTTTGAGATCACGGACTGGGAAATCGGTCGGTCATATCGGGAGGACACTGACAGTCTCACTCACAGTGTAATTGTGTGTACAAATGCAAAGTAATTACAGTAATGTAGTCCTTTTGCTGTAACGCAGTAACGCATTAGTAATTACAGTTGGGTAATATTATACTCGTTACAATCTTAGTAACATGAGTTACAACGCATTCAACGCAACATTTAGTGTTCTGTTTTTTATGTGAATAGAATAGGTAAATACCATTGCATTTAATCACCCGTGGATAGTAACTCGGGGGTGCTCAATCCGTAAGGAGTTGGTTTGGGAACCGGAGGGTCGCTGGTTCAAGTCCCCGTACGGACCAAAGTACGGAGTG
>NC_045748.1:24409755-24410345 GCF_008692095.1 Etheostoma spectabile | reverse complement strand
GCTGGAGAGATGCCACTTCACCTCCTGGGCCAGGTGCTCTTGAGCAAGGCACCGTACCCCCCCCACACCCAACCGCTCAGGGTGGTGGTCCAGCTGGCAGCCTGATCCTGAGCATGTGTGTGTATTTCAGGCCTGTGTGTAGTGATTACTGACAAAAACAGAGTGTAATTTGTAATTTCATATATAAATAATAAATTATTGAATTCACTCTGCCTGTCGTGGAATTGCGTCAAATGACGACCGACAACGCTCGTCTTCACTGTGACCTTTTAATGTTCAATATGTTGCAGTTTTAAAAACAACTAAGTGAGCAGACGCACGTTTTACATCTAGCGTCTCACGTTCATTACTAGCTAGCAAGAGTACAAAACGGAAAACTTCCGTGTAGGCTGCTTCAAAATAAAAGCACTTCCTGTGATGATTCGCAGTAAAACTAAATTACTGTTTAACCAATAAGGTTGAGTACCTTTTCACATATCAGCTGTAAATCAAATACTGTAAATAATGTAAATAGTGAGTTTAGATCACAGTATAATTGACCATTTCCTTTAGACTGTTTGAAACTAAACAACATGAATTTCTTATTCAAG
>NC_045748.1:24407292-24409745 GCF_008692095.1 Etheostoma spectabile | reverse complement strand
AAACATTTTACAACAATGCCGTACTTCAATCCAACTGTAAGGTACTTTTGAGTATTTTCTTTTTCTCCTATTTGCCTATTGTATGTTTTACTTGTCTTTTTTCAAGCTTTAGTTACTTTGCATATTCATATACATTTAAAAAAATATTATGAATAATCTATCGTGTATTAAAGTGGACAATGAGGAGACTTTATTGATCCGTTGGTGAAATTCACACACTAGCTGCAAGTCAAACTTATGCTGGTATTTTGGTGAAAGTAATGTAAAAGTAGTGTAACGCATTACAATTCAGAGACAGTAATATTGTAGTATAACATATTACTCTCAAATGACGGTAACTAGTAATCTAATGGTTTACATTTTGGAAGTAACTTGGTTAAGCAACACTGGTTACGGACTATATTCATTTTTGTGTGGAGAACACCAAGGTTCAGAAGAAGGTTCAGAGTTTTTCCAACAACAAACCTTTTGGTGACTCCTTGGCTCAAAGCCATGCCACATTTTAGATCTGGGGACAAAGAGGAGCTGAGGAGGGTTCAAAATCAGCTCAGATGGGAGATAAGGACAGGAAAGGACAGTTACAGGAAAACGTTGGAGGTACGCCTTCAACAAAACAACACAAGGAGGTCTGGAGGGGACTGAAACCTTTATAAACTCCGCCCCTCCCTCTCCCAACCAGATGCTGAGAAGTTGATCCATGCCTTTGTCTCCTCCAGGTTGGACTACTGTAATGCCCTCCTCGTCGGGATCCCTGGAAGGAGCCTGCAAAAGCTCCAGCATATTCAAAATTGCGCTGCCCGGTCCTGACGAGGAGGCGCAAATGATCACATCACCCCGGCCTGAAATCCCTCCACTGGCTGCCCATTAAACAAAGAATTCAATACAAATCTGTCTACTTACCCACCAGTGCATTCATGGACTCTGCCCCTACCTACCTCAGTGAACTCCTCCCCCCACACCCACCCACGAAACCTCCGCTCCTCCATCTCCACCTACTGCCTGCACCAACCAAGGACTAAACTCTCCACGATGGGGAACAGGGCCTTCCAGCAGTCGCCCCACGGCTCTGGAACGCCCTCCCAGAGTCCCTGAGGGCCCCACAAACTGTGAGACTTTTAAGAAGGGCCTAAGGACACTACTATTTCAAAAGGCCTTTTAAACAGTTGTTTTAATTTTAGTTTTATGGTGTTTTATTATTGCTTGTAAATTGTGTTTTACTCTGGAAACTGTTTTTAACTCCCTATTAATTGTAGCACTTTGAGATTTCATTTCATTTTCAGGGGCATTATAAATAAAATTTATTACTATTTGTATTATTATTATTTATTCTAGTTGGGTTAAACTAGACCCCAGTGGGGTTATATTATTTGGGTTAAACCAGACTTTTGGGGATGAACTACTCTAAATAGCAACCCATGTATTTCCTGTAATGTTAGTCCATCTGTGAAGAGGGTTTGGTTATGCAGATAGATAACATTAAAGAAATACATGAGTCTAAAGGTTGCCCCCCCCCAAAAAAAAAAAAAAGTGAATTAGGACAATTCAGTACAAGTCATTTTCCATATTTACTAACATAGACCTGTATGCATTGTAGATTTGAATTCTTCCATATTTATCAGGGTCATTTTTTCAGATAGAAGACATAATAGTTGTTTAAAAGTTACCAGAATCTAGTGTAAAATTTGTATTGGCGTAGAAACACCTTTCTGCAGCAGCAGCATTTACCTGATGGGAATTTGATGATGATGATGGTACTTGTGGTGATGACATATCACATGTGCAAGCAGAATAGTTAGGGTGAAAGAGGCCCAGAGGATTTCTATCAATTAGCAGCCTGTGTCCAAGCACTCTGCAGAAACTCGGCTATGACAGGAGTGATCTATTTGCTGTATGCACACACACACACGCACACACACACACACACACACACACACACACACACACACGCACCACTGCACACACACACACACACACACACACATAAAACCCTAAGACAGAAGCAGTCAGTCTTTGTTGAATTTACCTGAATTGATGTGATCAGAGACCTGAACTACGAGGAAACGTCAGGTTCAACCCAGGGTTTGGTGTATCACGACGGTGGATCACTTGTTACGGGGTTAAATAGCCGTGGTAACTTATGCTGAACAACTAACCTGGTCGGGAGCAGGTTATGTTGGCACTTAGAGATCAACTGGTGTAAAAGCACCACCCACTGACAAATCAATATTTAACTGATAACGGCGTCCCCGTTCTAAGAAGATCAGGCGGAGCTCGGTGAGAGAGAGAGGTGCACTAAGAAAAATAATAACATTGAGAGACGGATAACCCAGTTAAAATTCCCTGATGGGTATCTTTATGAAATATATAGATTTTAAGCAGAGGGGGTCATGACTGAAAGAACAAGATCCAGGGTACAAGAGGCTGAAATGGGTTTCCTCAGGAGGGGGGGCTGG
>NC_045748.1:24404096-24407282 GCF_008692095.1 Etheostoma spectabile | reverse complement strand
CGTCTCCCTTAGAGATAGGGTGAGAGGCTCAGTCCTCCGAGAGGAGCTCGGAGTAGAGCCGCTGCTCCTTCACGTCGAAAGGAGTCATTTGAGGTGGTTCGGGCATCTGGTAAGGATGCCTCCTGGGTGCCTCCTTAGGGAGGTGTTCAAGGCACGTCCAGCTGGGAGGAGGCCTGGGGGACTTCCCATGATGCACTGAGCACCTCTAAAATTGAATTGAAAATAGTTAGGGAGTGAGGAGTCACAGCATCCGCCTATCCCGGCCCACCTGCTTCTTGTCATAGTTGTCAGATTTATCTATCATATAATCAATAATATAATAAAACGAGAGGGATGCAGGGCATACCAAGACGTTGATCTTGATTCGTAGTACAGAACAGTAGTTTTTTTCTGCAAATGAATTGCCTTTTTGGGGGGCTTAACATCCTCAAAAACTCACCAAAATTGTCGGTCTTATCAAGCCTAGTGAAAATGTACGTATTTTATTGGTGTACAAAAATGGCTCACAAGTGCCCCCTACAAAATGTAAAAAATAAAAAAATGGAGCCCCTGCAGGACGTTTCATTTAGACTAACAAAACGTGGTACACAAATGTAACATGTCAAGACATACAAAAAAGCTCATTGGAGCCATACCCTTAATGCAAAAAGAAGTCCGCCATTTTAAACTGAAAGTTTGAAATTAGAGCGCAGGCTGTGCAACGCTCCCCAGCTCCCGCTAGCAGAACCGTCCCCTCTCAGCTTGAAACCTCTCCCTTCTTCGTAAGTCTCCCTATAGACCGATGTCTGATCCGCGTCTTTTATATTTGTAAGTGTATATGTTGAAAAAGAACGTTGACGGGCCTAAGTTTTCTATCTGAAGGCTTGGCCGGAGGAAGGGAGCGAGGTGGTCTAGAAGAGCAGGATCCCTTGTTCTACCCATGCTGTTATTTTTGTTTGGTTGCAGCATACTTTTTTTTCATAATCAGTCTGTATTGATGTCATTTTAAACATCAGTGGTTTTTAACCGCTCTCCCGCCTGATTGAAAGAACCTGGTTTCTAATGTGTTATCCCTATTTATTTATTTTAATCTCGGTTAATTTTAACAAGGTCTGCGACAAAAAACCTAGATGGCGTTTTGTGCCCCATATATCTTTTAAAAACAACCTAATTTCAGAACCCCTTCCCCCCACCATTTACATAAAGAATGCATATGGCATCACTGCAACAAGGTACCGACATAAAAAAATTCCACACCATTCAAGGCTTCAAATTTACACGTTTTAAGATTTTTTCCAGAACTCAGATTGACGTAGATTGCTTAAAGAAAACAGACATACAAAATAACCATCTACATAAAACCCTTCACCCTCTTCAGACTTTTTTTTTCACAATGCATTTTACTGAAGAGCAGCTAAGGAAAAATGCTCATCTTTTTCCATTAGTTTTTTTTTTTTCTGAAAAATTATCGTAAGATGATAAGATAGTCCTGATGAAAGCATCAGAAAATTACTTGCAAAACTCATTTCGAGGCCACTTATGCCATGATCATAGAGTGCTGGGTGAAATAAGAAAAAGCTGCATCTTTGAAGGACAATATACCGATATGCTGTGTGATGAATCAGGTATAAAAGAGAGAATTAATAGTGTATGTGCTGGCTTGTCATGCCCACAAGCTTGGCCTCTCAGTGAGTGCTCAAGTGGCCCACTGTGTCAAGACTACTGGGGAGGGTGATATGTGTTATTTTCCCACCAAGCTGAAAACAGTGAGCACCAGGTGGAGCAATGCATATGAGATCGTTGGCAGAGCCTGGTGTCTTTGCCGCTTTACTCACTTCTCAGGTAAGGAGAGGAGAATCTGACATCTGCACACTCAGTGAAGAAGACATCTCAAAAGCACATGATATCATCAAGGCCATAAAGCCAATGAAAAATGCAACTACTCTCATGTCAGAGGAGAGCAGCCCCACCATCTGTTTGATTGCTCCTTTGCAAGCTCAACTCATCCAGGACACTACAGACATTGTGAGAGTCATCCGTGGTCCGGGAAATAAAGCAGGTCATCAACAGGGTCCTCAGCAAGAGATATATCAGGGAGCAGGAGACAAAACACTCATCCTCGGCTCTGGACCTGGGATGAAAGGGCCTACCTTTCTTTTCTGAGGAGAGAGTGGAAACGAGGAGTATTCATCACAAGAGGGCGCTAGAGGTAATCCTGCCATTTTTCTTCATTTCATTTTACTTCATGTAAAAAGTCACAAAGGGCTTAAGACATTTTTCATTAGAATTACATATAAAGCATAGTGTAAGTTCAAACAGAAAGACTTCTGGCATCTCTTATGTCTGTCAGGATCACAGACCCTCTTCCTCTCTCTGGTTTCTCAACCAGCCAATTAGGGGCGTTGACGCATATAGTAGTTAAACTAATCAGATTCAGCCCCTTTCTCTTTCAGTCACATTCATGCTCTTCTCTTTGTCGCAGTCAACTGCCATTCAGTGCATTTGTCACAAATGGCACACGTTCTACTCACCATTTCCTGCATCCTGTTGCTGAATTATGCATATGTCTGATTCCCACTTCAAACCAGGGATGATGGAACCATGATGCCAAGGAGATCATCCATCTCTTCTGATGGTTTTGATTTCATGTTAATAGGATCCCCATTAGCTGATGCAGAACATCAGCTACGCTTCTTGGGGATGGGTGATACAGGAGCGCTTTACAAGGCGGCTTCAGGTAGTCCGGTTTCCTTTTGACCTAGCTACATGACAGAGGCATCACTGCAATGCCAGGCATCTCTTTTTAACAGCTGATTGAAATAGTGGAGCAAGCCATCAGCTGACCTACGTACAGAAGAGGATCCAGTTCTCCCCGAGCAAGACTCGTTCCGTCACCCATCTAAAAGAACCAGGACATCAGACCCTTCTGAAACTCATTTGCCTAAGAGAAGCAACATCTCTTCTCACTCTCTTGCCCATACCCTGCCTACCTCCACCGCAGATCGTAGCCGGCGCACCACCTTCAGCGACCTTTGCCGCCACCCAGAATACCATGCGGCAGCAAGTGGCTTCGTGGAATCTTCCACACAGAGTGAAGCGGCTCAACGTTCTTTGACTTTCACCGTCTCAGCTTGGTCAAGCAGAGAGGAGAATAGGGAAACAACATCACTTCCACGCACTTGGTTGTCTCCTTTAGCGTCATATAAC
>NC_045748.1:24402535-24404086 GCF_008692095.1 Etheostoma spectabile | reverse complement strand
TGTCTCCTTTAGCGTCATATAACACGCGTTTGGTTGTCTCCTTTAGCATCATGTAACACGCGCTTAATTGTCTCCTTTAGTGTCATCTAACACGCTTGGTCGTGTCCTTTAGCGTCATATAACACTCGGGACTATTGGCGTCCCATTTGATGCTGTTAGGTTAAGAAAAAGCTTGTGGGTGGGACCGGGACTGTTAAGGACACACATGGGACACAAACCCCAATCTCCTGGGTGAAAGTCATGTGTTTAACACATCTACCCCCCCCCGACCAACCTTCCTACAAGGAATTCCCCCCCTTAACTACTACTCGTTAAACCCCATCTAGATGCTGCTCTCTCCTGTACGTTCCACACACATGCAGAAGGGCACCATCAGACGCTGACAGACACTGTCCAAACGTCCATATGTTATGGTTTCGGAGTGAGAACAAAGTTCATCACCTGCTCCACCTGCGGAAAATCAGGTCACCTGGCCCCTCTCTGCCTCTCAGAGGTGTTTTGTCATTTCAGTCGCCCCCCCCAGCCAGCGTGCGTCCATTATGACATTTCACAAATGTCACTCTTTCCAAATCTACAACAGTTGCCACGGTGTTTCCTTGGTCAGTCTGCCCCCGGTGCATTCCTTCCCGGGATTCAATGAGGTTCAAAGACATTCTGAACAATCATCCAACCACTCACATAAATGCTAACTGTCTTGCAGCAGAACTCTCCTCTGAATCTGTATTTGTAAATCATCTTTTTACTGGTCTTTTCCAAGGATTTCGGGTCAGTGTACTTACTTCCCCCACAGTTACTTATAAAGCAAAATATATTCAGTCTGCATTTAGAGAGGCAGAAAGCTGTAACTAATAGGTGTGTTATCGACCCATTTCAGTCCTCTCCATTTGAAGCGCTCCTCGCACCGATATGTTATGCCACTGTTGAATTACTGGCATTAAATGAATTAAGCTGGCAGGACAAGGTGCTTGGCTTTCCAAAGCAGACATTACTAACTCTTTCAAAATATTTTCCATTCATCCTCGTCTGAAAATATTACTTTGCCGCACGCTTGACTTTCCCGTGCAGAAGTAGCCCAAGTGCATTCAATTTATTTCCCGAAGCGCTTTGCTGGATCCTGTAAAACAGAGTCAGGCATCCTTCCGTTCTTCATCTAGATGATTTCCTCATAGAGCCATGACACGCCAGCTCAGGTTCATTTTCACAAAGTGAAACTAGGAGCTCGGCGTTCCCCTCGTCATCCTTCAGAGGCGCTCTTTCATCGTCAGTGCCTTATCTGCGTGATTCCATCGCTCTGGATGAAGGATGTCGTTACGACCTGCACTTCTGGACTGGCAGTGGTTTGCTGATTACTGGCCTCCGTCGTTCTCCAGTCTTCTTCTTCCCTTCTTCAGCAGAGTTTGAGCTCTACCCCACTGTCCTGGCGTGTCATGTCTGGAGCCAGTAGTGGCAATTGTAATGGGAAAATTACATTTAAGCATGATTTCATATGTCCTTCTATAATAAGCATGTGTTGATCATTCATATAATTATTCACAATGCTTTGCAGGGTGT
>NC_045748.1:24398151-24402525 GCF_008692095.1 Etheostoma spectabile | reverse complement strand
GAATCTCTCTTTGTGTGTCCTCCCTGAAGGAGAAGACAACTGTTGGTCTTTGAATTTTTCCTCAAAGGACAAATGCCACAAAACAGTTGTCTCAGGAGAAATGTTTATGCTACCATGTCCCAGGTCAGGGACATAGACCTATCCAGAGAGACAAGCATACTTCAGTGCATTTGCACCCATCGGCATGATTTCATTGTGACCTATTTCCCTGTATTGCATGAGAGCAGCTTTCTGTATCATTTAGCTTTCACATCAATATGCTGTAAACAGATCTGGAAGCAAACCCGGAGTGATAAGTAGGTTTACTGTGCTGCCCTCCATCATTTACTGCCTACAAACTTTGTTCTAAGAAAGCTGTTTTTGACTGTGGTATACATATTTGTCTGAGGAGTTCTATGCTCATGATTTTGTTTGAAGTCTTGGATTCTTTAATTTATGAAGGGCAGCTTTTTATGTGTTTGGTTATGAAGAATATGCTGGAGTCTGTTTTCATTTATTGCAAGTATGCTGCTACAGGCAGACTGTTCTTTTCCTGTTCTTTGGTTCTTTGCATATATTAGATATAAATGTAAATAGACTGTTCTTATTTATAGCGCTTTGCCAATGCCCAAGCACACTTGAACATTTTTCATATGGCTTTAACGTAAGATGTGAGATGATTGGCTTTTGAAGGTCTGTTCTAAGTTTTCAAGTGTATGGTAGGCATGAGTTGACCATCAAAGGATAGAAACAATCTGAGAGGAGGAAGAGAAACAGGACAATAAAGAACAAGAATGAGAACAGCAATTTCAGATGAAATTCAAGCAACTGTGATAGATCATGTTTTTGTTCATGGAATGACAATGAGGGAAGCCGGGCAAAGTAACAATTTAATTTCTTGAATTAATTAACTACATTTGAGCATATTCTGTGGCCACCATAATCAGGACATTGGGGAAGATTACAGATAATAGTTTTGTTTTTTGGTCATTGAAAGTGAAGGCTACGGAGGAGGATAAGGGCCACATGTGAAAAATGTATTTGGATTTTGAGTTTAAAGTGAGTGGAAAAAGACAGAAGTCTGACTTTTAACTCAGCAGTGAGATTTGGTTAATCAAAGACGCTAGCAAAGCAACACAGAGAGGAGACAGTGAAAAGTGCTCTAAGCGATACCACACGTTTTTTGGGCCACAACTCCTCACTCATCTCACGCGAGATGCCTGTCCCCTGAACACACTGTAAACAAACCGCGGCCTCTGTAGACAGCCTAGGCTCCACCAATGGCGACGAAATAGTCTGTGCCAACCTGCACACACAGAGCTGTAACAATTCCACTGTACAGATAATTGTCTCCGAATAGTTGCAATTACAAATGTGTCTAACTTTTTTAAATACATTAATGTTTTTAATGATTTCCAGAATTAATGTTTTGGTTGTATCACTGTCATGTAACCCGTAATGTAATGACACAAATACACACCCTATGAAGTGAACACCACTTCTTTATCATAAAACTTTTTTTTTAACCCTAACCCTGATTTCAGAACCTTAGAAAATGGACAGCACCTGACATGAACACCCATGCCTATTAATTATTATTATCGGTTTTCATGATTAAAAAAATTGTGTGACCCTCCCCCTTGGACTCAACGAAACGTTCCTTCCCCCCACGGCCTTCCCTTCAAAAAAGAATGAAAAGACATGAACCTCCCCTATTTTCCTCTGGTGGTAAATAGGGGAGCCAGTTGAGTTGGTTCAGGCATCTGGTAAGGGGGCCTCCCTAGGGAGATGGTCCAGGCACGTCCAGCTGGGAGGAAGTCTCGGGGAAGACCCAGGACTAGGTGGAGGGATTATATCTCCAACCTGGCCTGGGAACACCTCGGGATCCCCCAGTCGGAGCTGGTTGATGTGGCTCGGGAAAGAGAAGTTTGGGGTCCCCTACTGGAGCTGCTGCCCCCGCGACCCGATACCGGATAAGCGGATGAAGATGGATGGATGGTCCACTCCACAAATACCAAAAAGTCCCTTAGATGATTGTGTAATAAGCAAAAGGCTGTTCAACATCAAATGAGAATTTTGAAAATAAATACCCTGATGTACTTATTACTCCCAATGTGTGTTTGAACACATGTAATTGTCCTACTTTTAGTTTCCGACCCCTCACATCAAGTGAAGCCCTGCTAACAATAAATGCTAGATGTCCACTTGGCCTTTTAAAGCTGGCAGCTCCATCAATTATCGATTACTTAACTCATGTATTTCATCTCTGCCTTGCCTCAGGTAGTTTTCCTACAGCCTGGAAAACTGCCCATGCAACTCCACTACATAAAAGTTTCACCACTGATACTGAACAACTACCGTCTCAAGTCCAAGCTTCCATATTTGGCTAAAGTTTTAGAACCCATAAATAAGAAATCAACTCAACTATATCTCATGTAATTCAAATCTTAACCCTTTGCAAACTGCATTTAGGTTTAATCATTGTGCCATCACTGCGGTGAGCAAAGTCACAAATGACATTCTAAATGCCTTAGACAGGAAAATGCATTGTGCTGCCTTATTTGTTGATCTCTCTAAGGCTTTTGATACAGTTGACCAGGGGCATGTTGGACAAAGTAAAATGGAGATATCCAGGATAAGTGAAAAAACGCACTTTGACTTAGTGAGATCCGCTAATCGCGGCTTTATCGGTTGCACGTTTGCCGAGCCAGGATGAACAGGTGAAGCTATGTCAAGCCAGGTGTAGATAACCAGGATGAGAAGGTGAAGCTGTGTCCAGCCAGGTGTAGATAACCAGGATGAGAAGGTGAAACTATGTCCAGCCAGGTGTAGATAACCAGGATGAGAAGGTGAAGCTGTGTCCAGCCAGGTGTAGATAGCTGGGATAAGTCCACGTTTGCGGCTTTCTTAGCTAGACCACGGTATCCATCACAGATTTACTGATGGAGTAAGAGAAGACGCATGCTTCATATGTTTCACCCAATGAGCATTAGCTTCTAATGGAAACTAACAAGGAGGTGAAGCATATGCAAAAACGGAAATATGACTGCTGTTACCAAATGGAGAGAAAAAGCCCAACAGACTATAGCGGACCGACTGAATGTGTAAGGATGTAAAAATATCTACTTAGCCTACTAGTCACTTCACATTTTGTTTTACAAAGTTGTAGGCTACACTGTGTTTTAATTGCTTTAAATATGCTAGTTTCATGTATCTGTTTTTATGTGGTAAATGTGCTGGTTTTACCGTAAAGTGTCTTTGAGTAGCCCACCATGTAAAGCACTAAATAAATGAAATGTACTTTGCCTTAAAAGTGAGCGGAGGGAATTAACGTTACTCTGGAAATGGACCCTAATGACTCTAGGCTTAATTTCAAAGCCTTATTCACAACGTGTGAACATGTTTTACAACCATATGCACAAATCTCTATAAGCTATGTCTAATTCTGATTATCTTTCTACAAGTAATGTTCATACGGAACAATCAGAAAGGGAAAAAAACTAGAAAAAGAAGTAAGTGACTTCAATACATGCTGTGAGCATATTTGTAAAACAATGTATTATTCTAGTTATTTATTCTTCTGACAAGTGACAGCACCCAACTAAAAGATTCAGAAGCATTGTGGTGTTCCTTGTTTGATGAATGTCAACTACACTATATACGTGCAGGATGTAAGACTTATTGAGAAGGTTATGAAACCAAAGTAAGCAATAATAAAAAAAACATTAGACCTACATATTAAGGAGTAACACAAGCAACAAGAAAATGAAATCATGGATGTATTGGTCTCTGACCAGTCACTATTAGCACTGCCTTTAAATTCTTCCAGAGCTATCTTGATGGGAGACGCCAGTGTGTGAAAACTTTAAATCTTATTTGTTAACTATCTCGAAGGGTGTACCGCAAGGGTCGATTCTGGTTCCAGTCCGTTTTACCTTATATATAAATTATATTGTGCGCTAAAAAAACGCTGATGAATCACATGAACGTTCAAACACCATGGGTGCAGCATGGGGAGTAACTGGGGGGGTTTAGGGTCTTGCCAAAGGGCACTTTGAAATGTAGACTGCCGGGATTGAACCACCAAACTTACGATTTTGTAGACAACTGTTCTACCACCTGAGCCACCCAATGAATCATGTCACTCAAACCGATACAAAGCTCTTCAAGATGCAGCCAATGGGCCTCTGATTTAGCTGCTCTCTTAAGTGCTCTCTTTCTACAATCGAATCTCAGAGACAGATTCCCAAAAACCTCCACGAATAAAAACTTTTAGTAGTTACGCTGGCGTGTGTTCAGATCCCCGAGTGTTGCTTTAATGCTTCTGCAGCAGCTGCTGTGAACTCCGTTAGCTTAAGTCTCAGACTCACAGTCTGTAATTACTTTTAACTTCTA
>NC_045748.1:24389160-24398141 GCF_008692095.1 Etheostoma spectabile | reverse complement strand
ACACACACACACACACACACACACACAAACGCACACTCAGACAGCATGCCCCAGGGAAACGGCACTGCCCCCCTTGTAGCCGCTAAGCTACTTTTAATCATCTTTACAATTGCCAAGAACAGCAATTATGATGAGGGAAGATGGTTATTTTAGAGGTAGTTAACACTTGTTCACCTCCTACTGGGAGGACTGGGAGGGAGGATAAGAGAGATGTAGGAACAGAAAGAGGGGGAGTCAAACATGCAGACACAAAGAGGCAGTTTTGTTCTTCTAACTGAAGCTTGTTGGGGGGGTGTTCCATTCAGGTCCTTTACATCCTCAAACTTTCGGTTGAAAACAGATGCAAATTAAAGGTCAATACTAAAGGGAGATGGGGTCTAGTTTATGAGGACACCCACCAGCTAATTAGAAACCAGGATTTTCTGCAGCACGACCCCCAATTTTCACAGGAAGCGTAACGGCTGTGGATCCGCTCCGTACCAGCTCCGGCAATCCCCTGCCCTCCGGAGTCGAGACGCAGAGCTTCTATTTTTGCCGGAGGACGGAGAGCTCCGCAGCCATCCAGCGCACAGCAGATAGCGTCGGACAGGAAGTTGAGCACAAATAAAATAAAACATCCGGTTGATTTTCAAAATAAAATACAGTGTGCTCACATCACATCTCCCTGTACTACACCTTTACAACACAGCACAGAGTTGTTTCTTCTCCTCTCCTCTGGATGGAAACTAACTGTTGTTGGATTTGCGGTTCTGTTCCACGTGATCTCGCGATATCTCGTGGATCCTCGAGACTTCAGCTGTCAGTCATGGCCGCAGCCGTTCCGCAACAAATCCGGACCTGGTGGGGCGTTGACGGAGCACGGAGCCGTCACGCATCCGGTGCAAATTGGGGGGGTAACTCATGTTATACATACAGTACACACTGTGTGAAAGTCAAGACTCACAGCAGGTTGGCCTGTCAGCAAGAACACACACACACACACACTCACACACACACAGACACACACAGAGTCTCATTCTCTCACTCTGTCTGTCAGTGTCAGTCCCACTAATAGGATGCTGTCAGAGCATCCAAGCATGAGACAGACAGAAAGAGGGAGAGAGGAAGTGGTTGAGTGTAGTGTCCCTCTGTTGTTTACCTGATTGATTTTTTTCGCCAACAGACCCCTCCCCCCACCCACACACACTCCAACCACCCACACACAGCATGTGTACCTGGTCCTCTGGGCTCAGTGTGTTCGGATGCTGACGGTTAGAAGTTTAATGAAGATAAATCTGGCTGAACTGATAAGCCCCGCCCCTTCCAAATGGCCTCGTCTCTTCTGCTGAGAGACCCCCGCTGCCGCCCCTTGGATTCTTCATTATCATCGCATGACAATAGTAATTCTCAAATAATACTCAGATGACAGATTTAAAGTATAGAATACCAAACAAATATCTTGGTAATGCTATCAAAGCAGATAGTATTGGTTTTATTTGAGACAGACATGAGACAAAATTCAGTTTTAGGACTGAGAAACACTAAATCAATTATTAAAAATGATCTCACATTACAGTACAGTATTCACCTGAAAGAGTCCAAACCTGTGCAGCTGCCCTTGGAATTGGTATTCACAGTCATAACTGTGTGTGTGTGTGAGCAGGTGTTGCAGCAGTGAAATATGTTTTGTAGACAGGAAGTGACTCATTACAGTGTTGTGTCGTGTTGTCGCCTCTGGCAGTCTAGGCCTCTGGTTAACGAACAGATGATGTGACGGGTTACAAGACAAGGACACACACACACACACACACACACACACACACACACTCAGGTTGGATTCTTTTTGAGTACATATTTCACAAACCAGCAATGTGCATTACAAGGATATGAGCACAGTCCGAAATGAACCCTTGCCAAGCGCCAAATGTTTGGCGAGGAAATGTCAGAGAGCTAGCGCCACTTGGCGGAGAAAGGGTTGTACCAAAATATTTTTCAGACGTCATTTTGGTGAAGCAGGAGCTACGTCATTGGGTTCCTGTGCTGACTGCACGTCGACGCTTCGGAACGCCTGCCACCACGTCACGTCTGTTTACCGATCACTAATTAGCCAGTAGCTACGCGCCGACTTTTGGCGGGAGCCTTCCAAAAGAAAGCACGATCTAACTGGAGGATTGACCATTAGGACTTGCAGCCCCCACCAGAGAGTTTTAAAAGACTGTAGTACATATACACTCACCTAAAGGATTATTAGGAACACCTGTTCAGTTTCTCATAATGCAATTATCTAATCAACCAATCACGTGGCAGTTGCTTCAATGCAGTTAGGGGTGTGGTCCTTGTCCAGACCATCTCCTGAAGGCAAGGCAAGGCAAGGCAGCTTTATCTGTATAGCACATTTCAGCAACAGGGCAATTCAAAGTGCTTTACACAAAATCAGTTAAACAGATAAAACACAAGTACAAACAGTTAAAAATCACAAGCATTAAAAACCGGTAAAACACATGAATAGACAGTTAAAAACCAAAAAGAAACATTAGGACACATAAAACAACAATAAAAGTTACAGTGCAGCATAAGAAATTTAAAGAAATGAGCATTCATTTAAAGAAAGGCAGCATCAAAAAGAAAGGTCTTCAGCCTTGATTTAAAAGAACTGAGAGTAGCAGCGGATCTCAGGTTTCTGGGAGTTTATTCCAGATATGAGGAGCATAGAAACTGAAAGCTGCTTCACCCTGTTTGGTTCTGACTCTGGGGACAGAAAGTAGACCTGTCCCAGATGACCTGAGAGGTCTGGGGGGTCATAGTGTAGTAGTAGAGTTCAGATGACCTGAGTGGTCTGGGGGGGTCAGTGTAGTAGTAGACCTGTCCAGATGACCTGAGTGGTCTGGGGGGGTCATAGTGTAGTAGTAGACCTGTCCCAGATGACCTGAGTGGTCTGGGGGGTCATAGTGTAGTAGTAGACCTGTCCAGATGACTGAGAGGTCTGGGGGGTCATAGTGTAAGTAGACCTGTCCAGATGACCTGAGAGGTCGGGGGGTCTAGTAGTAGTAGACCTGTCCCAGATGACATGAGTGGTCTGGGGGGGTCATAGTGTAGTAGTAGACCTGGCCCAGATGACCTGAGGGTCTGGGTGGGTCATAGTGTAGTAGCAGATCAGAAATGTATTTTGGACCTGAACCGTTAAGTGAACCGTTAACCGTGAACCGTTAACTGAACTCCAAACTGAATGTCAGAATGGGAAAGAAAGGTGATTTAAGAAGTTTTGAGGGTGGCATGGTTGTTGGTGCCAGACGGGCCGGTCTGAGTATTTCACAATCTGCTCAGTTACCGGGATTTACACCCACAACCATTTCTAGGGTTTACAAAGAATGGTGTGAGAAGGGAAAAAACATCCAGTATGCGGCAGTCCTGTGGGCGAAAATGCCTTGTTGATGCTATGAGTTCACTGTACTAAAATGGCCCCCACAGTCACCAGATCTCAACCCAATAGAGCATCTTTGGGATGTGGTGGAACGGGAGCTTCGTGCCCTGGATGTGATCCCACAAATCTCCGTCAACTGCAAGATGCTATCCTCTCAACATGGGCCGACATTTCTAAAGAATGCTTTCAGCACCTCGTAGAATTAAGGCTGTTCTGAAGGCGAAAGGGGGTCAAACAGTATTAGTATGGTGTTCCTACTTATCCTTTAGGTGAGTGTATATTATGACTAGTGAAGTCTTAGTCTAGTCTAATATCCTCACAGTGTCAGGTTGACTTCTGGTCAACAACCCAGCAACACTGTCTCTAAACAGCACCTGTTTACTGGTTCCACTTATTATTCCACTTATTTAGTCTTTATTCATCATCCTCATGTCTTACTCATTATTTATTCATCCTTCTCAATCTCTATTCCAGAGCTGTTCATGCTTTTCATATTGTAAAATAATAACATTATACTATTTATTCCAGCATCCTCTGCACTATGCTTCACCTTTAACCCTCATGTTGTCCTTGGGTCAAATTGTCCCGTTTTCCTATATCAATGTTCTTTTTAATTCCCCAAAATAACATGACTGATTCCACCCAACGCTCTTTGGCAAGTACAAATCTCTACTTTCATTAATTTTGGGGCGTCTTATTCAATTTTATAGCATTTGAAAAACAAAATAAATGGAAGTGGTTTTGAAATAGTATTGAGTAAAAGTTGACATATTCCAGTCTGTGATTATTCATCAACATCCATTCCTTTAATTTTAGTCTAAATAATTCCTAATTTCTCCTTTTCTAACTCAAAACATTAGGTATAATTTTCTACAAATGAGGTTTGACCATAAACTCCAAAAATAACTGAAACTAAAGTTAATACGTTAGTGTTGCGTAGTGTTCAAAACGTCAAAAAAGTGACATTCAAAAAAGCATCAAAGGTGTTAATAAAGGGACAAATTTGTATTGTAAAATCAAAAAACGCGTCAACAAAAGGGTTTGATTTTCAATTTTGATCTGAAGACAACACAAGGGTTAAAATAATAACTATCACAATTCACTCCTGCATACTTTGCACTTCTCATTGCACCACTGTTTCTGTTTAAAGTATGTATGTAGAAATATATATATATATATATTAGTGTACAGTATATATTTAGATTGTTTTGTATGTGTAGGCGCATTGTGAGTAATGATGTTCCAAAGAAAAATTCCTCGGATGTGTCCTCATGGCAAATAAAGCCGATTCTGAATCTAATGTTCCACTTCCGGGATTGCCCCGGATTTTCTGTTTCCTTCGGCTTTCTTTGTGTTGGAATTTTGAAATCATTTTAATTTGGTGGATTTCTGAGGACTATTGAGTGCTCATCAGATCTCTGCAGGGTAAATTGAGACAGCTAGCTAGACTATCTGTCCAATCTGAGGACTATGGTTACCTGGTCCTCAGATCTCTGCAGGGTAAATCCAGACAGCTAGCTAGACTATCTGTCCAATCTGAGGACTATGGTTACCTGGTCCTCAGATCTCTGCAGGGTAAATCCAGACAGCTAGCTAGACTATCTGTCCAATCTGAGGACTATGGTTACCTGGTCCTAAGATCTCTGCAGGGTAAATCCAGACAGCTAGCTAGACTATCTGTCCAATCTGAGGACTATGGTTACCTGGTCCTCAGATCTCTGCAGGGTAAATCCAGACAGCTAGCTAGACTATCTGTCCAATCTGAGTTTTCTCTCGCACGACTATTATTCTACTACTATATAGAGTTTAGCGCCCCCCCCATGACGATTGCGATTGGTTTACAGAGCACGTTGTCCTCCCATTCCCGAATGCTATGTGGAGTAGCCAGACCCTCTATGGCTCTTCAATTTAGAGATGAAAAGCAATCCTCCCAGACTCATGAGGACCATTTAGCTGTAAAGGTCCTGACACACCAAGTCGACAGCCAAGAACTACTGGCGACGAAACCCGATCGTTCTCTTGGCAAAGAGGCGTCCCTGCGTTGGGGAGCGGAGGGGCCGAGCCACTGGCTTGTTCCACCCAACGTGCCTTCACGCTACGCCGGTTACAGAAAATGAGCCGAATGAAGTTGTCACCCACCTGGCGATAGCCATGTGCTTTCCTACGATGTGACAAGAGCATGTGAATCATAGACAGTTAAAGAAGTGGACCACCAGGTCCCGTTGTTCTGTTTGGAGACCAGTGAAGTCTATTAGAAGCTCTTTCCCGGTGATGCTGACCGTTACTGCGCAGCCTCCAACTGAGCTTGAAGACGTAGATGGGACGTGTCTGAAAGTTGTAAGTCTTCTGGTAGCTGTGCAAGAGAAATCTCAATCATTCCCAATCAGCAGAGACGGAGAGGTAGGTATATGTTAGGAGATAACATAGACACAGGCTAATTACTGCTAACTAACATGCTAGTTAACATTAGTAATTAAACCTAAACAGCTAATCTAAGTCCAAACTATCTGCCAGCTTACCCTGTACTGTACGGTAATTTCTCTACTATGCAATAGTAAGTCGCGTGGTTATGACACAATTGTTAGCCTATTTTAACAAAACGTCTCTAATGGAGCCTTTTATACATTGTTGTGTTTCTTTAGAAAAAAACAACAGACAAATAGAGTCTTTAAACTCTTCAGATGTAAAGTTATTCGCTGTCAAAGTGACGTCAAAATGAATGGGAGTCAATGGGATGCTAAATGCGGTTGATGGCTTATTAGCAGCAAAATGGTACCATGGGAGCTACTATTAGAGAGTAGAGGCGTACCCCCTTGGTGTGAATGAAAGATTAAGTTGTTACATGTTTACATATCTCATAATCAGGTCAAATTAAATCCATTTTCATCTCGTCGGGACCTGGAAATAGTTATTCATGGTTTTATCTCCTCTCGGCATGATTATTGTAATTTTCTGTATTTTTGCCGTGCCCCACTCCACGCTCTACAAACTCCCAACGATATAAAATGCAGCTGCTAGACTTTAACGGGCACAAGGAGAAGGCAACGCATCACTCCTGTTCTGGCTCACCTGTACTGGCTGCCAGGGAAAAATCTAGAATATATTTTAAAATGTGTTTATCAAAGCATTAAACGGACTTAGCGGAATGCAAAAAAAGGTTGTGGGACCATAAAGACAAATAAATAAATGAAATGGAAACTGAATCTCCCAGATACTGTATGTATTGATATCACACACACACACACACACACACACACACACACACACACACCAATAAAAGCTAAGCCAAGCTCCTTTCTAACACAGGGAGTCAAACAGTGAAAAAAAAAAAATTACAACTTATACAGTATATCTACTTAAAATATCTACTTTTGTTTTTAAAAAGTCCAGACGCTTTTGCCCTCATGACATTTAGTTATGCCAATACTCAAAATGATGTCTTATTTATTGATCTCACACACACACACACACACACACACACACACAAGTGTTTTTGTTGTCTAAAACAGTTCTCCCACATACAGTATTTGGAGTCATCCAGTGCAAAAATAAACATAATGATCATTATAACTGATATAAAAAGGACAAACTACATTTCTTTTAAAAAATAAATTAAAAAAGGCCCAATCTTATGCCAAAACTCAAAACAGTAACGGTTTAGAAGGGTAATGGACGACCTTTGGTCCCATCTTACTAGTCTAAGATACACCAAGATATACCCTAAGATAATTTTTGGGGGCTTTTTCTTTTATTCGATAGTAAGTAAGTAAACTTTATTTAATTAGCACCTTTCACAGGCAAGAAGGGTCACAAAGTGCTTTACAGCAAACAGCAAATAAAACAGCAACACATGAGATACTAAGCCATGTTGCTGGTTATTAAAAGCTTGTCTAAAAAGACGTGTCTTGAGGTGTTTTTTTAAAGTTTCCACAGAATCTAAGGCTCTCAAGGCCAAAGGGAGAGCGCTCCAGAGCCTCAGCGCCGCCACAGAAAAGGCTCGACCCCCTCTGGTGTAACTGTCTGAGGGACCGTGCTACTGAGATTACAGTATACGTTAGTCCATATTTTTGATAATTCCATTAGTGTGGGAATTCATACGGTAATTAAAAACAAATTTAACAAATAAGAGTTTAAAAAGGGATGTTTGTTCTAGAATGGTGCTAAAATATTTTACATTAAAAATATTTTGTTTACATTTTGTTCTTGAATACAAATGGTATTTTTAATGTTGAAGTCAAAGGTCAAATGACCAGAGTTTAGTGAAGGCCACACCTGTTGCATTGTGGGTAAAAGGGTATACAGAGAGAGCCAACGTGGCTTTAGAGGAAAAATATACGGGCTCAAACTAAGATTTTGCACGGTATTTCAGCCTAGTTATGTTTATTTAATATTGGTTGTAATTTCTTCGCATTTAATGCACGCTCTGCGCGGTTGTGATGCAAACATTGTGGGGCCCGTCTAGTTAAGGAAATGTGTTTAAGAGACTGTATAATGACTGAAAGAAGTTTATTTGACTCACTGTATTTCATGTGTTCATTTTCTTTGTAGTTTTAACGGTGTCTTACAATAAATATTAAAAGGACCTCTGTATGATGCGTGGCCGTATTCTATTGGACCAGTGTAATTACATCTGGTTTTAAAACGTGTTCTGAGGACAGTTAAAAGGTCTCGGCCTGAAGACCTGAGTGAGCGACCAGGAGTGTATAGGCGTGCAATAGATCTTGGATGTAAGCGGGAGCTAGACCATGCAAGGCTCTATAAGTAGTGATTACAATTTTAAAATGCATTTTAAAACCTATTGGTAGCCAATGAAGAGCCCTAAGCACTTGTTTAATACAGACAGTGGATGAAAGGAAAGGTGGGAGAGGGAGAGGGGATGACGCGCAGCAAAGGGTCGCAAGTGGAGTCAAAGCGGGTCGCTGCCATGGGGCGCACGCTCTTACTGGGTGAGCTAGAGGTCGCCCCGCACATCAATCGTTGCTATCCCTCGGATGACGTGTTGCCGGCCTCATACGGGCGTAATGTGTGACAGACCTGCCTTCCATTGGTTTCCAAGACAAAACGAAGCACACCGTAGGAAACAAAACGGATGGTTAGCATCAGAGCTAGCGCCAATTGGCGGCCGGGATTTCCCAAACTACGGACATAAAGTCGATTCTTGGATGTAAGAATTTGGATTTATTGCTGATATTGATAGAAAACCTCCTGTAGGGGCTACAAAGACACCACCGTGCTGGCCAGAGTGTTAGCCTGTAGCTGGAAAAGACGATAATTCTCTAGCTCTTATGGCTGTAAAATGATTAAAATTTGACTCGGAGATGCTATTTTTTGTTGTTTTTTGACGTGTACGACAAGCTCGGGCGGATAGGGTTAAAGTCCTTAACCTAAAGTTTATATTTTTATAATACTGATTTGTCTAGTTCAATAAGAAAGAGGACTATTTTGATAAACCATGCTCCCAAAATACACTTTTGCACATTTCAAAAAGGATTTTTCCATGATTGGGGAGTTTTCCAGGAGGAAAAACTGATTTGCAAAATGCTCCAGTGGCCTAGAAGTCCTGGAAGCTTTATATCCCATC
>NC_045748.1:24387856-24389150 GCF_008692095.1 Etheostoma spectabile | reverse complement strand
CCCCCCCCCCCCCCCCCCCCCAATTCAGACAAAAAAGAAACTCTGTTCAAACTGACTCATCAGCAGCTGTTTTCTTTCAGAGACTGCGAGCTGCATTTTGTTTCAGGATGAAGAGCAGGAAATGAAGGTCAGACGTCTAATTGATGTTTTAATTAACTCACTAACCACTAGCGGCTCTTTGTAATTCCAGGAGGCTGACTGCGACTGTGTGACGACAGTGAGGAACGAGTGAAACGAGGAACAGGACCACATCCACGCTTGCAGCTTAGTGAGGCTGTCCAGCGTCCTGATCCTTGGTAAAGTTCATGTGTCCAGTGGCGGTTCTAGACCATTCCAAATCGAGGGGCCGGGCTGGGCTCACATGTCAGTTTTAGGGGTACCAAATACATTAAGTACAAGTACATACTGTACCACCAACCCACTATACGTTTAGTTCTAGAAAAGACTTACAATGCACACATAACAATAGACACAATACTCCTTCAGAGTTACATTTTAGTCATCAATGCACATTAATCATTTTTGGGGATAAATGTGGGGTTAAAAATGCATGAAAATATTTGCAACAGTTAGGGGAGCCAGAGGGGAATCAAGGCTTAATAATCCAGGGGCAGTGGCCTCCCTTGCCCCCCCCCCCCCCCCCCCCCCCCATTTCATTATGTTATTCAAAGGATTTACGATGTTTGAGTAAATGCTATATCACGGTATGTGACTACCCACAGCTAGGGTGGCTGTAGACTCTTAGTGCTGTACTCATTTGGGGTGTAAATCATAAATTGGATCATGTTATATAAATTCTTTGGACTATACACAATAGTTGCTGATCCTAATGTCTGTCAAAATAGGATTTCGATGTTATTCAGGGGCCAGCGATCGACACGAGACGATAGCATATGCCCAATTAACCCAATCAGTTCCATGTATGTTAGTCTCGCTTTGCCAGACCATACACATGTTGCAGAGCTGGTCTGAGATCATCCATTGCCATGACAACCTGTATTACCTGAATTTTCTTATGCAGAAGCCAGTGTGTGCAGATTTCCAGCATCATTCACCACACTTTACATCAGTACACACTATCTGCCTGTCTGAGTCTGAGCTTATCGCAGCAGGGAAAGCTCTGCTATGGAGGGTGAATGTTCTCTCAAAGACTTCTAGCTGTGCGCTTCAGTCCTACACATCACTCAAGGCATAATGTCCATGGCTGTGCCCCCAATTGTTCGTTCAGCTCCCGGTGCAGTCCTCAGTTTCTTTGTGTACTGTGAACAGGGCAAATGGCAACGTCTTGTCCTGA
>NC_045748.1:24385833-24387837 GCF_008692095.1 Etheostoma spectabile | reverse complement strand
AGTGCCTTAAAGCTGCATTCTATCTAATTTCCAGCAGGGGGAGACTCCACTGGTTTCAAAAAAAGGAAGTGGCGCTATAAGCGTTTATGGGAAAATTACCCAACTTCCCACTTGATTGATGTATTATCTCAATACAAATTTTCCTAATAAGTTTATTGCTTCAATCGCGAGTTTTTAATACAGCATTTTGTAAAAGTTTCAAACTAAGAAGTTTCCAGTACAGCAAAGGAATGAGTGTAAGACATTAAGAGGGGGACAAAATAACAATAATAGTAAAAGTAAGATATCTACGTAAATAAGTCAAGTGAAATACGTGAAAAAAAAAAATTAAACACCACATAACACCACAGTCACATATGATCTTGATCTTATGCTACTTGCAGTTTTGTAACAGTCTTTGACATTTTGCACCATTTCCTTGCACATTAATGCCGTGATTAGACTTCCTATTCCCAGTCAGCTTCATTTTACTGAAGGTGCAGTGATTGTAATTTGTGTTCCATCAATGCAGCCAATCACATTGGGAAGTCCTAAAAGAAATTCAAATTACTTAAACCACTCTGATCTTGCAGCGTCATGTCATTAACCAGATTATAATTAATAATCATTATTTGTAAAGGTTTTACATTATTCATCTGCTGCAATTCTGTGGAACTCTTCTTTAATGGCTTTGACTGGTTTGTGTCCCGGGAACAGTACAAACACGCCTTTACAAAAATGCTCCATATCACCAATGTTGTAAAAAAAAAAAAAATTGTAGTTTGCAAAAAACGTAATGCGACACAAAGAATGGGATGTGGAGCATGTCAACGATGGATGATGTTAGTGATATAAGGACTGATGAGGTTTTGTAGGCTACATATCTGATAGACGTAGTTATCCGGAAATGAAAAGACATCTATGGTCGGGGCCTCAACATCATCTCCCGACATGTGTTTAACTCCCTGTGAAATAATACAGCTTCCTCATTTACGGGATCGTTGACAAAACGACACGCCATGTTCGAGAAAAAAAAAACTTTTGTCTTTAACGTTACCGAACTGAGTCAATAAAACGATCCTATTTCATCCGTGCAGACGACAAACTGCGCTAAAACGCGCCTGATGGACTAAATGAATGAATGAGGAAATGAAAGAGCGCTGTGTCAGAGGGAGGAGACTGAGAGAAGAAAACCTGCTCCAGACCAGGTCCACTTCACAGGCTCAGTTACCATAGTAACTGACTCTGAGGAGGACTCTGAGCTCTCTTTCTGAAACAGGGTGGAGTTACCCCAGTGGCGATTTAGACCCTTTTTAAGGGGGCTCAAGCTAATCTAAATTTAATTTCAGCCCCCCTAAAAAAAGATTCTTTATTTCTAAACCCCAAAAAAATAATAACTGACAGCGACGTGCTCTGTGTTTAGATCTAGAGACATGTTTGTTTTAATTTTTTGGGTCACAATACAGATTTTTTTTGCTGTCATAGAGACGTATTACGCTCCAGTCTGCTTCCGTGTGTTCCAAGGCACTTTTTTGCCCAACTTTGGGAGACGGGAGACAACTGATCAGTCCAGTAAATTCGGGTTTGTGCGTCGGAGCCTTACAGGACTTTGCCTTAAAATCTTAAAATGCCAAAACGAAGGAAGCCCAAGGCAATATCTGGCCTAAATGAGTGAAATCCTGCAGAATGTCCATCAGCAACGGAGCAATCCCGGAAGTGAAACGTCGTGGCTATAGACTACATCATACTTGATCTGCATAAATTGTACTGTTGGCGTTCAAATGGCATGTTTGTCATGCGTCATTGCATATGAATTCAAACTCGTGCCTATTACATACAATACTTACACATCAATCAATGTCTTTTTGATTCATTGCAGACACAAATGAACCATAAAAATGCCATTCAATCCAACCACACTGACTCTAGGAAATTAGGTGTGTTTGCAGAGTGCAGCTGAAACACATGAAGCTAAAGGTCCAATGTGCAATACTGACAGCTAGCGTTTAAAATGGTTACTGCAGT
>NC_045748.1:24381674-24385823 GCF_008692095.1 Etheostoma spectabile | reverse complement strand
AACATTCAAAATAGTGAAAAGAGTTGTCTCCCCCGGCCCCTCCACCCCTCCGCCCCAGCGTCAAAGTAGAATTCATTTATTTTGTGAAACATATTGAATTTGGACATTGAAGATAAGCTTACTATAAGTAAATTAGCCACAATGGTAGCCATACAATTAAGCTTAAGGAGTCCATGTGACAACATTAAAACACAAAGTATGAATAATATCCATTTATTTCCATTCATTCAGTCCAGTTTAATATGCAACTTAATTATATATAATATATGCAGTAGAGGGCAGCTTAGGGGTCGACAGAAGTATTCGTAAGTAATTTAGGATACAAATTAAACATATGAAAACAACTTTCCTCAGAGTTCTCACAGACTGGAATGTGACACGTAAAATAATTCACAGGACGCAGAGTCCAGTTGCCCAGGGCTTTTTACAATGTTTCAATCAACTTCCCATCTCA
This sequence comes from Etheostoma spectabile, assembly GCF_008692095.1. Lineage (NCBI taxonomy): Eukaryota > Metazoa > Chordata > Actinopteri > Perciformes > Percidae > Etheostoma > Etheostoma spectabile. The sequence goes on along the minus strand of NC_045748.1, from coordinate 24,385,369 downwards.
CAGCGCAGCGTCCTTCTGTCTGGGCTGTGTGTGGCTGTCATCTGAGGTCATGCATGCCACTGCATATAAAGGGGGGAGTGTAATTCGACAACAAGAGCCAGCTGTGTCAATCAATTCACCTGGCTCTCCTGATCCATCCCCACACCTGTGTCCTACTGAATGCAATCCATGTTGACTATGGTAGAATTTTTGCTTGCCATTTCAATCCTTGTTTAGTTAATTCAACTCATAGGGCCTATCTCTGAAAACAGAAGTAAAGTTCTTCACTTGCTGACTGCCTGAGCCCCACAGCGGCCTCAGTATATAAGAAATTGCGAAACAAGAACTCCATGAAGACACCAAAAAGATTGTTGAATTTACTTCATGCAGATTTATTTGCAACTAGTCTATATCCGCTGCAGGGTAAATCCAGACCGCTAGCTAGACTATCTGTCCAATCTGAGGACTATGGTTACCTGGTCCTCAGATCTCTGCAGGGTAAATCCAGACAGCTAGCTAGACTATCTGTCCAATCTGAGGACTTGGTTACCTGGTCCTCAGATCTCTGCAGGGTAAATCCAGACAGCTAGCTAGACTATCTGTCCAATCTGAGGACTATGGTTACCTGGTCCTCAGATCTCTGCGGGAATCCAGACAAGCTAGCTAGACTATCTGTCCATCTGAGGACTATGGTTACCTGGTCCTCAGATCTCTGCAGGGTAAATCCAGACAGCTGCTGACTATTCGTCCAATCTGAGGACTATGGTTACCTGGTCCTCGATGTCTGCAGGGTAAATCCAGACAGCTAGCTAGACTATCTGTCCAATCTGAGTTTTCTGTTACACTACTAACACAACTTTTGATTGTACACACGTTCCACCAAAACAATGTCCTTCCCGAGACTATGCAGCACCGTGGCTCTGTCCGGATCTTAGCACCGCCCATAACAGCATTTCTTTAAACCAATCACAAACAATAAACCGGAGCATTTTTTTCAAAATCATCATATCATCGGAGCACGTCCAGTCTGAAATAGCACTTGATGGCCGAGCAATTCTGATAGAACATTTGCTCCAAGTGAGAATGTTAGAGTGAAATTGAACACTCCTGTAGTCTATATGCTTGGGGGGGAGGGTCTTTAACACTACAGTAAGCTATATACCAATGTTGTTTTCAATGAAAAACATTCGCACAAAGCAAGCCAATCCACTTTTCCATGGTAAGAGCATTAACCCTCATGTTGTCCTTGGGTCAAATTTAACCCGTTTTAAGTTAATTCTTGTTGTTTTTGTAACAAAAAAATTTTTCGTCGAAATAAGCATTACATTAAAAATATTAAACTTAGGAAAAAAACTTTTAAAAAAGCACCCACAACATTGAAAAACTGACAAATGTTGTTAAAAGCGATAATAATGTTGAGTTTAACATGGTTGACAGGAAGACAACACAAGGGTTAAAATGAGAAAAAAAAAATAATGGGACCAAAAGAAATCAAAGGACATTTAGAATAGATAAAAATGTGAGATTAATTGTGATTAATTGCGAGTTAACTATGACATTAATGCAATTAATCGCAATGAAATATTGTAATCGTTTGACAGCACTAATAAATTAGAAAGGCTATTTATGTTAGTAGCTTCAAGATTGATGTTATAGGCTACCTAAATTGTGAAAATATCGGGTTGCAATATTGGGAATCAGACCTGCGGCCCTTTGTTGGGTGTCATCCCCCCATCTCTCTCCCACCTTTCCTGTCTATCACTCTGAATTAAAGGGGGAAAAGCCTCCAAAAAATAATTAAAGAATATTTGTGAAAACATCACAAACCATCTATTTATAGGCTGGATTTTAAATCTTCATTTGTTACACAAGATTATGGATAATCAGATATATAAAACATACAATATAAGGACAGAAGTATGTGTTAACCCAGGCAACGTCCCTCTTTGTGATTATTGGCCATCCCATGTGTGTCCACAGAATTGACAATGATGACTTTAAAGTCCATCATGTATTCCCTTTGGGTTTAACGAGACAGCAGAGATACACAATTAAGAGAAGAGCTTTGAATTTTGTACTTCAGGGTAAGTTCAAATGTCATATTTCATCAATCACAATGATTTCTGCTGTTATATTTAGAACAAATTGAGCTTTTCCTGACCAGATGGAGTTGTTTACCATTCATGCCGGAGATGGTAAGACACACAGGAGCATCTTGCAAAGGTTGCTACGTCAGCCTCAGAAGCAGACCATGTTTTTCAAGAAATGCAGTGCAGGAGCAGCCTCGGGTCACATCGCGGGGTTGAAAAGACAACACGCGATCATCAGCAGGTATTACTGGACTGGAATGGAGGCGGATACATCCCCAAATGGGTTAGTTAAAAGGGTCACTCAAAACTACTTCAGTTTATTTACATGGAGGCCAACTGAACAAATTTGTCAAATTAAGCAATAACTGAATGGATTCTATTAAAGAAATTCCCTTACTTACTGTTACTGCTTGACTCTGCTACTCTTTGATAGTCACATTACTATTTTTTGTGTAGATTGGCAGTGCTTAGTTATTGTGGTTGGCACAACATCTAAAACTGATCACTTGCAGCTTGATGTTACTGAGTGGGACTTGTTAATTGGGGCTGCCTCCACCTACAGGCATTGGACCCTCGTAAGTGCACTTGAATCAATGCAATTCAATCAAATTTACAACTCTGACTATAAAGTATCCTGTAAAAGGCCATGTAACCAAAGGGGGCCAGATTTATTTTTGGCGATCCATTTGGAGCCAGTCCCCAACAACTTATCACTGTAGGAATGCAACAAGGTAAGCAAATTCAGGATGCATTGTCCTGTCTGTTGTTAATGTTTCTGATGTGCTTAGTAAGTCTTTACTTTAGGGCATTCATGTGGGGGGGGAGATACATAACTGTATTAAGATAGAGATGTGACACAGTGTCCCATCCCCGTGTTGGTGTTCAAAGTAAGATATGTATCCAGTATGCTTCGTAAAAAGCCTTTTTTATAAAAGACACACATAAAATTAACGTGTATTTCATTTACAGGTGGCAGAGCTATCCTACATGGAGCAGCAGGGACTTTGATGATGACGTGACAGCAATAAACATCATGAGGGAAGACATTGCCAGGAGACTCATCGCTGATTCTGGTAAGCTTCTATTAATAGCATATCAACCTCACTGAAACATTTGTCTATACCTGGAATATCTTTTTATAGGCAACCTCAATGAACTCTGCCACTGTTGCGGGGTAATGAGCACTGGGGAAAGTGACACCTTCGAGGCACACATGGACCATTGAGTAGGAACCTATGAAGTTATTTTCCTGGATAGTGGGTTATTCATTTACACCAAATCTAATTTGTATATTTTCTTTCCATTGTGTTAGATTGAATGCACATTGTACACCCGATGGTTTCATTGGCTGTGTTTAGGACGTCCCAATGTGGATGAGGACTGCATGCACATCACTAACATGAGTGTTTATGATCTGATGCTGTGGAGTCCTTAAACTTCATAATTAACATCACCCTGGACCTCAAGTGAACCTCAAAAGCGTCATCCAAAAGGTTCAGCAGAGGATGCAGGCCTACTTCCCCGACTGTAATTCAAACCAGGTTTTTTGTTTATTTGGTATTTTGTCCTGTTCTAAGTAGGACTATATTTAACATTATGTAGTACTGATGCCCAAGACAAATTTCC
>NC_045748.1:24380361-24381664 GCF_008692095.1 Etheostoma spectabile | reverse complement strand
CAGGGGACAATAAAGTTATCTTGATCTTGATGACTCGTTATCATCACTTACTGTTCTTGACAAGTCGCAGCCTGGAAAGCCGAACCCAAATCCAAAAAGTTTAAGGGTCTGGCATCAAGAAAATGAAAGTCGCCCATCTCGAGGGGCGGCACCAAGCGTGCATTTGAAAATCTTTTTCTAAAGTTTTACTACCTGCCTTGTGCTTTCCCATCTTTGTGATTGTCCTCCCCGCCTTCACGTGATTCACCTGTTTGCTCGTTGCCTTGTGTATTTAATCTCTGTGTTCCCTTTGTCTCTTGTCAGATCCTTTCGTAGTGTTATTTTGTGTCTTCCTGTCGGGTCTGTTCTACGTTTGAATCTTCCCTGCGATCCGTCTCCCCCTGTGAGTCTTTGAGTTTTGTTTTTTTGGGGGGTTTTTTGGAAGTTGGACTTTGGTTTTTGACTGCTTCCTCCTGGTGTCGTTTGTTTTTGCTCGACCTCGGCTCAGGAGCTCCCTGGCGGAGGGGATTCAGGACTTCCTCTGGACTTCTAGGGGTGAGCCATTACCACAGAGAACTGGCATTTTCAACCTGACGTGCAGCCCTCGAGTGTCTCCGCTGACATGCAGCCGTCCAGAGTCTGCGTCGACCGCTTTCCCAGAGCCTGCGCTGACCATTGCCCATGAGACTTTTTTAACCCTTGTGTTGTCTTCCCGTCAACCATGAAACATTATCGCTTCTTCCGACATTTTTGTCACTTTTTCAAAGTTGTGTTTTTTTTTTCCAAAGTTAATTGATTATTCTAATGTTGATTTTTTTTCAGCACTTATTTCAAAGGCCCATTTTTTTTGTGAAAAAACGGGTCAAATTTGACCCAAGGACAACATGAGGGTTAAAGAACTCAGGATAGCTACCTCACTATAGCCAAACACGCTAGAGAGGCGCTGCACCTAGAAAGCACTGTGTAAACGGGAGCGATCGGAACAGTTGGAAATCTGAGGTTTTTGCTCACTGGGATTTCTCTGAAATACGTTTACCTAATTATTTGAAGCTCTGGCCACATTTAACATAAAAATCGGACATTGTAACATTTTTGATATGACAGAAAAATGAAGACTGGACTTATCAAGTCAGCTCTTGGACAAGTAGATTTGAAATTGTGTGAATAGATTCATTATTATTGTGGAGGTTGTAGATTTAAAAGGAAAGAAAAGAACCCCAAACCCTCAGTGTGGACAGAGATCTTTATAAAACCACTTTACAGCCATCTTAGAATCCAACAAATAGGCCGACGGCAGCAAATAGACTGCTCCGGTTTTTAATAG
>NC_045748.1:24374846-24380351 GCF_008692095.1 Etheostoma spectabile | reverse complement strand
AAGGCAACAGCTTATGCTGCCACCCCCCCCCCACCCCACCCCTCCCTCCATCAGTGTGTGTCCCAGGGTCAGGCTGTCTATTTCAGTATGAAAGTCCTGCAGGCAGCCTTGTGACCCTGGAGGTCCTGCTGCCTCTGAGATACCAGCCCTGCAATTAACAACCCCCTCCATCACTCCTTCCTGCTGTCTTCTCTCTTCGGTTTCTCTTATTCTTCCCTCTCCTCCTATAACTTTGCCCTTCTTCATCTTGTTGTCACTCAGACTTGTCTGTCTTTCAAATCCCTTTTTCTTCCCCTTTTTCTTCTTCAATCACTTTTTGTCATCAACCTCCTGGCCTTCCTGCTGTCACCTCTCCTCCTTCAGATGATTCATCTTCAGCTATGAACACGGAGGGAATTCTCCCCTGCTTTAAACACCTTGCTGTTTTCCCAAACATTTAATCCCATCTGTACATGACCATGAATGTTCAACTAAAAACTATTATGGAACTAAAAGTTGGACTGTCTTTGTGTACCTATATGGTCAAAATTGTTATTACCAAACAGAAAAAATAAACATTTTAGTGTAAAATTAGTGTTCATGTCAATGTATCCTGTCAACAGTATTGCTTACTTTTAAAATGTATGTCACTTAACATCATTGAATACATGCTCTCAGTGGTGGGGTGCTCGGACTCGAGTTGCTATTCTCTGGGCCTACGACAACTTGGACTTGGGCACTGATGACTTTGACATGAGATCTAGAAAATCAGACTCGAGCATTGATGAAATAGGACTCTGAAGTTGGAGGAGGTTTCTGACTACTTTTATGTGTAACAGGCAGTGATGGTGCACTTTGAGTCCTGGACTTGGACTCATGTCCCCTTATCACAAAAGCTGTGGCAGTTTCAAAGAATCACTTAAAATTCTGTGATGGGCCCATGGAAGAATTCCGTGAATAAAAAACGGCCCCTGAATTTAAGGGTTAAGTTAAGGAAAAGGTTGTGGGTAGGCTTACGTTTCCATGTCACGTGGGACAAGAAAGGTGCAGTTGGGTTTAGGAAAAGAAGAACAGGACGCGGGACAACAACGGAACTGTTGGGTTTAGGGAAAGACAAACGGTACGCGTAACAACAACGGGACTGTTGAGTTTAGGGAAAGAAGAACGGTACGTGTAACAACAACGGGACTGTTGGGTTTAGGGAAACACGAACAGTAGAAAGGTACGCGGGACAACAACGGGACATTTGGGTTTAGGAAAAGAACGGGATGCAGGATAACAACGGGACTGTTGGGTTTAGGAAAAGATCGGGATGCGGGATAACAACGGGACTGTTGGGTTTAGGGAAAGACGAACGGTATGCAGGACAACAATGGGACTGTGGGGTTTAGGGAAAGAAGAACGGGACGAGGGACAACAACAGGACTGTTGGGTTTAGGGAAAGAAGAACTGGCACAGCTGGGCTTAGTAAAATAAGAATGTGATGGTTGGGTTTAGAAAATGGGACACACGGGACACGATCCCCGGTCTCCTGGGTGAAAGTCCTGTCTTGTCTGACCCATCCAACCCCCCAACCAACCTCCCTATGCAGAGATATATATATATATATATATTCGCAACCGCAGTCGCTCTTAAAGCTACGTCATCTTCTCATTGACTGTACTTTGGCATTGTTTTCCGTGGCGGCCACACGGAATTGTCACACGTTCACGTGATGTGGTGTTAACAGAATTTTGGGACCAGGCCGGTCCGAGTTTTATTCTCAAGACTTGTGACTCAAACTCTGGTATTGGTGACTTGATTTGGACTGGACTCGGAATCTTCTTTGCTGACTCAGACTTGGACTCAAACACTGGGGACTCAAGACTTGACACATACTCTACAAGTTGGTGACTCGACTGTAAAACTGCATGCTCTAAAATACAAGTGATGACCTATTCCATTAGATTCCTCAAATTAAGTCATGTATTATAAATACTTTGGATTACTTTTGTAATGCTTCAACATTGTCTTGCTGAGCTCATTTTCCATGACAAAAATACATTCCTGACAGTGTCCTGGCTGTGCTTCTTCTCTCACTTCACCCATACCCCAATTACAACATCCTCACCTCTCCACTCCAAAGATCTGGAGGAAGTAACTCAGCGCCTTAAGTCTGGCTCTTGTTCTTTTTATTCCATCTCTAGCAAACTGTTTCAATCTTTCATGCTTTATAAATACCATCGAAAAACATATTAATAGCTCCCTGCAGACTGGCATTTTCCCTGCTTCTCTCAAGCGCGCTGTTGTCTCACCTCTGTTAAAGACCAAATCTGGATGCAGCAATAATTCATAGCAATTTCCAATGTCCCTTTTCTGAGCAACTGGACTAACATCTTTCAATTCACAGTATATATGATACATATCAATCGGGACATCATTACATACCCTTCACCATACATGGAGATTGGCATTGGATCTATGAAATAACTGGCCTTAAATAATAAACATCTGCCTGTCTCTATGGGAATTTAACATAGTGGAGTGTATACTTATGCCCCCTGTATTTTAAGGATGAAAATTCATTTATTTACATTACATTATTCGTTCACAAAGAAAGTTGGTGTCCTTAAAATGTTGGATTTTCCTACGATTTTTTGGATTGAGGCGTTAAGATCAATTTCCAAGAGATGTTTTTTAATTCCTTTTTTAATCAACTTTAGCTTTTCAGAGTGCATAATGGACTTCTTTTATAAATATGGTGCACTCAAACGAATTCTTACTGACCAGAGCTAAGAATTTGTTAACAAAGTTAGTCAAATTCTGAAACATTTGATATCACTGTATTCTTCTACATCACATCACTTGGGAGAAAAAACATATCACATTCATTTTGAAGTACTAAACAAAGTAGCAGACTGCTTAACTCTCAGTTGTCTCACTTTTAATGTAAGTTAATCAGTGGGCATGTATTTCTCTATTAAGAGAAATGTTACACAACATCAGCTTGATATCTGTATTATGGGAGAGGCGATGCATATCGTTGATCATTTTATGTATATGGGCATAATAATTGATTCTAACTTAACTTTTTAAAAACACAAAAAAAAAGATATCCAATTGTATCAAAGCTAGTTTAGAAAATTTAAGACATAAGAGACCAGTTAACCACAGCTAAACTTTTTGCATTCAATGATCTCACATTTATCTTACTGGTCTACAAGCTGGTCCCAGGCAGGTGGGACTACGCTAAAACCCTTAAGTACCCTTTACAAACTAGCTGGGAAAGTTCTTGGCAAAAAACTAAGAAACTACCATCACAGCACCATCATAAAAAAACACAACCTATTAACCTTTTGACAGGTTTCTCTGATTTACAGACATGTGCCTGATGTATAAATTGACCCATGTTCTTGCACCACTCAAGCAATGGGGGGCATTTTGCAGAGCTAATGTAAGGGTCTCCAGGGATTCCATAAGGTGACTGCTACATTCAATTTAGGAAGACTAAATTTGGTCAGTCAGCTTTTTTATCCACTTTACATTAGAAATTGTGTAAGTCTTAGCAGTTTTAAAACATCCTTAAAGACTTGGCTGAAGGAGAATCATTGATCTTATTATAACATGGAATGCATATTTTACATACTGGTTTATAGGGTATGTAATGTTAGTTGTTTGTTGTAATGTCATAGGTTGTTGATATATCTGTTTTGATTGTATTGTCTTCAGTGTCTATTGTCCTTTTATGTCCATTGGCCAGGGACCCCGGATGTAAATGGGCTGTATAGCTAACTCTGGTACAGGGCTTAAACTGTGCTTGGTCCCTGATAAATAAACTAATAATAATTTTCATATCCACTGCCAGGTCAACCTGAACATGTGTGCCAAGCTTGGCATTGCCAGAAGCCTCTGTGCCCCATACCACCCACGTACCAATGGCTCGGTGGAAAGGCTCAATAGCACCATTTAAGGAGAATCATGTACATCTTTTTTTTTTTTTACATCTTTCTATATATGATATACCTTTATGTGTGTAATCATGGTGAATAATTGTATTCCTTTGAAGATATCAGGGCTTTGAAAAAAATGGTGCAGGACCACCCAAGCGACTGGGACGAAGATATAAAGCCCACCGCATTTGCTCTACGCACCAAAAATCCAATCAGGACAAAATACTCCCCCATATTCCCTCATCTGTGGAAGGGAGGCCCATTACCCGTCTGAAATTCCAGACAAGTGGCAGGCATAATGGCATTTCCCTGCAGTGTAGAAGTACTTTGGCAGTAATGGTATCTTCTATAATCCGTCCTTGTCCTTGTGTTCATTTATCTCCACCAACTGGCTTGTGGTGGGGGACCTGGTGATAAGAAAAAACATTCGCCAGGAACAAAGAAAGGGGGGACAATTAGAACCTGATTTGTTGGGTCCGTACACAATTCTTAACATTGATGGGGAAAGTCTTGACCTTCAAACAGAAGGAAAAGTATTTTAGAAAATACTTAAAAAAAATATGTGGAACCCCCACCAAGTATACCAGGTAAATAGATTGCTGCCTCCACCTCTTCCGGCACTGCAGCCTAGCCCCTTGAGGTGTCCCAGGGTTCCCCGATCCCCCATTTTACCACTGAATCCACAATCGTGCACCTCGTCCAAAAGTCTCCAGTGTCCTGTCTGTAAAACTTCAAATTCAGTCACCCCAGAGTAACGGAAGTATAAGCTTCATTGCCAGAGGTGGGTAGTAACGAGTTACATTTACTCCGTTACATTTACTTGAGTAAGTTTTTGAAAAAATTGTACTTCTAGGAGTAGTTTTAAATCACTATACTTTTACTTTTACTTGAGTAGATTAGTGAAGAAGAAACTGTACTCTTACTCCGCTACATCAGGCTACAATGAGCTCGTTACTCGTTACTACGCTTCATTGTTTTTACCCCAGCGTACATCTCATTTTAATGTTTTATTTTGACAGAGAGAGAGAGAGTCTTCCGCTGAAGGCTCTACCACGTGACTGTGCTTAACCAATCACACGTCGTTGTGCGGTCACGTGATCATACTCGCTTCAGCAGCGCATCATAGACCTATAAAGAGGTATCTCTTTATAGGTCTATGCAGCAGCGGGACAGGTTAGCTTTACAGTCGTAGCAAAGCAAAGACGTCAGAATCAAACGTCGCCAAGGCAACGCAGACCAGGAGGACCCCCCCGGCCCCATAGTGAAAGCATGGTTACCTTTTAGGAAAAGTGGAAACAGCAGCTACGTTATGCGATGCCTTCTGTGTCGACCAAAACAAACGGAAATGTGAGGGTTCAACAACTCAACATCTGACTTGGGGAGACGTAGCGGTAGTTTTAGTTTCTGCTGTGGAGAGGTGGATGTTTGTCTTTTAGGTTACATACAGTATGTTTTACACATGCAGTATCCATCCAAATTTGATGTGACAAGTCTCTCAAGTAAGCTATTTTGTAATTAATAAATACATTTTAATTTATTATATTGATTGGATGAGCTATAATTTGCCTGAATATGATTATTTTGTAATTTTGTGGGT
>NC_045748.1:24374715-24374836 GCF_008692095.1 Etheostoma spectabile | reverse complement strand
CTTGTGTTAAGAAATAAATCAGACGCTACTCAACAGTTACTCACTACTTGAATAGTTTTTTCATCAAGCACTTGTTTACTCTTAAGTAATTATTTGGATGACTACTTTTACTTTTACTTGA
>NC_045748.1:24371332-24374705 GCF_008692095.1 Etheostoma spectabile | reverse complement strand
TCTGAAGTAATAGTACTTTTACTTGAGTACAATTTTTGGCTACTCTACCCACCTCTGTTCATTGCAAATGACTTTGAGCAACAACATACTGTCATTTGCGTCAAGACTTGGGCGACTTTTTGGAAATTGATGCTGCATTCAATTACAAATTAGTCCTTGGTAAATAACTAGTCATCTAATTCTCATTAATACCAGAAATCTTGTCTGGAAAAAAGCAAGGGGTGCTTTGGAGTAAGGTAGGACCCAACAAATTGTTTGCCAGAGACCTGCAGAATCTGGCCCCTGGAAGACAGGCAGAGAGGAAGGTAAATGCATTCATTAAGTATTTTCATGGAAATGCTTAACTACATATTTTAAAGACCAATGTGTAACTCCACACAATTGTCACTTAATGTTTAAATGCATTTATTGTTCTAATAAGACCAGTTTGGGATCTTGACATGATCTCGCGTGTATTGTGAAGGTCATTTATCCAAAGGAGAAGCGTCTTACATTGGCTCCCCCCTCGGTGAAACCCATGACCAAATTTGAAAATGCAAGGATATCACAAGGCAAGTAATGTCAGTGGTAATGTCATAAAATGTTCTTAGTTCCAAAATAACTGTTTTGCTAATCTACAGATCTTTCATGAGACACAAAAATATCCATATGTCGCGAAGAACTTCAGTAGGACTCAACGTCCTGCGGGGCATTAGTCTGCAAGGTGTGTGTGCAAATGACCCTTTGTTGAATACAGCTAATGACTGGTACTAATTGTACTGAGTCTTTTGTAGGGCTTGTCCTTAATGATGATTGGGGAATTTTAGTACCGATGAGGCTGCAACTACTCAGTTGAGAAAGGAAATAGCTTGCAGATTGGTATCTGATTTAGGTCCATTTGTTTTATATGATAATGTATTATCGTCAATGTGTCTGAGAAACTATTGACAGTTGTAATGTGTTACAAAACCTATCAGAGCTATGCAAAGCACGTTGCAATGCATGCCAATGTCCAGGAAGAAATAAAGATTGTCATGATGACTGGGTAAGCATCTTGAAAATTCTGTATATTTACAAATGTAATGTAAAAAAGAATCTACTGCTATTCTTTTTCTCAGATTCAGTGCTCAACATACAGTTTGTGTTTCATTGGGTGTGTTGGGAGACCACCTCTGAACCAGAACTACTTTTGTCCAGCATGTACTTTATCAAAACCTCTTGTATGGGTTGTTGTGGTTGTTGTAGTATTGTGCAGTGCGGCTGTGGCTCAGTTGGTCGGTGGTTCCATGCATGTGATGTTTCTCATGTTGTACTGTGCTGATGTTTTATTTTGTCCACAAGGGGCGCACTTGGTTAAACCCAGAGAGAAACTCATATCACATACACATATCATATATAAAGATGAATACGCTCATTAAAGAATACTTTGCTGTGTCTGAGTTTGATTTGAGAACTTTACATCAGTTTGGATGGAATGATTCAATTGAAGACACAATGCTTGGTTAATTCGGAGTTAAACTCAAGTAACACTGTATTACAAGCCTTTGTTTAGCAAATTCAGAGTGATATATTACTACATCTCAAACCATATAGGCTACATAAAAGAAGACAATGCCTACGCATTGTTTTGCATGCATTGTTTTAGTCCGGCAGCGCCACCGCTAGTTAGCATAGCGTAGTGCATGGAATCCTGTGTTGCCGGTTAGTATGTTGTGAGTAAAAGTGAGCCAACAAAAAAAAAAATGACTTACACAAAGAGAAAAAAATGTGTTGGCCCACCAATCTACAGCAAGGGGAGACCGTGAACAGGCCTATTTCAGCAAACGGTGGCATATCCCTTTAAGACCATGCATTCAAACGGCGTTGTGTATTACCACTTTTCTGTGACTCTGTGGTAGCAATTGTGTATTTTGACAATATTTGACTACGAGTTATTGTTACTCTTAAAATATATTTAACTGGGGCGCCTGGATAACTCAGTCAGTGGAGCTGGCTCCCATAAGTAGACATTTACTCCATTCTGCGGTCCTTTGCTGCATGTCATTCCCCCCTCTCTTCTCTTCTCCTAAGCTGTCCTAGTAATAAAGTCCTAAAATGGCCAGAAATAATCTTTAAAAAAAAAAAAGTATCAGTCACACTGTGTAGCTTAGAAGGTGGCTGTGATGAGTCGTCAACATGGCCGTAGATGCGAGGAACGAAACGTCATAGATCTCATCGGGTATTTCCTAAACTAACCAGTTGTGTCAACTCAAGACAAAATGTTACCTGGTGGCTGACAAAGGTGATAAATACGTGACTGGAAGCAAGAAAATGTAGAGCTGTGATAGCTCATTGCGTAGAGCTGCGTCATCATTTATTATATCTTTGCCTCCAGATCGAAACCAGCTCAACACAAACTTATTTTTGTAGGTTGCTGTGTTGTGGTGCATTTTCGCAATAGTAGATCTGGGTAAAGATTTGAAAATCACCAGGATGTGATTGTGTGACCATTTTTGGGACAGAGGCAGACTACAACGGCAGCTGTTACTGTAGGTAAACACAACCTACCGAAACCAGTTAGCTTGAAAACCAGTAGGGACACAACATCGGGACATCTCTGCTGGATGCAATCATCCAGTTGCATAGCACTAAGATTGCAACATCGCTGCTTCAAAACCACAAACCAGTGGGTTATGTCACGGATGCTACATCCACTATTTTATAACAGTCTGTTATTAGGGTCACGATTAAGTTCCGGTCACGGGGTCATTCAAATGTACGGGTTCATCCTCTGGAATGCATGACTGGGATCAGGAAACTTTGTGGACATCTAAAGTGTATTTTTGGATTTATCTCACTCTGGATGGCGTTGGACGGACGGAGAGACCAAGAGTCAAAACAGCATCTGCCGTAGTAGCAGTAGCAAGTGATCAATGTAACAGTTGTTTAGGTTTAATAACAGTATTACACGCAGAGGCGACTCAACAAAGTTTCTAATGAAGAGCTGGTGTTACCCACCCACACACACACACACACACACACAGATGAGCTGTGGGAGTTGAATTGCACTCTGGTAAGCCCTCTGGAACTAAACTCATCATCCCAGACATCACGCCTCGCTTTCTCTCCCTCTTTATCCCTTCTACTCTAATCAATCAGTGACACGGAGACAGAAGTCAGTGTGTGTGTCTCTGCTGAATGCTGGAGTCGTTATTTAAACTTTTGTAACTCGGGATGACATCTGAGACGCCTACACATGTTGGAGTATGAATAAAACACCTCTGGGTCTCACTTCAGGCCGGTGTGTCTTGAGTTATCAGTCATGTTTCTTAGTGTCAATCCTGAACAAATAATTCCCTCATTAAATGAGTCATACATTATATAATTGGTTATGTAATAGATGGATTCCTGGTAG
>NC_045748.1:24363090-24371322 GCF_008692095.1 Etheostoma spectabile | reverse complement strand
ATGCCTTTCCTCACTGTCTTTCTACTTTGTTAGATATTGATTTTAGGTCAGGTCTCTTACATGGAGTTCTTGTAAACAAGCAAAAACTCTTAACATTCAGTGTTTCTTACCGTAACTTATGTGAATCAGCACTGGCTGTCAGGAAGTCAAGGATCCCCATGCACAGTAACGTGTTTATCCTTTTGAGCTTTAAGTTGAGCCTTGAGGAAATTACAGTTGTAAATGCTCAGCTGTAGAGATTTCATATCTCGGATTGTTCAGGTGCTGATGGAATTTCTGCTGGACGGCCCTCATTTTCGGCCGGATGTCCGTCACCTTCCTCTTTCTTTGTGTTGGCGTTCTGGAGGATTTCTGAGGACTATGGTTACCTGGTCCTCAGATCTCTGCAGGGTAAATCCAGACAGCTAGCTAGACTATCTGTCCAATCTGAGGACTATGGTTACCTGGTCCTCAGATCTCTGCAGGGTAAATCCAGACAGTTAGCTAGACAATCTGTCCAATCAGAGTTTTCTGTTGACGACTAAAACAACCTTTCAACGTACACATGTTCCACCAAAACAAGTTCCTTCCCGAGACTATTTTGCAGAGGCGCCATTATTGCGTTTGGTGCTTAGCACCGCCCCAGATGATTGTGATTGGTTCAAACACGTTCTTTTTTTCTCATATCCCCGGGTTGTTGTGTGGACTAGCCAGAACCTCCTCCGCAGCGCTGTGTAAGAAGGTCTGGCAACGCAAGAACACTGAACAGCAATCTCATGTGAGATTGACGTTGGTGTGGAGGATTTTTGCTATGTTGGCCAAAATAAAGCACCATGGAAGGCCCTCCCCTAAGCACCATTACATCTCAGCTATGGCCCAGTCCAACCTGCACAGACATCAAAATAATGCATCAACAATGACTAATGAACACCCACCACACACACACACACACACACACACACACACACACACACACACACACACAGCAGGCTCTTTGCCCAAATTAAAGTCCCAAGTCTAAATGGCCACAATAAAAGAGAGCACCAATGCATCTCACTTTACTTAAATTGCAGCCCCAACTCCTCCACTTGCCTTTCTTCCTCGGGGAGAAATCACGGGAGGAGAGAGGCAACGAGAAAATGTGTTTTAGAGGGATGAGACGTCCTTTTCTCTGAAGTGTCACATGAATTCGTCAACTGTGTGGCCAGAGTTTGTAATCCTATTTAGCTGCACGGCTTCCGGGAAGGCTGCTCTCGTGATTCCTCGCCAATCCATCCTCGATGATCCCTCCTCGATGCTAGCTCCCCGCGGCAGAAACGAGGGCTTTGAGACGGCCTTCACAGTGGAGGGACACAATCACTTCCAGTTCTAATGACGAGCTATCAAATAAGGGACATGGATCAATATGGACTGACTCATCTGCACAGAGATAATAATGATTATAAGCCCTAGCTTATAATCATGTGCAACAAGTGGTAGCGCAAGTATAAGAATATAAAAAGTTAGACGAAGATCAGGAAGTGAACTGACCTAAAACTAGACAAAATGGTGACTTTCAAAATAAACGAGAAGGGGCAAAGACATGCAGAATAAACATGATGCAAAAAACATGTCCTTCATGAGCGGTAATTGCACATGACAAAATTTGTCTTGAAAAAAATGATTGCACACTGCTCTTTGTCAGCATCACAAAGGGGTAGGTGGTTTGGAAGGTTGGGGGTTTGATCCCTGGCCCTGCAGTCCCATGGGCAAGACACTGAACCCCGAGTTGCCCCCAATGCTGCGCCATCAGAGAGTAAATGTGTGTAAATGTGTATCTGATGAGCAGGTGGCACCTTGTACGGCATCCTCGGCCACAGTGTGTGAATGTGTCTGAATGGTGAATGGTTCCTGTACTATGGAAAAGAGCTTTGAGTAGTCGTTAAGACTAGAAAAGCTAACTAACAGAACGTTCTGGGCCCATAAAAGAGGTCAACTAAAGAGAACTTAACTCAGGTAACATAAACTTAACATAAGCTTAAACTTATATAGCGGCTAATCAGGCCATTCTGACACAAAGGGGGTAGACAAACATTACATAGACAAACCACAATAACTACAACCTATGTTAAACCAACACTACCTAATATGAACTAAAGACAAATCAATCAAATAATCATAACTACCTACAAGTACAACTAGCAAAAAAAAGAACACAACTTAAAAATCAAATAGTCTGCCAGCCCCATGATATGGGGAAAACATGGAGCAGTCCAATTGTCCATTCCCTATTTAAACAGCTTAGCGTCCATTGGAGGTCCTTTTGTCTGTCGGCTAACGACCCCCAGCAGCAACTCCCCAGGAACTGGCAACTTAAAAAGAAAAGGTACTAATTTCACAGAATGCAACTTAAACAAAGATAATGAACCTGAAATTAGCTAAATTGACAGTTAAATAAATTTGTGCACCCAAATAGAAAACTATGTCAAATAAACTGTTTGTATAACTAAAGTGTGTGTGCAGGTATTTATTCTGTATAATGTGTAATGTGCCACCTTGAGTAGTTGTTGTTGCCATGATGGCGGCTCAGGCATTTTCAAGTGATCTTCTGTACGTACAAGAAATGAAATATTGGTTCCCCCAGCTTGTGCCAATAGACATATAGGAGGAGCTTGGGCACAGAGGATTAAAGTGCAGTGGAGAGTTGCAGCTTGTGCAGAATAGCAGCACAGTGTGTAAAGTGAAAGTGTATGAACTCAATGGTTGGTGCAATTGGCTGCGATGCAAGGGGCCTCAGCCAGTCCTAAGCAGGGACACTCACACACAAAATCTATCTCCACACATAAAGAATAAGAACAAATATCCAGTTTTTGGGTGAAACAAGTGTTTTGGAATATATCCGTATTAACATCCCAATCTGGGATTAGCAGGACTGTTGTTTTACTAATCAATCACAGTCCAGCCTGGACGACGGCCAATAATGTCCTGATTTAGAAAAATACTGGATGATGTTGAACCAGCTCCATTACTTCTGGCACGTCTCGTTATGATTTATCTCTGTTACCAAATTAAACAAAAAGTAATGCAGTAAAAAATAAGCAACTTTAAGTTAACTCTTATTGTGTTCCCCCGTTAAACATGAGCTTGTCCTTCCAGGTCGCTTTTTTAAAAACCTGAGCTGGTTTAATTTAGGTTTTCCACTTATTCTTGGAATTCATGGTCAACAAACCTCATTTATATCAAATTATACATACGTTTTTAGTTAAAGCCAGAAATTATGAATTATTTTGATCAATAGGATCAGAGGATGTTGAATGGATCACAGATGGGTAGATGTCAAAGTTTAGTCCAGATACTGTTTTGAAACCCTTAAATAGATAAAAAAAATATTCAAATGCTATAAGATTAAATAAAATACCCAAATATTTAAATGAAAGTAATCATTAATGTTACCTGAAGAATGTTGTATGGAATCATCCATGTTATATTGGGCAATTTGGTTGAAAGAAATCCATATTTCTGACATAAAACACTTTGAAACGAGTTAGTTTGACCCAAGGACAACACGAGGGTCCAATACAGGGGTTGGTCCTGGACATGTTAGCTTAGCACAAAGACTGGAAACTGCTAGACATGCTCCATTGCAAGAAAATCAGAAACCCCTTTTATTGGATATAAAAGCTGTTGTACATTGAAAAAAAAAGAAATAAAATCCAAGTGCAAATGAATCCATGAAGCAGATCTAGATTGTCTCGGCCCACGAGACAAGCATCCATTTCTCCAAGACATATGCATTATCATTATGGCTCTCAAATGTAACTACGGCAGTAAGCGCACTGTGGAAATAACCACTCACTGGTCTGTCCCCTGTGATAATGGCAGCTGAAGTGACACTAAAATTAGCCGTTGCTCTTCCCGTCTCATTAAAGCAGAAAAAAAGGCGGCTTCACGGGATTTCCACACTTACAATTATACTGAAGACGCGGAGCGCTGCTGTGCCATTTACCAGATCCCTGATCAGTCCACTGAATGATCATTAAGTGGTGTGTGAGAGCAGTTATCTGTAGGGGTGAGGGAGCAGCGCCAGAGACTATGTCTTAAATACCACTCACCATATCTTCATGTGGTTATTAATGGATATCTATAAAGTGCACTTTATTATTCCTCAGAGGTAGATTTTTCTTTAGATACATTCTTTCCCCAATGGTCAGAAATCCCAAAAATAGATTTGGATTGCTTGAATTCAAAAAACTCCAATTCAGATCCAAGATTCAAGTTGGAATAATTCACATAGCAACATCCAGGCCAGTACAGAGCTCTGTGACACCGCTACGGTGCTCCTTCGTATCAGCGGAAGTTGGTGGTTCAGTTACTGAAGAGTAGGTGACTTTGAGCCGGGTACTGAGCACCGCTAGGTGCCAGTCATTTTGCCTGAGATTACGGTTAAGTTTAGGCAAGAAAAAGGGACCTGCTGCTATTTCACACATGTGTGCGGGAGGGTGGGTGTTGTTGTCTGGGAGGGATGGCAGGGTGTCAATCAATTGACTGTGTCCCAAAATACATGTGCTGTATATGTGGGTGGGAGAGAGAAAAGAGAGAGTGAGGCAGTGGGAGTTGGCGAGATCTTCCAGGGAGGGCAGAAGGCAGCCTATGGTCTTTTAATCAAACCTTTTTAAGAACTTTTAAGGCCTATCTCTGTAGGGATCCTTTCAAAATGTTGTCAGATAGTCTTTTAGCACCTTTAGTGGGCCAAATTGACGATGCACATTTGCCCCACAGGGTTACGTCGCAGCCTGGTCTGTGGCTGCCGGGTACAGCATTCACACTTAATAGTGGACCACTTTCAAAAGGGTGTTGTTCTTATCAGTCACTTAAACACAAAAATATAGGGACATAAATAAATAATTAAATAAATAGGGACCGGGGGCCTGTTGCACGAAACCAGGATAAGGGATTAAGCCGGGATATTCAAGTTATCCTGGATGAATTTAACTTTGACTCGGTTGCACAAAACCAGGCTGAATTAAACCCAGCCAAGTAACCATGGAGATTTATTCTTTGCAGCTAGCCTGGTCCAGAGCAGGCTAACAGCCAGGCTAAGAGTAACCCTGGAGTCTCATGTGTTAAACCAGCTGCCGCTCTGATCCCAAATAAAAAACGTGTTTAACAGTTATTTTGTTGTCTTCTGCATGTATTCTGCTTAAACCTTACTATTGCAGTTGTTTAGATGGTTAGAAATGGTTGATGAAGTTGCAACGGTGATTTCAATGAAGTCAGTGATGAGGGCAATATACAAAGTCTCGTTCACCTGTGTTTCTTCACGCACCATAGCATGCCCATTTCTGAACCACGTGTTAGACGAAGAAGCACTGATATTGAGATGCGCTTTCAGACGTGAGAGGGTGTTTCAGGACACATTAGACCCTTTAGCATTTCCCGACGAGTACTTGAATGAGAGGTATCGATTTACCGGAGATGGATTCCGTTATTTGTGCCGACTGCTGGGTCCCACAGATGGTCTGTATGGCACTGCGCTTTTTTTTGCCAGCGGTATGTTTTTGTATGCTGTGATAGATGCCGAGACATTAAATAAAGGCAGTATTTGCCGAACGGTGTGTGTTTGGCACTGAAATCCTTGGCACACATCTTTATCACCTTCCCTGGCTACAGAGGAATGTGTTACATCAAAAAGGATTTCCACAAGATTGCAGGTAACAGGAATTATAGATTACAAAAAGTGTTACATTAACAGTCACCAGATGCGCCGACTATTTAGTGTTACAGCTTTCCCTAATGTCATTGGTGCACTGGACTCAGGGGTCCATGAGGGTGATTATGTCAACAGAAAATCCTTCCACAGTATCAATGTTTAGGTAAAAATGATTTGTCAACTGGCCAAAATGTATTCTGTGCATTAAATGTGTACTGAATAGGAAATATCAGATAGTTTCAGATGATCTGTGACGCTTCCTGCATCTTTACCAATGTGGAGGTAAAGTGGCCTGGGTCTGTCCATGACTCCCGAGGTTTTAGGTCCAGTACCATTTCCCAGACTGTCACAAGGTAGGCCACACATATTTCACTGCACAGTTGCGTCAGGTTTACTTATATGTAGTTGTAATGATTACACTTTGTATTCTCGGGTGAATTCTTTAGCGTCCTCTTGGGGGACAAGGGTTATGCCTGGGAGACGTACCTTCTCACCCCCCTTGCAGACCCTCAGACAGCAGCACAGCAAGGATACAATCCTGCCCATGCAAGACCAAGGGCCTGAATTAAAATGGCATTTGGCCTTCTGAAGGCACATTTTCAGTGTCTCCGCCACCTGAGGGTCGCCCCAGAGGGCCTGTGACATCACCGTCGCCCGCACTGTTCTTCATAACATTGCCTGTCTGACGAAGGAAAGGGGTCCTGCCCTGGCGCCGGAGATTGTATGGGACAATGCCGCCGTCTTCCCAGACGACACCAATGGTGTGGAAAAAATGACCAAAATGGGGTTACTTTCATGGTTGATGGGAAGACAACACAAGGGTGAAATAACAGAACTCTCAGCAGGTCGTAGGAGGATAATATGTATAATATGGTTAATATGTAATTAAATATAGCATGAGTAAGTAACTATAATACAAATGATATTGAACTGTGACCATAAATAATATTGAAAAGTAAGTACTTGTGACAGAGTGTGTGGAGTAATGGTAAAACAGGAACAGAAACTATGTATTGTGTATGCGGGTTTGAAACCTTGTCCCTTTTTACAAACAGGTCCTACATCGTCTTGGTTGTAGAACAGTCTCGTAATTCCCAGCTGTGTCTGGAACCTGCTCTCCTGCTCAGTCATTGTTTACACTGTTTTCAACATCTCCTCAGGCTCCCTCTGCTTCTCTCTCAGATGAATCCATCCCCCCCCCCCTCCCCGCGTGCAGCTTAATTGATCCGACTGCCTTTGCACGGCCGGCTGATTAATTGCGCTCTCTGCCAGCGTTTCAGGTTTGAGATGAGACCGAGAGAGAGAGCGAGGGCGTTGTGATGAAGAGGAGTCTGGAAACACAGCGCGGCGAGACAATAGAGAAAGTTACGGCAGTAAATGGAGTTCAGGAACTCCATTATCAGTGTGATTACAGCTCTGTATGATAAACTGTCTCAGAATGGAACTGGCAGTGACAGGCGCTCCTTTTCTTTTCTAACTTTGTCTGCAGTGTTGATGTCATTAGACGCTGAAGAGATTAACTCCTAATTTCCACGGGCTGCAGATCCGCCCCAGAACGGCGGGCGGAGTCTTTAGGTTTCCATTTAAGTCAATGTGTGTATTTCCACTGACTGCAGAACGGCTGCATCACAACTCCGTCCCAGCTCCGGCGATCCCCTGCCCCCCGGAGCAGATACACAGATTTTCTATTTTTGTCGGACGCCAGTGAGCTCTGCAGCAATTTAGCACACGGCAGGTAGTACGGGACAGTCGGGCACAGAAACAAAATTAAACATCTGGTTAATTTTCAAAATGAAATAGAGCGTGCCCAAGGCGGATCATAGCTCCCTGCACTCCACCGTGAAAACACAGCACAGAGTGGTTTCCCCTCTACTCCTCTGGATGGAAACTAACTGTTGGTTTTGTGGTTCTGTTGTACGTGATCTCGCGAGATCTCGTTGGTCCGCGAGACTTCAGCTCTCAGTCATGGCCGCAGCCGTTCCATAACAAATCCGGACCTGGTGGGTGTTGACGGATCACGGAGCCAATCCACAACCGTTCTGCAACCGGTGGAAATTAGACGTAAGAAGTCCAACTCCCAAATAACAAATTAATTTTGTTCTGAAGTTGATTTTGAAAAAGAAAAGGTTTAATGCAGTTAACACTAACTATGCACAGTGCAGTTCAAACCTCTTTTTCAAAACTTCTTCAAAGGCGATTTGAGGGGTAAGGACCAGACAATCTGACCCTATTGAAATGAAGTTCTCCCTTTTCAAAAATAATTTCACTTTACAAAAAGGCATCACTTACAAAATATGTCTTCACTATCAAACAAATAACTAAATGAGGAGATTTTAGCTAAAGTGTTCCATTAAGGGAGCATTACACCAGAAATTGGATTATTTACATTATTACAACATATCTGCTAATATGCTAATGGATGGATGGATGGTGGATGGATGGTCGTGGCAACCATCCACTATCATTACAGCCCCGGCCCGGGCACAAATCCACAGTCAGCCCCCAGCCAGCTAGTAGCCAGCCCCCAGCCAGCTAGTAGCCAGCCCGGTCAGCACTTAACTCCG
>NC_045748.1:24358131-24363080 GCF_008692095.1 Etheostoma spectabile | reverse complement strand
CGCTAACGGCAGTTTACTGAACCGTTGGGAAACCGACCCAAACACCTGATTCAGAACAGTGGCCATTTGTAATGTTGGCGTTGCCAGTGCCCCCCCCCCCCTTCACTTTCAGCCATATTTACAGTGAGACAAATTTACCAGACAAACCCAGGATAAGGCACCAACAAGACTAGTAACTCAAAGATGTGGTTGCATTGATCTGGACGGGAAAGATAACTCTGGGAGTTGGTAGGGGTGTGTCGAGATTCTGCCTTCTCAATCCGCAACACAGGTTCATAGATCTTAGTGTCACAATTTCGGTTTCACATTGCATATAGTTACAGCTCTACAGAGAACTGATCAAAAATACATCAGTGTTTGGGTTTAGGGAAAGGGCGGACCAAGAAAGCAGAGACAGCAGGCAGTGGTGAGCTTGAGGATCTAATAAAACTAAAAAGTGATGCAACCAGAGGAGCCCTGAAGACAGCAGGCAAAATTAGTTCCAAAATGTTCAGGAAGCCAAAAGAACACGAGTCCCAAAACCTGGAACACCAAGACAAAAAGGGGGTAGAACACCCAAAGCACTACAATGATCTGACAACACAGAGACTGAATACACAAGGTAACGAGGGTGAAACAAGGGACAGGTGATACGAGGGCTCAGGAACAGGTGACACACATCAGTGTGGGACAGACAATCACAAAGGCGGGAAAACACAAGGCAGGAAGTAAAACAGACTACAAAATAAAACAGGAAACTGAAACATAAAACACACACCTATGACAATCAGGAGACTTCTTGATAACTGCAGAATCAGGTTCCTGCTCTGCAGACAGAGTTTACAAGATATGCATCTGCTTAATGCTATTTTTCTATTTTTTTAATCATATTGATTCAGTATGCGGTTTGGTTTGACTGTCAGCCTGTTTGACCAAACATTATGAAACACTTAATTTAATGGCTAACTTCTCAAAAGCAACTGTTAAAGGAGACCTGTCCTTTGAAATTCTCAAGTTCAGGTGTTTCTACTAGAACATGTTTACATGTTTCAATGTTCAAAAAAGCCCTTAATTTCTCTTATACTGCCCATGGTCGCTGTACCTCCGTCTGAGAGGCTGTGTTGGCTCTGCAAAATGATCTGGGAAAGGAACTTGTTTGGGTGAAACATTTGCACCCTGCAAAATATAACGTCTCATACAATAATACATTGAGCTGATTGTTAAAGTAATGTGGGCTATTTAAAAAGATGGAGACATGGTTTAATTTAATTAGCATGTCATGTGTGTTCTTTGGCCACAGCAGAACCAAAACAAAAGCATATTCTTTGTGAATCTTTACGATCATTCCCCGAAAGAACCAAGCAGGCCTGCCTTACGGCAACGACCCAAATTGTCTTTAATACCGGCCTTTTTTAGTGTTTAAGATTAATTAAGATTCCTTTATTAATCCCACAAAGGGAAATTACAATATACACTCTTATTTCACACAGGCCTGAATTACACACACATGCACTAAATGGAGAGATTGAGGGGTCAGAGGGAGGGGGCTGCCCATGGAAAGGCGTCCCGAGCAGTTGGGGGTTTGGTGTCTTGCTCAGGAGCACCTTGGCAGTGCCCAGGAGGTGAACTGGCACCTCTTCAGCTACCAGTCCACCAAACTTTGGTCCGTATGTGGACTTGAACCAGCGACCCTCCAGTTTCCAGCACAACTCCCTACAGAATGAGCTACTGTCGCCCCAGTTAGTCCGTTAGCTTGCTAGCTCGAAGTTTGAGTTTGAGAACGACAACACAGAGAGGAAGGCGAGGGACAGATACGCGCTAAATGTTAGGTAATCATCCTGGAAATGTAGTTGCGGTGATTTAGATCAGTGGTTCCCAAACATCTTCAGCTCAAGACCCAAAAGAGAAATTTGGTGTCTCCCCGGGACCCAAATTTACAAAAATCTACATTTTAAACTGTGGACAAAAGACGGAACAAACCATGAATTTAAATGTATGTGAAGTATATTTATTCCATTATAAGAGTAAACAAAAACAGAAAAAGTCTCTATTCTCCTCTCTGTGTCTCACCCTTTCTCAACTCATTTTCTTATCCCCTCCTAGGAAGAGAAGAGAGAGTTACCCCCCCCCCCCCCCCCCACACACACACACAAACACCGAATTCTGAGCTGAACAGACCAGTGTAGCAAAAAAGAACGCTCATTCACATAAGATTTATATGCATTTCACTCTGCCAATTGGCGACCCATTTTGGGTCCCGACCCTAAGTTTGGGAAACATTGATTTAGACTATGTTGAGTCTAAAGCTAGGGTTTTCCGTGTCTTTTAACCCTTGTGTTGTCCAACTATGCCAAAATTTACAAAATTTTAATTTGACGTTTGCTGCGCTTGTTTTCCACTACCACCCGTATACAACCTACTTTTAAACTCTTTTTGGATTTTATAGTCAATGAAACTCATTTATCCTTTCTGAAATTGTATCTATCTTTAGAGTTAAAAAATGCACAAAGTATGCAATTTTATGACTGATAGTCAAGATCAGGGGATGTCAATGGATAATCCTAGACTGTCAAAGTTTAGTCAAATTGATTAAAACACCCAAAGGTCAATGATAGTATTGAACGGATCCTTACTTTTACTTGTGAGGAGCGTTTCATGGAACCATCTGGGTTACTTTTGGGCAATTAGACAAAGAAACTTTGAAAAAGGGTCATGTTTGACCCGAGGACAGCAGGAGGGTGAACCTGGCAAGATCTACAGTGGTGTGAAAAAGTGTTTGCCCCCTTCCTCATTTCCTGTTCCTTTGCATGTTTGTCACACTTAAGTGTTTCGGAACATCAAACCAATTTAAACAATAGTCAAGGACAACACAAGTAAACACAAAATGCAATTTTTGCCCACTCATCTTTGCAGAATTATAGAGGGTTTTCGAGCATGAACGGCCTTTTTAAGGTCATACCACAACATCTCAATAGGATTCAGGTCAGGACTTTGGCTAGGCCACTCCAAAGTCTTCATTTTCAACACAGTCTTCAACACTTTTTCACACCACTGTATGAGCAATACAGATTCACAGCTGTCCTGTTCTACAGTGTGTCCAAAATAAACAATGAAATTGAAATTGAAATTTTTTTTTTTTATGGTTTTGGAATGGAAACCAAAAAAACATGTGAGTTCTGTTCTTGGTTTCAAACAACATAATGAATTGATTGCAGATTTTTTCATTCTTCAATCCAAAAGGAATATAAAGAAAAGGAATAGCCCAAAAAATGAAAAGCAGTTGCGTTTTCTTTTTTGATCCAGTCACCAGAAAGGTTTTTTTTCTTCTGTTTTTGGTATAGATATAAACTTTTTATCTTCTGATTACAAATTATGGATTATAAGTACATATAGTTTTGTTTGTAATCACTTACTCATTCCACTTTCCACAATACAGGTGCCGGATGCTTAAATGGTAGAACAGTCATCTACCAATCGGAAGGGCAGTGGTTCAATGTCAAAAGATCCTTTGGCAAGACACTGAACCCCAAATCACCCTGGAAGCTGTGCCATTGGTGTGTGAATGTTTATCTGATGAGCAGGTGGCACTTTTTCTGGCCGCCTCAACCACCAGTGAATGGTTTAAATGGTTCCTGCACTGTGAAAGTGTTTTGAGTGGTCGTTAAGACTAGAAAAGTGCCATATAAATGCAGTCAATTACAGCTGTAATAACTGTTCCTGATACGTCAAGGCCTTTTCACATTACCCATTTTGGTTGCTTGGGGGTTGGGGAGCGTCTATTATCTTGCTGGCTTGATTTATTGTCCGGGCAAGTTTTGTTTTGTGTTTGATGGTAAGAGCGTTGCGCCAGGCTGAGATATTGAAAGTGGGTATGGCTTCAACGATGATAAACCACCGTTAAAATATCCTTGCTGACATAAAAAAGCGCAAAGCTTCCTCAGCAGGACAAGGCGCTGCTGGGCTTTCTTGTCCAAAGAGTCTATGTGCAGTGAGAAGGACAGGTCAAAGACATTTAAAAACTGTTCAACCTGCTGACCTTTGGTTCCGAGGGTTTGAAACGTTTGCTGTGTTTCCCTGCTCCGACAGCACAGGGAGAAAATTGTAACCAAGTTGTTCACTGTCTGATAGTAGTCAAACAGTGCACCTGGATCAGACAAATGGGCTACTAAGACCATGTCATCGGCATACCTGAAAACAGGCATTCCTTTTCTGTTGCAAGATATGTTGTTGTTGTAGGAAGAGAAGACAACTGGGGATAAAAAAAACTTCAGCCTTTGGTCTTAAAAGCCAACTGGACAAGTATAGTCTTGCTGCAAACATTCTGGAGAGGTTTGTAACTTACAACTCTGTACCAACCATGCATTTTCACAGTACCGATGATAGGGCAACTGGCCTAAAATCCTTGGGGTCCTTGGCATGTGTCTTTTATGGGATTGGGATGATGGTAGTTACTTACACTGATGAGGAACATTGCTTGAATCCCGAAGACTCAAAGAGCTTGGTAAAGAGCCCCACACAAACCTAGAAGACTTTGGATAGACTAGTCTAACACCATCTCACATCTAAAGAAAATCATCTCATATCTAACACTGTCTAATATGTAAAGACTGGAGATCTTGCAGGGTCACAAATTTTTAGACTACAACTAGTTTTGTTTTTAGAAAAATGTAACCAAGCTACATAGCTAGCGTTAGCTGGTAACTTAGGGGAAGACGAATGATTTTATCCACCGGCAAAGCTTCTTTGGATGATAAGCTTTAGAAGGGAGAAATAGGCAATTTTCCCTTTAAACCATAGCAACCATAAACAACACTGGCTCTAGCTGTTTGCTGCTTCCTGTTTGTGTTAGAGCAATGTTTCCCAAACTTAGGGTCGGGACCCAAAAGGGGTCGCAGAGTAAAATGCATACCAATCTTATGTGAATGAGCTGTGGGGTTTTTTCTCTCTCTCTCTTCTCTTATCCTAGGAGG
>NC_045748.1:24357486-24358121 GCF_008692095.1 Etheostoma spectabile | reverse complement strand
GATAAGAAAATGAGTTGAGAAAGGGGTGAGATACAGAAAGGAAAATAGAGACTTTTTCTGTTTTTGTTTACTTTTATTATGGAATAAATATACTTCCGTCTTTTGTCCACAGTTTAAAAATGTAGATTTTTGTAGATTTGGGTCCTGGGAAGACACCAAATTTCTCTTTTGGGTCTTGAGCTGAAGAAGTTTGGGAATCACTGTGCTAGAGGGAGCACACCAATTGGTTGTTGACAGTGGTCACGTGATTTCACTTCACTACCAAGACAAAAAAACTTACGATAATATTTTTGAATTTGCTGAAACGTCAAGACGGGAAAAAACATTACACCAAACGATTGAGAAAATGGGAGCACGCCCCAACTCTAGTAAGACTCTCATGATTTCATTCTGATATTGGAATAGTCTGCGACAATTGCTTTCAAAATTGTTTGGTGTAAGGTCAGCATTAGCTGACCGGAGCAGTCTTTAAGCACGCTGCCTGTGAGCCTGTCAGGGCCAGGAGCTTTGTGTGGGTTTACTCGGACCAGGACAAGGATCACCACCTCTCTGGAGCTAAGTTTCCATCCAGTTGTCAATCAAATTATCTGAAGTTTGCCAAAAAAAACTCATGCAAATAAAGCTGGTGAAAGTGT
>NC_045748.1:24353497-24357476 GCF_008692095.1 Etheostoma spectabile | reverse complement strand
GGCTTTAAAGCCAATAAAAACCTGTGGTGATGATGTCACATGCAGTTTTGCGATCTAATTGGTATATCGAATTGTTTAAAGACATTTTAAGGTGTTTCCATTCATTTTCGTACTGAATCGCACAACATTCAACAAACATTTGCGTACAAAGTTTTTCTAGACAAAATGGATCACGCCATCTACCAACACATGATCACTATGGGACAAGTTGTAATAGTGCTTATGTGCCAGCTGATACACAGCAAATTTGAGCCTTTGGAATAAACTCTCTGGGAGTTCAAATCAACTCAATTTGAGTGTACATGTGAGACCATCAAATAAACTCTAGGGCAGAGTTAAAGTAACTATTTTGTAGGAGTTGATCTTTTAACCCTTTTCAGGAGTTAAAACTGAACTATTGTGGGAGTTAAACACTAATCCCATATAGAGTAAAATAAACTCTAACCTTGATCAATTTTGGTGAACTCCTTAATAGTGTTAACATTCAACACTTAAAGTACGTTTTATTTAACACTTATAGAGTTGACATAAAATAAAAAGGTTTTAGGTGAAAAAACTACATAAAACAAAAAACAATATACCGCATTATTACATTACTACAAATATTTTTGTATTGACAAATCCATACAGTTTTTAACATCCATGCCAAGAATACTTGTGTAACAATTATATTTTGACTAAAGTGCTTTTACTGACAGTGTAATATTTTTTCAGCAAACATTCACTTAAACAATACAACTTTCTAAAAAAACATACAAATGTGTCATGCCATAGATATTTGGGCATCAAATTATTGGAAATGCTTTATTCTATCCCTTTCTAGAACCAAAATCTTCCTAGGATGTTTTCACTTATTTTGAAAGCATGAAAATGGTCATGGAAACAAGTTTCATGTTCAAAACAAAACAAAAACAACTTCCCATTGTGAAAATTGAAGAGGTTAATTTAATGAAAGCTGGCATGTTTCATCAGTGTGCTGTGCAAACAAAAGCCAACATGATATTCAAGTCCACAATTTACCCAGTGTGAGGTTGAAAGACACAGTATTGGGTAAACTACTTCCCAAAGTTTGGCTATGATGGAGGCACACTTTGCGTGTGTTGACACTCCTCCTGCTTCACATTTAGCTTGCAATGAAGTAGAGGGTGTTTCATCATTTAAGCAATGAGAATGATTGTACAGCTGAGTGTCACAGTTGAGGTACATATGTGTTTGTCAGTAGATCATGTATCTTAATAGAGGTCCTCTAAATCGCAATAACTTGAAATTGCAACAACATCCTTTTTGATACTTTGCATAATTAGTTGAGAGGTGAACAGAAGTAGCTGTATCAGACGATGAAGCACGAAGGACCCATCTGAACATGTTTGCTGCTTTAGCTAATTAGTGCTTGTTTAAGAGCTTTGCTCTTAACACTTTGACTCTTGAGAGTTTCTTCTGTTGTCCCTATATCGATGTCGTACAGAGTAGTCTGCAGGAATCTGTACAAGTTCAACAGAGCATCATCATATTGCACACTGAAAACAAAGTGGGAGCTCATCAAATGCGCCCAGGGATGTAGAAGACTGATATGGAAGAAGTTTTCTATCCACGACTATGTAGAAGCTGAAAACCTGTGCCAAAGTCCCTGTGGCCAGCAGATACGGCTGGGGGTTTCCTTTAATAGTCATGAGGTGTTCTTCAAGGTTGTGGCAAGACTGAAACACAAAGAAAAACATCTTCATATAAGCCATTAGTTTAAAAAATACAGTGTTGACCTCAAAATTTGAAATTGAATCCTATTGATTAGACAAACCTTGTGAAATGTAACCATATGATCAGTAGCCTCTCCAATGCTGATCTTTTTGGGCTGCTTCTGGTTGAGGAGTTAGCAGATGGTGCAATACAAGAAGAGATGCCATGTTGCTGTCCCACTCTGCAGACAGGGTAACACAATTTACTTCAGAATACATTTCTTCACACTTCTATCTCGTGCTGGTTATGGTGAATATTTCCACTTAAAAGAATAGTGCAGCTATTGAATCGGGTCTAAAGTTTGAATATTTCAGATTCAAACTATCACAGAGCTTCAATGAAGAGCTGCAACAACATGACACAGCGTATAAGATGTAGGTGATAATGTCAGACAGGATTGTCAAACTGTATGTCCAGCTGAAATCAAATTTAGTTTTTCCTTTTATAGTCAAAAGCAATGTTAATGTGTTGTTCCAATGTATTAAGAGAAAGAAAGAAGTAATGCAGTAATGCTCTTTTTTGTAGCAGTTCAAAGTTTTTGACAACATTACTAAACTTACTGAAATCTTCTGGACTAAGTCATGGTCAGTAATGTAGTGAAGAAGAGACATGACCTCCATACATTCATCTCCTGTTTGCTGGTCATCTGTGGATCTAGACGTTCTTGCCGATGTGGGACCTCCTTTCAGCTCCACTCTGCTACGAGATGCAGATGGGGTTTTAGATTGACGCTGCACAGTTTTTATACATCACTCAAGAAAGCCTTTGTTGCTCTGCATGTCATAGAAATGTTCCTGAAAATAAAAGAGAATTTCTGGTTGAAGAGCAGACAATAACAAGTTTGTGATGAATGTAGTGTATATATGCTGTATACACAAAAGATCAAGAAACCAAAATGTAACTGCCAACATTAGTTTACAGTATGGCTACTATGCAAACTCACATATCCCTTTTTTGAGTATGGGTTTTTCAAAAAGGGGAAGAGTGACACAATCCCAAAGGCTTTGTTGCTTTACTTCATTTCTTTAACTGTCCTACAGCTTTCTCTTTCTCTCTTTAGAAACGTGCCACTGATGTGGCAGCTTGCACCAACATCCAATACTTGTATTAACTTTTATTGTTTGCCACGCCCCCGGTGTGTAACGGCCTTTACGGTAAATAATTGTATAGCATCATATTTATCCTTAAAGTATTGTGTCAGCCCAATTGTTATAGTTAGCCTAATATGAATCCTGGTTACCTAGCTAAAGTAAGTTTACCAACTGACGGCCATGTCCCCGCTATTTAACTATATAGTTAAAAATAGGCACCCCAACCAGGAGACACGTTGCTGGCGAGGCTGTTGTTTTAACCAGAATTGTAGACAATTTATGAGGCTTTACCTGTTCTATTCCTTCAGAGTAGCCAGCTAACGCTAGGTCAAGTCATTGCTTCAGTGTAGGACAGGTCCGTTAGCGTGGCGTCGTCTACCGTGTAACAGTAATCTAAAAGAAACAATGCAGGTTCTGTAAATTGATAGAACTAGCTAGAACCGTAGTAATGATTAGAATAATGTTGGCGTTAATTTCATGCAGGAGCTAGCTAAGTTACGAGTAAAATGCGACAAACCTTGAAGTTATAGTCAGCACGTTTGACAAGTTTGGGATACTCACAGCTAGTTAGCTAGCAAGTTTTTACGTGCAACATACTCATGTGTTGAACTGACTGAAAAGCTAGTCGTTAAAACTAAAGAAAGGCGGTATATTAAGACAGTACATTTACAAGAGAGTTATTTACAGCCTAACATAATATAGTTTGAGAAGTAAGATGGTACATTTACCTTACCTGTATCACAACGAAATCCAAGTGAAGACGCGGCGCGGCAGCTTCAGAGCTGTGACGTTAGTGTTATGAATAAACACCAGTACCGTAGTTGAATCACGCTCCTTAACACCCAACGAATGAACTCCGAAATATAACACCATCAAAGAGTATCCCTTTACACAACCTGTAGTCAAATTTAGGGAATAAACTCAAAAATCTAACACTAAACACTTTTTTTGTCTAACTCCATATTATTCAACACCAGAAATTTGCTGTGTAGCGACATATCAAGATATAATAAGAAAACAACGATGCTATCTACACATTGCTATGACGATGCAGATTCAACATGGCTTTTATTTTCCTTCTGACAACTCTCTTTGAGACATGTCTCTATGTCTGGGCGTCTTCCATTTACTCCGAAGGACGTCCCACGGCTTGT
>NC_045748.1:24353206-24353487 GCF_008692095.1 Etheostoma spectabile | reverse complement strand
TTTGTCGGCCATTCCCTTTGCGAGTTCCTGATAAATTAAATTCCAAAAGTCTCTCGTCTCCTCGTTCGTCCACTTCCGTCGATCTTTGTTGACACCCGCCATGTGTGCAGACAGCGTGGAAATATGGGGCGGAAATTTACTATAACTTCTTCTTTGTTTTGTGGCGGGTTGCAACCATAAAATGACCTAAAATGTAATCGCAATTTATTCAGCGAATGACGTTTCCATCAGCGTTCATTGCATAAGCTGTATATCGATCAAGAGAAAATCCGATGAGACCG
>NC_045748.1:24351582-24353196 GCF_008692095.1 Etheostoma spectabile | reverse complement strand
CTTTGAGTCGATATTCATGAAATTCCATCTAATTTTACTGTTTCTGTGAGGTATTTTTTATTCGATATCACTTAATTTGGATAAAAACGTTTGGATGGAAACATAGCTAATGATGAGAGCATGGTGGGATGGACTGGGGCTGGGGAGGGTCCCGCTGGTAGGTTGGCTGCAGTTGCTAAATCAGCTGAAGAAGCTTCTCTATAAACGGTAATCACTGTAGGTTTGGGGGCTCTCCCCATCATGTTTAACCCCTTCCATGCTTCCTTATTACTGCATTACCAGAGGTAAGATCTTGTTCCACTTTGTCATTGTTGTGGATTTTGCCCATTTTACCCTTCTGTAGTTCCCTCAACATGAGAGTGTCACCTTCTAAAGCCTTTTTCCTGAAACAGGCATATTTTCATGTCCTTGGTGACCCTCTCTCTGTTTGGATGTAGTGGGATTTGTGTGACGGTTGTAGCAAATTGAGGACTGATGCAGAGACAATGGCAGGCAGGCAGGCAGGGGAAGGTTTGTAGCAAGATTTATTAACAAAAAACTAGGGTTCATACCAAAAGGCAAAAATGAAAAAATGAAGAAAACAAGACAAGGAGTCCAATACTGAGGGAGGCAGAAAACAAAGGCCAAAATCCAAGAACAGTCCACAGGACTTTTGGGTATCCAAAAACAGGAACAAAGAAGACAAAGGGACGGTCAACACTCCAACAGGAGCACACAAACAAAAAAATCAGACAACGGACAAGGGGAAGACAAAGACTGAATACACTGGGTAACGAGGAAACAAGAGACAGGTGACACAAGGGCTGGGTAACAGGTGAACAACATTAGGTAATCACAAGACAAACACAGGAAGTAAAGCAAGACTAGAATAGACAGTAACCCAGACTATCAAAATAAAACAGGAAACAGAACATACGGACACTCAAGGGAAAACACAAGATTAAGTGTGACGATATCAATGTAGCAATATTCCCAGATGATCCCAATACATTCATGATTTTGTTTTCTTGTTGCAGTCCCCACTGTGGCACTTCATGCTTTATAACTCTTATGATTTGATACTATTAACAAAATTGAATTGTTTCAGAGCTTTATTGCAAACAGGAATGGATTTTTAAACTGGTACCCTTGATGAGT
The DNA here is from genome assembly GCF_008692095.1 of Etheostoma spectabile. Classification (NCBI taxonomy): domain Eukaryota; kingdom Metazoa; phylum Chordata; class Actinopteri; order Perciformes; family Percidae; genus Etheostoma; species Etheostoma spectabile. The sequence continues at coordinate 24,352,059 of NC_045748.1, read as the reverse complement.
TTTGAACTGGCAGCAAAAGAATTACTTTCTGGTCCAAATGACTGATAGGACTCATCTACATCTTTGAAAAGACGTGTCTCTGTAAAACTGAAGAGACTTGGTTGGAGAACGTGGCTCAGCTCCAACATATGGTCCTGCAAGTGGGCAAGCCGGTCTCATTTTTCAACACGCTTTCTTTCTATTTTTAAATCTGAGTTGAGCGCAATGTGTTGTTGAGGCTTTGAGCGGGGGAGCAAAGAGGAAGAACATCTCAATGACCATGGAGCCAAAAAGTCTCACCCCCCCACTCAGCTTACATGCGTGTCAGTTCGGGCTGAGCTTTGTTCTGAAATGGTGCTAAAACATGATGGCGGCTGTTTAATTCTCCTTTGCAGTTGAGCCAGAACTTCACCTTGTCCTTGACTTTGTTCTTTCCTATCACACTGACAACACTCCACTTGAAAACAAATAGCTGCTCAAAGTTTAAATGGAAGGTGG
>NC_045748.1:24351325-24351572 GCF_008692095.1 Etheostoma spectabile | reverse complement strand
TCTTTCAACAGGTTTGTTGGAATTGGACAAGATTCAACAAAAACAAGGAGTACATGTTTGAACAAAGCAGCTACAGGGGTGTCAGCTGAGCTGAGGGACTATAAAGGACATTTAGCAGCAGTTGTGGAACCATTTGTTCCAACAGAGAGTCCATCATGAGGTGTCTTGTGTTTCTGCTCTTCGTGGCGTTGGCCAGCGCCAAGCTCTACCAGCGCTGTGAATGGGCCCGAGTGCTGAAGGCCAACGG
>NC_045748.1:24351030-24351315 GCF_008692095.1 Etheostoma spectabile | reverse complement strand
GACGGCTACCGCGGCGTGAGCCTGGCTGACTGTGAGTATGAGCCTGTCTGTCTGCAGATACTGTATCTGGTGCAGAAAATATTACTCATTTACATGCATCTTTATTAAGATTTTAATATACAGTAAGGCAATCCATTAGCAGAGTCTTGCTTAAAATAATCGATTAACGGGGTGGTGATGGCGCGGAGGATATTACACATGCCTTTGGTGTGGGAGACCCGGGTTTGATTCCCAGTGCAATACATCAATGATACATTGCCAATGTGTCCCTGAGCAAGACACTAA
>NC_045748.1:24347913-24351020 GCF_008692095.1 Etheostoma spectabile | reverse complement strand
TATCCCAGAAGCATGTGGCCTCTGAAATATGTAGTAATTGTGAGTGGCTTTGGATAAGCGTCAGCTAAATGACATGTAATGTAAACTTAGAATTAGCATTTTTGTACGTGTTAAAGCTTGTGCCAAGATAAGTTAGCCAGCTGCTGTCATTAGTTTCAGAATTAGCATCAAGAAATAAGAGTTGTGTCCATCTTTTCACTCGCTCATCACCATGCAACATGACAATGTTGACAAAAATTGATTTCATAGTCATGGTGAGGGATAACACACCTTTTTATGCCTTTTTTGAGAGGAGAGCTTAGACATTAGGGTAAAAAGAGGGGGGATGACAGGCCAGAAAGGGCCACAGGTTGGAATTTACCCAGCAGCCGCTGCAGCAAGGACTGAGCCTCTGTACATGGGGCGCAAGATCTACCTGGTTAGCTACCCTGGCGGACCCAAGCTTTAGTCTGAGTTAATAGATTGTTTTTGGCAGATTTTAAAGATGCAGGTAGGTCTTATAAAACTAACTTTCTGTCATATTTGCTGAAACTGTCCCTATGTTCGAGTGGAACTACAAGAAGCAGGAAATAAAAAATAAAAATCTGGCTCCTCTGGCACCACCTACAGCCTGCATGATGATGAATCTTTTGCATTAATATGAGTTCATCAAGCCTGCAATCGGTCAGTGGCTAGAAATGGTGATAGGTGTAAATTAAGCCCTGGGTATCCTGCTCTGCCTTTGAGAAAATGAAAGCTCAGATGGACCAATCTGGAATCTTGCTCCTTATGAGGTCATAAGGAGCAAGGTTACCTTCCCTTTCTCTGCTTTGCCCGCCCATGAGAAAGAGAGAGACATCATGGCTTTCAAACAAGCAAAGTGGCAGTTGGTCAAGGCCACACACCCCCCCACCTCTAAGGTCTATATAAAAGAGACTTCAGATACAGTATTAGGGGACCACTAAGGTCTATATAAAAGAGACTTCAGATACAGTATTAGGGACCACTAAGGTCTATATCAAAAGAACTTCAGATACAGTATTGGGACCACAGGTCTATATAAAGAGACTTCAGATACAGTATTAGGGGATACCACTAAGTCTATATAAAGAGACTTCAGATACAGTATTAGTGACCACTAAGGTCTATATAAGAGACTTCAGAACAGTATTAGGGGACCACTAAGGTCTTTAAAAATACTTCAGATCATGTATTAGGGCCCACTAAGGCTATATAAAAGAGACTTCATACAGTATTAGGGGACCACTAAGGTCTGATAAAAAGAGACTTTCAGATACAGTATTAGGGGCCACTAAGGTCTTCTAAAGAGACTTCAAACAGTATTAGGGGACACTAGGTTAAAAAAGACTTCAGTACAGTATTAGGGGACCACTAAGGTCAAAAAAAAAAAGGGACTTCAGATACAGTATTAGGGACCACTAAGGTCTGTATAAAGAGACTTCAGATACAGTTGGGGACCACTAGTCTATATAAAAAGACTTCAGATCCGTATTGGGGGACCGCTAAGACCTACTGTATATACAAATCCAAAGAGCACCATGTCATTGGACCTTTAACCTCTTTTAATAAGGTAATCTCATTGACACATAGGGTCTTATTCTGAAGAAAGACCTGTTTGGGACAATACAAAACATCATTAAGATATCCACATCTCCTAATCTTTAGTACGGTTGTCATGGAGTTGGCTGGTTTCGATGCCCAACATTGACCTTTCATACAGGGGGCATCTGTGGGTTTCACTGCCCAATGTTGAGATTTAAGGGGGTCTGGTCTGTTACCTTTGCAGGGGTTTGTCTGAGCTGGCAGGAGTCGAATTACAACACCAAAGCCATCAACAAGAACACAGACGGATCCACTGACTACGGCATCTTCCAGATCAACAGCCGCTGGTGGTGTAACGACGGCCACACCCGCACATCGAACGCATGCAACATTAATTGCAGCGGTCAGTGACAAACAACCACACCCAAAACCTTAACTACACAGGGAGATTTTAATCCTGTTCTCAAAGTTGCCATGTTTATGTTCAGGGCGCCACCCAATTTTTTTCACGATGGTTAGGTTAACTTGCATGGTAGCCAGCCGTTATTGGGTGTGCAAGGGTGTAATTACCACTAGGATTAGTTAAGTATGTAGACTTCACTTCTCACTACACAGCTTCCCCATCATTTAAGTGGAGGTGGTTGTCTATCTCCAGGGAAGGATTTGGGTTGATAGGTGAATGAGAGGCAAATTGTAAAGTGCTTTTGAGAGGCTCTGTTGTTCACTCACTGTGTAGCACATGCTGTACTTCCACATTAATGCCCACTTTTTAAATTACTGTTCAAATCCAGATTTTGTGTTTTCACAGAACTTCTGACCGACAATGTCAAAGTGGCGATCGATTGTGTCAAGCGCGTCGTTAGGGATCCCAACGGCATCGGAGCCTGGTAAGATCTGATGATGATGTTATGTTATGTGTTCAGAAACCTTCACATGTGGAGAGATGGGTGATGTCCCTCTGTCTGGTTTCAGGGTGGCCTGGCGCAATCACTGCCAGAACCGCGACCTGAGCTCCTACGTGGCAAATTGTGGCCTTTAATCGACTAATGGAAGCAGGATGTTCTCCCATCTTCAGCTGCATAGGAAGGAACCATTTCTATTTGTATTTTTGATTTGACAGGAGTAAAACACAGTTACTGAAGCTACAGAAGTTTCTTTTAAAACAACACAATTCAAAACTGTACTTGAATGTATTAAGTGCCTACTTATACATGATGTAACTACTATCTGTTTTGAGGGGTTAGAGTTGACTTGTTATCAAAAGCAAGTAATCAGACAATAAAATGCAAAAATAAACTTCATGCATCAGTTATATTCTGTTCACCAGTTCATCATCATCATCTTGCCAATTTGCAAAGGGCCCAAAAAGTTGTTTGTGTTGTTTTTATGTACAATTGTAGGAGTTTTATTTCCATATATTGACATGGCACCTTTCTGTAGTTCCCAGCAAGATTTGAAGGTTCATAACTCTTTTTAGTCTTGGCTTTTTTCTTTGTTCTTTCCTATCACACCTACAACACTCCACTTGAAAACAAACAGCTGCTCAAAGTTTAAATGGAAGGTGG
>NC_045748.1:24347545-24347903 GCF_008692095.1 Etheostoma spectabile | reverse complement strand
CCTCTTTCAACAGGTTTGTTGGAATTGGACGAGATTCAACAAAAACCAGGAGTACATGTTTGAATAATGCAGCCACAGGGGTGTCAGCTGAGCTGAGGGACTATAAAGGACATTTAGCAGCGGTTGCGGGACCATTTGTTCCAACAGAGAGTCCATCATGAGGTGTCTTGTGTTTCTGCTCGTCGTGGCTTTGGCGGCAATCCATTCAGCAGACTCTTGCTAAAAACAATCGATTAACGGGGTGGTGATGGCGCAGTGGATATTACACATGCCTTTGGTGTGGGAGACCCGGGTTTGATTCCCACTGCGATACATCAATTATACCTCGCCCATGTGTCCCTGAGCAAGACACTAAACC
>NC_045748.1:24347323-24347535 GCF_008692095.1 Etheostoma spectabile | reverse complement strand
TATCCCAGAAGCATGTGGCCTCTGACATATATAGTAACTGTAAGTCGCTTTGGATAAGCGTCAGTCAAATGACATATGATGTAAACTTACAATTAGCATTTTTGTACGTGTTAAAGCTTGTGCAAAGATAAGTTAGCCAGCTGCTATCATTAGCTTCAGAATTAGCATCAAGAAATAAGAGTTGTGTCCATCTTTTCACTCGCTCATCACCA
>NC_045748.1:24346766-24347082 GCF_008692095.1 Etheostoma spectabile | reverse complement strand
TTTAGTCTGAGTTAATAGATTGTTTTTGGCAGATTTTAAAGATGCAGGTAGGTCTTATGAAACTAACTTTCTGTCATATTTCCTAAAACTGTCCCTATGTTCAAGTAGAACTACACAAAGTTGGTCATTTAAAAAAAGAAATCTGTCTCCTCTGGCACCATCTACAGCCTGCATGATGATGAATCTTTTGCATGAATATGAGTTCCTCAAGCTTGCAATTGGTCAGTGGCTAGAAATGGTGATAGTTGTAAACCGAGTCCTGGGTATCCTGCTCTGCCTTTGAGAAAATGAAAGCTCAGATGGACCAATCTGGAAT
>NC_045748.1:24346284-24346702 GCF_008692095.1 Etheostoma spectabile | reverse complement strand
AGAGAGAGACATCATGGCTTTCAAACAAGCAAAGTGGCAGTTGGTCAAGGCCACACACACCCCCACCTCTAAGGTCTATATAAAAGAGACTTCAGAGACAGTATTAGGGGACCACTATGGTCCATATAAAAGAGACTTCAGATACAGTATTAGTGGACCACTAAGGTCTATATAAAGACAGACTTCAGAATCAGTATTTAGGGTACCATAGGTGCTTAGTAAATAGACTTCCTAGTACAGTATAGGGGAGCCACTAAGTTCATAATATAAAGAGAGACTGTCAATTACCGTATGTGAGGGGACCAACTAAGGTCTATATAAAGAGACTTCAGATAGCATCATTAGAGAGACACTAAGATCGATATAAAGAGGGGACTCCAGGGATACAATGAAGGGATAAGAAAAAAGGAAAACGGGA
>NC_045748.1:24345953-24346259 GCF_008692095.1 Etheostoma spectabile | reverse complement strand
TAAGACCTACTGTATATACAAGAATCCAAAGAGCACCATGTCATGGGACCTTTAACCTTTTTTAATAAAGGTAATCTCATTGACACATAGGGTCTCATTCTGAAGACAGACCTGTTTGGGACAATACACAACATCAGTTAAGATATCCACATCCCCTAATCTTTAGTAGCGAGTTGTCATGGAGTTGGCTGGTTTTGATGCCCAACATTGACCTTTCATACAGGGGGCATCTGTGGGTTTCACTGCCCAATGTTGAGATTTAAGGGGGTCTGGTCTGTTACCTTTGCAGGGGTTTGTCTGAGCTGG
>NC_045748.1:24340308-24343484 GCF_008692095.1 Etheostoma spectabile | reverse complement strand
ACAATTGTAGGAGTTTTATTTCCATATATTGACATGGCACCTTTCTGTAGTTCCCAGCGAGATTTGAAGGTTCATAACTCTTTTTAGTCTTGGCTTTAATTTCACACAAACAGAGCGCAACAAGGTGACTTTATTATAGAAGCCTTGCATTGATCACATTAGAGCAGCTAGAGCAGCGCACCTCCCTGCTCAGGCCAACAAAAGCTTTTTGGTTAGTTTCACTCCGACTTGGAAAAAATCAGAGAGATTGATCAATTAAAGCCTCTGAAAGTGGCCGGGGGCGTGGTCAACACAGAGAAATCAAGGCCGGGGAAACATTAGTGTGGATAATCTCCTAAATGCCTTTCATATAATGTGCATTCTGTCAGACCCGGCTGGCAGAATAACCCAAACGCAGACAAGGAGAAGTTCAATGAGGTATGATTGAATCAGTGCACAAAGATGACAAACCAAGGTGAAACAGAGGGAAATGCTGTGACGGCAGGTGAGTGAAGACAATCCGGGGGTGAAGAGTGTTGCCGTCCGTAGCAGGAGAACTGGAGGTGAAGACAGAGAGACAGAGTTACACAACACGAAGACAACGGAACAAAACGACGACAGGCAAAGTCAGATGAGGCGCCAAACACATACTGAGAAGACTAACGATCCGACAGGGACTGGATGTCAGGTCATGGTATAAGAGCTGGTGGTGATGATGATGAGACACAGGTGGGTGCTGTGATTAGGCTGAGCAGGAACAGGTGATGGTGATTAGGCTGAACAGGAACAGTGATGAGTGAAGGAGGCACACATCCCCAGGTTGCATAGCAACAGGAACAATGATGCACAGACAGACAACAGGATCAGAGCGGGGGATGCCTGACACATTCAAGTTAACCGTACCAATTTAATTTAACAGATTCAACAATATATTCATGCTTTTTTTCCACACTATTTTTCTAGGTTATAGAATGCATGTAAAGTATTGTCCTACCAGTATTTTAGTCAGTGTGGCTGTAGTGTAGTAACGTACAGGTGGCACGCAGTAGGAGGGAGTTTTATTTTACCAAAAGTGAAAACTAAGTCAATTCAAAGTTCAGTTAGGTACAGAGCAATGTGTGAATGGAACTCTCTCCCAGCAACTATCAAACACAACTCTCAGTATGGCTTTAAAAACTCACTTAAGACATATTTATTTCAAAGGAATTAAATATTGAATATAAAATTAGTTGGTACAGGGCTTTTGTTATTGTATTTCTTAAAGAGATCAATCTGTCTTTTGTTTATTTTTTCTATTAATTGTGTTAACTTTAAGATTTACTTGTGATTTCTATTTTCAAATGTATGTATGCATGTGTAATGAAATGTTATAATGAGTATTGTCAAGTAAAGATTGTAGGACCCCGGGAAGAAGAGCTTTTAGTGGATGCTGAAGCTAATGGGGATCCAAATAAAACCAACAAACAGGTGCCAACAGATAGCAGGAGCTAAATCGGATGTGACAGAGAAATTCATTTTTATAAGTCTTTTATTTCATATTTCTCTGTAGTAGTGTCTTAAAATATAACTTTCATGCTTATTATATATATTCATATCTTGCTTGTCATATATTCTTACATGCTTATTATATTTTATAATCTTATATGCACATTTAACAAACAATTTCTCTTTGCTCTCCCTCTTTTACCCGGGTCTGATTTAGTGACAGCAGAGAAGGACGGCTCTGGTGCTACTGACGGACCTTTCAACAACAACACGAAAAGAGTTTTAAAGTATGCGGAGGAAAAAAACTCAGGTGAAAAAGTAAACGTGGTCTGTGTTGGGCATGAAAAAGAGCTCTGAAGTTAGATTTAATGTCTGACGTGGATGTGCAAATAACAGCTGACAGGTGTGGAGGGAGGATCTGTTCTAGGTGAATCATGGATGTTTTCATAAGAACTTGATACAGTATTCGAGGTGGAGCACCTTTCATGCCTATGAGAGTTGTTGAGTGGAGCATGATGCCAAAAACTTCTGTGCGTAAAATGAGCTGGATAATTGGCGCCGCTTCAGCACCGTGCGGCCCATAAAGCAGGCGCGCTGGAGACCTCGGCAGGCCGAGCCAGCTACTTTTGGTTTTAGCGCTCCATTAACTGGAATTGAATTAAAATTATTTAATCATGTGGTACTTCAACACTTTGCAAATGTAATAGTGGATCAAAGTCTGAAAGTGCAACGAGTCATTTTGTGTGGGTTGTGATGCTCTTGAACATGAATCCAGTTATTTACATACGTTTCTATTACTATGGAAGATTTTTGGGGATGGCATCACATGATGAACACAGACGTTGCTGTTCCACTGTTTGGTTGCTATGTCAATTGTCTTCGGCCCTGAGGAAAATGCATCAACCACTTTTATTTTGAATCTAAAAGTGATTAATTTTCTAAATGGCATGTTTTCTTGGCGCCCAGTTCCTTTTTACTCACAGTTCGAGTGGCCAGTTGGTTGTCTAAAACCCACTGGATTCAAAAGGACTACTTGAAGTGTAACTTATCCAGGCTAACTGATTCAGTAGGCTCGTTCGAGATGAACTGCGCCTCGCCTGTAAAGTGGACGAGAGCAAGCGGTAGCAGCGGGGGGCGGTGACAAAAAGCTGCGGTAAAGTCGGACAGTTTCCAGCCGAGTCCAGCCGCCTTCAGGCTGGACAGGAAGTGATGAAAACACTGTGGTGCGATTCCGATTTAACAAAATATAATCAGACCCACACATCAGCTTGTACACAGTCTCCAGTTGTTTTAATTATGGCAGAGTAACTGGCAAAGTGCTCTACATGCGACCTGTTGCTGATTTTAATTAACACACTGTAGATCAGAATCAGAATCAGAATCAGAAATACTTTATTGATCCCCGAAGGGAAACTCTGTGTTGTAGTTGCACATATTATAAACAGAGTAGTAAATACAAGAAATAAAGAATATAAGGAATTGGAGAGTACGGTATTTACATAAAGGAAGTTTATTATACATTTTACATAAGTCACAAATTAAGGATTTGGAATGGTGAAAAGTTAATATAATAATATAATAATAAATGTGGTATTTGAGATTGCACACATGTCAGGCCAGTGTTATTGCACAAAACAGATAATACAGATGATCAGTGATCTGATCAGATTTAGTCTCTTTGACTTCTAAACGTAACTATCAGCCACACAACA
>NC_045748.1:24340105-24340295 GCF_008692095.1 Etheostoma spectabile | reverse complement strand
ACAGAATAAGTCTTTAAATCAGACAAATAGCAATTAAAATCCTTCCGATTCAAAAACAATATAAAGGTTTTTTTAAAACGTCATCATGTTGTAAACCAATCAGCTGTTAAATCAGCTGAGAAGCCGGCATTTCCCAGCCTGCTCTGGGTCCGCCTGGGTCCGCCTGGCTCTTGCAGTCGGTGAAAAGCAA
>NC_045748.1:24339981-24340095 GCF_008692095.1 Etheostoma spectabile | reverse complement strand
TGCGTCTCAGAACTGCGGCCGCCTTGCTCTCGTGAGATTTCCGTTGCCCACGACGTCAGAGCGAGTCGGGATCCAGTCGGACACAAATCTAACCGGCATGCAACGGGCGCCGAT
>NC_045748.1:24338126-24339971 GCF_008692095.1 Etheostoma spectabile | reverse complement strand
CGGTGATCGATTCTGCGCAGACCTGGCTCATCTCCAACGAGCCTATTCTCTCCTGTATGCTGCCTGTTCATACCGGCTTAGTAAAAAACACAGGCTGGAGTTCAATGAGCACATGGCACTGCCCAGTCAGCCCGGCTCAACATCCGCACTGGTGCAACCCAAATTCAATCTAGTTGCCAGTGTAGAGAGGGCACTAATAAAAATACTATTTAATAGACCTCAACACTTGCATTTCAATTTTCCTATTTTACTAAATAGACCAATGTAACCACTGTCTCTGGTTCCAGCCAGGTACCTTTGTTGCATGTTATTTACCATTTCAAGGTTCAAGGATTGTTGTCTTTGCACAAGGTTGCACAACTTTAACCAGTCGTCCCTTAATGCTTAAAACAGCAGCAACAAAAACACTGGGGAAGCTCTGGATCAACAGAAGATCATTCCCTCACCTTCCGCTCTCTGTGTGTCCCTGTTTTCAAATTCAAATTTCGTTAACTTATCAAAACGGCATGGGATAGCAGACTGGCGGTGTTTTGTAATGTTACACATCTCACTTCAGTGTATTTCATTTTAATTAGCAGAAGCACTATTGACTTTGAATATCACCAAAAATTAAACGTATTTCCTTAGGAAAGTAGTTTCTATTCAAAGCATATAAAGTCAGAAGTCATTTAGAAGTAGTGATGGTTCTGCTGTGGGCACGGGTCCTGGTGACACATACTGGGATGTGGAAGTACAACGTAAACTTACTATTCAATCCAGGGGGTTCTCTACCATGACAACCAAGCCAGTCTCACAGCAGTATGTGATACCATACAGTATTTTGAAACGTTTCGTGATGAGGACCACGTTTTTTAAACTAATGCATTTCAATGGGAAACATCTTTGATGTGATCACAGCACGATTCTTTCTGCCAGTCGGGCTGCAGCAGAGAAGCTGTATATATTATTGGCATTTTTACATTTATTCCCCAGATCTTATCATGGTTTATATATATTTCTTTTAACGTTATTGTTTCGGCCAAGGAAGCTGGATTGCTTTGTTGCTCATTGATATTTTAAAAACCATAACGTTACATCTATCAACAATTGTTTAGATTTTATTATGGTATTAATTTCTTTGTTTTAACAATATTATTCTGGTTTTATTACATTATATAACATATGTTGTAAGAAAGGACACGAGCCGAGCGGGACTAACCCTAACCGATCTCCATTCTCCCTCAGACACATTCTTCGTTCTTCCGGTTGCTATTAGGCAAGCGTGCGGAGTTTAGCTCCAGCCACACTGAGCCACTCCTCAAACTAATTACTGCAGTCAGGCGCATTCTTAGCCCATTACCCACAATGCAATGCGGGCATTCATTTTAGAGACTTGGACAGCGATCAGCGGGTCTTTAACGCCAGTATCGCTGACGGTCTGACCCATACGTGGAGTTTGCTGGAGGGCGGCCTGGTGGAATAATCACGTCTGGCATGACTACATATTTTATAAATATTTTAAATAACACAAAACAACTTAATGGTGGTAGGTAAGACATCTGATTTTATGTACTGTTTTAGTAAAAAAAGAAATGGTTGGCTGATGATGGGCACAGCGGGACGCAAAATGAAGATAAGGCAGACTACACACTGGCTGCGTCACACACACACACACACACACACGTCTCACGCGAATATACGTACATGCAGTAACCGTACGTACACACCGCCACCGACTTGAGCTGCAAAAAAGCCTGCCAAGGAAAAGCCTGCTTGTCAAAAAGTACGGGGAAGCTTTGTGACGCTTGGGCCGCTCTGACGTGGCGGCGTTTTCTGTCCGACCGGGAGAAGCTCACGCAGCCACGG
>NC_045748.1:24326472-24338101 GCF_008692095.1 Etheostoma spectabile | reverse complement strand
AAACCCAGAAACCATAGCTCCCCGCCCCAGCTTTAACAGATCTGGGCCAAATTAAAAAAAAAAAATCAAAGTTTGTGCCATTGTTTCTCAATCACAAGAGTGCAAAGAACAGACTTGTGTTCTTGGGGAGAACATTGTTGCTGGTCGATATTGGAAGAATGAACTCACAAGTTCACAAGCGCACGGTTTTTGACAATGCGTGTGTTGCTCAACCACCCCCCGGCAGAGGCTTGCAGTGCTCCAAACGGACAGATAGGAGAGAAAAAACACACACTATAACCACTTTATATTATAACAATCTCTCTGCCCTGTCAGGTGTGTGTGTGTGTGTGTGTGTGTGTGTGTGTGTGTGTGTGTTGAGAAACGCCCCAAGATGATTGAGAAGCGCCCAACGATGGTTTCTGTCATTTAGGATCACGCTGCTGTTTGTGTACATTTTTCTGATACGTTTTTGGTTTTAGTTATGTGCTTTAAAACTGAGTAAAATGTCACCATGACAGACTTTGGATCCAATATTACAAGACTGGGAGCCTTTATCCTGATATCTTGGCTTTCCTTTTGTACTGTGGTAGGAAGTAGAGACAGGTTGGTCATCTTCCCAGTTTATGGTTCCTTTTCAATAGACTGAGAATTTAAATGCAGAAATCATCAATAGTAAAAATTACAATCATCTTAACCTTAAAAAACAACACAGGTTCATTTATTCATCATTAATGGTTAAAGGGACCAGTTCACCCCAACAACACATATTTATAAATACATATTTTTCCATTTACCTGTACTGCTTTTTTGGTGTGAGTTGGCCAATGTTGTAGTTATACAACACAGTAGTTATTATATAATATAAATACATGGCAGTAAAACTCAACAGCCCTGTCGGGTAACACTTTATTTGAAGGGTCTGCATAAGACCGACATGACACCGCCATAACTATGCCATCACACCTATCATGACATTTAGGTCTTTTTGAATGAGTATGACTGTTGTTATTAAGTGTCTCAGTAAATATGACACTTTTATGAACATTAGCATTGTATGACAGGCCTGATCCAATCAAGAATTTATTCATTTGCACCAAAGAGAAAATTTGTGAATATGTCAAGTTCTTTAATGTCATTCATGCCACTTAAAACACATCTGTGTGTACAAGTGTTCTCTGCATGACCGCCCACTATTTGAGTTTGTATGCTATTTAACAGCAGATCAGTTTAAACTTGTTTCAAAGATAGCCCATGGTACATACCTCCATTGATTTAACATTTCTTTTAATTTACAACTGTCTTAGTGAAAATCAAGATTTAATTTGGTTTAAAATGAGACAGACAACAACAGATACAGGCTGAAATCGCCACATTTCTCTTCACTGATTTGACCTGTACATCATATAAACTAAATACAGTAAAAAAAAAAAGAGATGCTGGTTTAACAAGAACTGTCTGTAGCTTCACTAACTGTGTTTTATTCCTGGCAGATCAAACATTCCAAGCTACCAACAGAAGCGATTCGACCCATTGCAGACGAAGATTGTAGACTTGTGTTATGCCGATGACAGGTCCTGGTTCCACCTGTTCTTTAGAGACCACATCCTGCCAAATAGGCGCTCAGGTCGCGGTTCTCGCAGTGAGCGCGCCAGCCCACCCTGAAACCAAACACAAGAACATCACCCACGTCGCCCGTGTGAAGTTTCGTGAACACATAACAGTCACATCATCATCATCATCATCATCATCATCATCATCAGATCTTACCAGGCTCTGATGCCGTGGGATCCTAACGACACGCTTGGCACAATTGATCGCCACTCCGAACTTATCTGTCCAAGCTCTGTGAAAAATTAAAACACAATCTGGATATGAACAGTCATTTTAAAAGTGGACATTAAGTGATGTAACAGTATTGCTTCATAATGAGTGAAGGATCAATTATCTCAAAGGTTCAGTAATATTAGCTTCACTTAGAAAATGGACCGCAATTATATGTGCTTTTATCAAAAGCCTTTCGTTCACCCGTCGACACAAGTCCTCTTTTGCTAAGCCTCAATCATAAATGACAGGTCAGTGTGTACTCACGCCCCTAAAGCATCCCCTGCTTTATCCTCAATGGGACCAGAGTCTTTAGACGATTTCCATTCCCAGGATTGGCTCCGTGCTGCTTAAACCTTGTGTTGTCATCATGAAAAGCAACACTTTTGTTGACATCTTTACCGATGTTTTTACCTTTTTTCTTATGTTTTGTCACTTTTTTTTACGTTTAACATACGTAACACTAACTTACTTACTAACTTTAGTTTTACAGTTATTTTTGGAATTTATGGTCGATTAACCTCATGAATAGGAAATTATACCTAATGTTTGTTAGAAAAGCAGAAATTAGGAATTATTTAGACTAAAATTGAAGGAATGGATGTTAATCACAGACTGGAATATGTCACTTTTACTCAATACTATTTCAATACCACTTCAATGTTTTTTTCAAATGCATTAAATTGAAAAGACGCCCCAAAATTAATGAAGTAGAAATTTGTACTTGCCAAAGAGCGTTGTGTGAATCAATCATGTTATTTTGGGGGATAAAAAAAACATTTGATATAGGAAAACAGGTCATTTGACCGAGGACAACACAAGGGTTAAAATTCCACTGAATCACTCTTTTAGCCCAGGAGGGTCGTTATCTTCCACTTTCTTTGTGTTGGCGTCACTAGTAAGACTCTGGTTACCTGGTCCTCAGATCTCTGCAGGGTAAATCCAGACAGCTAGCTAGACTATCTGTCCAATCTGAGGTCTATGGTTACCTGGTCCTCAGATCTCTGCAGGTAAATCCAGACATCTAGCTAGACTATCTGTCCATCTGAGGACTATGGTTACCTGGTCCAAATCTCTGCAGGGTAAATCCAGACGCTAGCTAGCTATCGTCCAATCTGAGGACTATGGTTACCTGGTCCTCAGATCTCTGCAGGGTAAATCCAGACAGCTAGCTAGACTATCTGTCCAATCTGGGACTATGGTTACCTGCTCCTCAGGTCTCTGCAGGGTAAATCCAGACAGCTAGCTAGACTATCTGTCCAATCTGAGGACTATGGTTACCTGGTCCTCAGATCTCTGCAGGGTAATCCAGACAGCTAGCTAGACTATCTGTCCTATCTGAGGACCATGGTTACCTGGTCCTCAGATCTCTGCAGGGTAAATCCAGACAGACTAGCTAGACTATCTGTCCAATCTGAGGACTATGGTTAACTGTTAAATTTTGAATCTGAGTTTGTACAACTATCAAGCATTTTCTACTGAGCGCATCTCTGCATCGTTCCGGCTGCCGTTCTGGTTTGTTTCCGTCCTCCGCTACCCGCCAGCGTCTCAGAAGCGGAAGCGTCTTTCTGCCTGACTCGAGATTTTAATTGTCTCTACAAGAACTTACAGAACAATTACGTGTTGTTAAGTATCTACCTTCCCCCCATGCACTCCTGTAATTAAACTCCACCCTTCTCTTTCTGGTGTTGTCCTGAAACAAGATCTGTGATGGCGTATTGTTTTTCCAACCTCAAGATAATCTCTCGTTGTCGTAGTGTTGAAGAGACGCATACAATAATGGGGGTAAACTTGGTAAACTGTTTAAATGCCTTGGGGTCTTGTTTGCGAGTTTGGAGATTGGTCGTGCAGCGGTGGCGGTATTACATTCCATTCATTGCACAAAAGCGAGCCGAGCCAGAAGGCAAAGCTCTATATCTACTGAAAGTTTTTTGTCCTACTCTCACCTATGGTCATGAAGGCTGGTACAACAGGCCAAATGGGTTTCCTCAGGAGGGGGGCTGGCGTCTCCCTTAGAGATAGGGTGAGAAGCTCAGTCCTCCAGAGGAGCTCGGAGTAGAGCCGCTGCTCCTTCACGTCAAAAGGACCAGTTGAGGTGGTTCGGCATCTGGTAAGGAGCCCCTGGGGGCCTCCCTGGGAGGTGGTCCAGGCACGTCCAGCGGTAGGAGGCCTCGGGAAGACCCAGAACTAGGTGGAGGGATTATATCTCCAACCTGGCCTGGGAACGCCTCGGATCCTCCAGTCAGAGCTGTTGATGTGGCTCGGGAAAGGGAAGTTTGGGGTCCCCTACTGGAGCGCTGCCCCGCACCCACACCGGATAAGCGGATAAAAGAATGGATGGATGACGTCTTGCTGTTTTTAAGACTTGAAATTAGATTTGAGGCCATAAATTCGTTGAAAAAATTTACTAAAGTAATAAATCAAGTGAGAAGTAGGCTTATTTCTCCATAGACTTTAACTTCTTTTTACAAAGAGTAGTTGCCCCTGTTGAAAACTAGGCATGAAGTTGCTGCTTGATTAGGAACAACAGGACTAGTGTCATAACAAAAAAATAGGGAATTGAGGAGCTGGAGGTTCATCACTGACCCGCAATCAATGTTTCATGCGTTCTTTGTGGGCGGGGTGCTGCGGCCGTCGTTACACCACAGCGGCTGTTTGATCTGGAAGATGCCGTAGTCAGTGGATCCGTCTGAGTTAGGGTTGATGGCTGCCGTGCTGTAACTCGACTCCCCTTGCTCAGACAAACCCCTGCAGAGTAACAGAACAGTCCCCACAAAGACCCCTTAAAAGTCAACATTGGACGTCCCTGTCTGAAGGTCAATGACTACGTTTACATCACATAAAATTCCAGTTTTTGCCCTTATTCTGAAAAAACAGTATCCGACTAACTGTTTACATGGCTAATTCGTCAATATTCCACTAATGGTCCCCTTTACACGTAGCCGTGGCAACATGTGAGCGTCCCCACTCATTCCTTCACCAGCTTCTGAAAAGATCGGCTTAGTGATGATCCAAACACCTGTTGATATCCAAGTCTTTGGAATGTTTAAAGTAGCGTTTTTTGCGATACGATAAGAGAAGTTGGATATAATCGGAATAATTTACGGGATAGATATGCTAAAACCTGGGCCCCCGTTTAGAATTTGTTAAATGTATCCTCACATGATGTAATTCTCCTTTGCCATGATTGTATAAGGTTTATTGTGGGTGTGATACTGCTAATGTTCCCAGTCTGAGCAGTGTGAAGTGAGGTTCAAGAACTGTGTGTAGCTATATTATTTATTAATTTTTAGTTTTTAATTTTTTTTCCTCTTTGTTGCTGTTTGAGCCTGGGGTTGGGTTTGTAGTATGTTGCATCTTGTCGTTTCTTCTATGTAAATTGAATGTATAAATAAAGTTCATAAAAAAAAAAGTTTTTCATTCTTATCAGGTCTGGCAGCCTTGCAAACGTCAGCTGGTTGGTTTGTGTACAGCAACCATAGCAACGCACAGAGCTGAGCATCAGGCAAGAGGTTGTAAACTGTCACAAACTGCAGTAAAAACCCAGTTGATAAACCTGTCCAAAGAATGCCTCTAGAATCCCACGTCTTAATCAGAAAATGCTATTGAAGAAAGGCCTTATTTGGAATATCCAAATGGAATATTCTGTTTACATTAGCTGTACAAAACCGGAATTATCATATTCAAAATAATAGTGGAATGTTGGTGTTATGTAAACACACCTCAACTACTAAGATTGAGATGTGGTTGAAACCTTGAGATTATTATCTACCTACTTTTTTTTCCAAGGTCAAAAATAAACCTTTATGCACAATTTGCAGGTGATTTTTCAAATTAAAAACTAGCTAGAGATGTGTAATCAGTCACCATGACATTGAGATGACCCTGCCCGTGGGGATTAGGAGGCGGTCTGAGTGCGAGCTGACACCTGAATCCACTCTGCCTATTGCCTCCTATGTCCTATTTAAGATGGCTGGGGCTGAGGCAGTTCAGAGCTCTGTGCCCTACGTCGAGGGTCTGCTCTTGGTTGACTTGGGTTCTGGTTTGGGTCTGTGTTTGTTTTTCATACACTCACCTTCCTGCATGCAATCACTACACAACTGAATCATGTTTTATCCTATTTTATAGTAATATTTAAATTGTTTTTATTCACGATGCGTGGGGCTCCCTTCTTTTGTTGTGAATTTGAGCTGGTTCATGATATCTACTCAATTTTTTCTTAAAGGTCCCATGGCTTGAAAATTTCACTGAGGATTTTTAACACTATATGAGTCCCCCCCCACCCAGCCTGCCTATGGCCCCCCCAGTGGCTAGAAATGGTGATGGGTGTAAACCGAGCCTAGGTGTCCGGCTTTGCCTCAGATGGGCCGATCTGGAACTCTGCTCCTTAAGAGGCCCTTAAAACTGTGAGTGATTTAGCACCCATCATAATAAAGATGCATGTAAATGAGTAATATTTCCTGCACCAGATACAGTATCTGCAGACAGGCTCATACTCACAGTCAGCCAGGCTCACGCCGCGGTAGCCGTCATCCGTTGGCCTTCAGCACTCGGGCCCATTCACAGCGCTGGTAGACCTTGGCGCTGCCAAAGCCACGAAGAGCAGAAACAAAAGACCCCTCATGATGGACTCTCTGTTGGAACGAATGGTTCCACAACTGCTGCTAAATGTCCTTTTTATATCCCTCAGCTCAGCTGACACCCCTGTGGCTGCTTTATTCAAACGCATAATCCTCGTTACTTTGAATGTCCCAGTTCCAACAAACATGTTGAAAGAGGTGGAAATTCCACTTTTCACTCAGTTTGAACTTTGAGCAGCTGTTTGTTGTAAAACGGCAATTATCAGTGTGACTGTAGGACAAGGTAAAGTCCAGTAGAGCTCTGGTACAAATTCATTTTGAAAATGAAAATTTCTATCTGAAATGTCTACCCCCTCTGTATTGATTTCACACTTTTGCTGTATTTAAAAGATGTACAATGCAGCATGCACATATTGCAGGGATCTCTTCACCACAAGATTTAAAACGTGTGAAACTGGGGACATGGCAGAGATGTAATAACTAGCACATGTGATCATATTTGATGCACAGTCAGTCACCAAGCTTGTGGCCTTCACTGTAATTCCCCAGTCGGCTGACGTGGTGTGTGTGTGTGTTGTGTGGTGTGTGTGTGTGTGTGTGTGTGTGTGTGTGTGTGTGTGTTGTGTGGGTGGTGGTGTGTGTGTGTGTGTTGTGTGAACTTCCTCACTTTTCAAAGCACAGGGGAAAGCTTGACCTCTTCAGTGATATGGTGGCATGTTATTGCCAAAAAGGCATCCATGGTTCTAGAGTCCACATGTCTGCAGTTAGGCTCACTGTGGAGGCCTTCCTGAGCTCAGCCCCAGCCTTCTCCTTGGTGACTTCATCTTCCTCTGCAGCATTGCCTTCAAGGTTTCCACCCAGGGACACATATGTAGGATCCAGGAGATTAGCAAAGTCCTTGAACCCTGCATTCTCAGTGGCTGGGCAGCCACCACCACCACCCCCATCTCCAGCAAGGCTTCATCCAGCTGTTTCCTGGCACTGTGCACAAGAACGCTCATATAAATGACAATGTTAATTCCTTAGTTATTCATTACTCC
The DNA here is from genome assembly GCF_008692095.1 of Etheostoma spectabile. Classification (NCBI taxonomy): domain Eukaryota; kingdom Metazoa; phylum Chordata; class Actinopteri; order Perciformes; family Percidae; genus Etheostoma; species Etheostoma spectabile. The sequence goes on along the minus strand of NC_045748.1, from coordinate 24,330,678 downwards.
ATTATTATGCTGCAAATGTATATGGAAGTATATAAAAAAATAACTGACAGTTGCTTTTTGTGTGTTTGCATGTTTTATATGTGAACTCTGAGCCTTACTTTTGAATTAGGCGACATTTGAAAGATGAAGTGACATATGGGGTGGGATCAAGGGATTCTGCAAGGATGAGGACTGCTAGGGACAGAATGGCAGAAGCGTGGGAACAGATGGTGATTCGTTCAGTGTCGTAAATCCTCGTAAAACCGGATTCTCTTGGATCTTGCGCATGCTCACAGATCGGGTACCGACAGCTCCCCCTCCTCACCAACATGAGTTCCACCCAATACAGAGACTCACTGTGGGATGGTCAAGATTGTGGGAAATCCAGACAATGCAAATCAAATCATCTCCAACAAGGTTGGTGCCCCATGAACATTTGGCATCTAATGAGCATGTACAATAGTCATGTGGTAGCTGTGTAAGTCTACTATCGACGTTTATATTTTATGGCTTATACCCCAATTGTCAATGGAGAATTGTATTTTTCCTTTTGGAACCCACTGTGTGCGGGACTGTTGAGCTCTATAAATTGCTCCATTGTGGTACAGCATCTGTACCTGAGAGTCCACCATTTGCCTGGAAGACCAGTAGGGTCGAAACGTGCCTTTTGCATTAAATTATAGAGCATAAAGCAGTGTTGCATGTCCATTTCCTATAGCTGGATAATGATAACACACTTTCAACACAGGCCTTCAGCCAAGGTGTTTCCCCATAAACACCAAGGCGCCTATAGAGCAGATCCCATTGACTGGTTCATGATTTGTGACTCTGCTACCCTCTGACCCGTGTCACCACCCTTTCCTCAGTTTGTGTACTGGTTGATGAGATTGTTGCATGGCACCACAGGTCTCTATTCAGCAGAATATGCTAAAGTACTTGTGTCTGTGTGCAGTAGGCTGAGGTAGAAATGTGCTAAACACCACAACCTCACACAATCTGCAATTCTTTAATTTCCTGAAAATGTTTCCTAAAACCTTTCCATTTTGAAAAAGTAGTCTCTCTGTAAAGGCTACGTTAGGACGGCTACAGCTGTAACCACGGTGATTGATAATATATATTAGGTTGTCCATAAATTGTCGTTTCAAAAAAGTCATATTTAAAACTAATAATGCAGTGTGATGTTAAATCAAATAATCCACACTAAATATGCTCATGTTTTTTTCCCTTTAATTTTGCGGTTACATTCATCACTACAAAATTAGAAAATTGTGTTTTTTCAGATAACATGCATGAGAAAATGTATATCTATTTTTTTTTTTTTTTTTCACTAAAGTACAGTCAAAACAAAGGCACATAGTCAACAAGCCCTTAGGCGTATTTCTAAATACGCAACTGTAGTTTTTTAAAAATATTTTTGTTATACAGTATTCTATATCAAAGTGCTTAGCATAAGACACTATTTGACATTATTGGTATTTTTAGAACATAAATTCTCACTACAACTGCACATCTTTAACAGATGCAGAGTGATTACTACGTCCCTTCAGAACAATTTGCTAATTAAAAGAAAAAAGTTATAGAGACCGTTTATTTAAGAGGCCACCGAAAGTTTTGGGATCTTTTGTCGAACAGACTTGTCCCTCCCTTCATCAGCATTACATTTTCTATGACCCTCAATAATGGTTGGCAAAGGGCATGACCCCTCCTTATCAACTTCTTGATGCCTTCTGTTGGGGCTCATGAGAACAGTGAGGAATCAGCCCAGAACTACACGGGAGATCTTCTCAATGATCTCAAGGCTGCTGGGACCTAGTCACCAAGAAAACAACTGGACGCCACACAAATTTACATAACCTTATCGCCAGGGGACTATAGTCCAACACAAACAAATTAACGACTGGATGTGCCAGAACTTTCTGAAATTAAATGAAGGAAAAACTGAGGTGGTGTTTTTGGAAAAAAGAGGAACGATTAAAAGTCTGCACTCAGCATCAAACAACAATGTTAAAAACAACAGACAAAGCCAGAAATCTTGGTGTAGTCATGGACTCAGACCTGAAAGTCAGCCTACTATCACCTTAAGAACATATCAAGGGTTAAAGGACTTATGTGTCAACAGGATTTGGAAAAACTGGTCCATGCTTTCATCTTCAGTAGACTTGACTACTGTAACGGGGTCTTTACAGGTCTCCCTTAAAAATCAATCAGACCGCTACAGCTGATTCAGAACGCTGCTGCTCGAGTCCTCACTAAGACCAGGAGACTGGATCACATCACTCCAGTTCTGAAGTCTTTACACTGGCTTCCTGTGTCTCAAAGAATTGATTTCAAAGTACTCTTGCTAGTTTATAAATCCCTTAACGGTTTGTCCAAATACATTTCTGATCTGCTACTACACTATGACCCCCCCAGACCTCTCAGGTCATCTGGGACAGGTCTACTTTCGTCCCCAGAGTCAGAACTAAACAGGGTGAAGCAGCTTTCAGTTTCTATGCTCCCATATCTGGAACAAACTCCAGAAACCTGCCGATCGCTGCTACTCTCAGTTCTTTTAAATCAAGGCTGAAGACCTTTCTTTTTGATGCTCCTTCTTTAAATGAATGCTCATTCTTTAAATTCTTATGCGGCACTGTAACTTTTATTCTGTGTTTTATGTGTCTATTTTTAACTGTCCGTGTGTTTTATTGGTTTTTAATGCTTATGATTTTTAACTATTTTTACTTGGTTTTATCTGTTTAACTGATTTGTGTAAAGCACTTGAATTGCCCTGTTGCTGAAATGTGGTCTACAAATAAGCTGCCTTGCCTTGCCTTGTAACAATCTACGCCGTGAAGGACGCCCGCAAGGTCCCCCTGCTCAAGAAAGCACATTTACATATGCCTGTCTGAGGTTTGCCAATGAACATCTGATGATTCAGAGGACAACTGGTTGAAAGTGTTGTGATCAGATAGACCAAATGAGCTCTTTGGCATCAACTCAACTCGCCTATGACCTCAAGAACACTATCCCCCTATCGCACATGGAGGTGGAAACATTATGCTTTGGTGTGTTTTCCGCTAAGGGGACAAGACAACTTCACCTCATCAAAGGGACGATGGACGGGGCCACGTACCGTACAAATCTTGGGTGAACCTCCTTCCCTCAGACAGGGCATAAAAATGGGTCGTGGATGGGTATTCCAACATGACATGACCCAACCACAAAAGAGTGGCTCAAGAAGAAGCCCATTAGGTCCTGGAGTGGCCTACCAGTTTCCAGACCTTAATCCCATAATAAATCTGTGGAGGGGCTGAAGGTTCCAGTGCCAAAAATCAGCCTTGAAACCTTAAGGACTTGGAGAAGATCTCAAAGAGGAGTGGGACAAAGTCCCTCCTGAGACATGTCAAACCCGGGGGAAACTACAAGAAACGTCTGACCTCTGTGGTTGCCAACAAGGGTTTGCCACCAAGTACTATCTGTTTTTTCCTTAACCGTACGTTCACACCGCCACCGACTTGAGCGTCTAAAGTTACCGGAAGTCATTCATTTTCAATGGAAGCTTCTCTCAGCTGCAAGGAGCGGCAAATCTGTCGGCGCCGCGTTTTGGGCGTGTTGAGCGTCAATCAGAAAGTTGAAGTTTTTCAACTGTATGGTAATGAGCTATGACGCGGTGCAGCGGCTAACGCCAGCCGCCAATCGGAATATAGACGCTGGCTGATCCTGGAGAAACATACGATGTAATCTTTCGTTCCTACCAAAACATTCATTCTGAGGACAAGCTCATAATTGCCGTTGCTGGGTTACCTTTCGTTTATTATATAAAGTTGTTTCTACATAGGAACAAGTTAACGCTACCTGCCGGTCACATCCGCTCACAACGAAGTCCGGCACGGGTCTAGCTAGCAGTCCGACGGCTGCTCGCTCTGCCTGCACGCCGCTACGGCTCAGCGGCTAACGAGCGAGCTAACTGCTAACGACTCCGTTGCGACCAATTAATACAACTTCTGTCATCATATATGTATTTTAAAGGTTTCTAGTGTCAGTGTAGTGGCCCGCGCTCGTTAGCCGCTGAGCCGTAGCGGCGTGCAGGCAGAGCGAGCAGCCGTCGGACTAGCCTAGCTAGTGACCCGTGCCGGACTTCGTTGTGAGCGGATGTGACCGGCAGGTAGCGTTAACTTGTTCCTATGTAGAAACAACTTTATATAATAAACGAAAGGTAACCCAGCAACGGCAATTATGAGCTTGTCC
>NC_045748.1:24314106-24326447 GCF_008692095.1 Etheostoma spectabile | reverse complement strand
GGGGGGCCTAAGCGACGTCCCAATTAATTTCCTCTGTCGGACATATAGAGAGCGTGTGTGGACCGAACATCTCACATTGCCAACAGCGAAAGACGGGGCAAAACATTTCAGACCAACCTGTGTACATTAACAGTAAGTACGCTGTAACGAGTTTTCACTATAAGTCCACTGAAGCGGCTGCTGTTTCAACTTCGGCTCTCGGCAGTGGGCGGGTACTCGGTTCCCCCCGCGGCTGACGCGCACAACACACAACCCACACACACGTGTGGCGCAGGAAACCAAGGAGAACGCACAGAGACCTACAATTGAGACCAGCTTACCCTTGTTATTTGTAGATGCAATAAGTTAAAGTCCAATAAGTCCTTTTATCAAACTGTATAAATTGTGTCCCGCCCAGGATAGAAAAATATCTGCCATGTAAAGATCACACACCAATGACACAGTAACATTTTTGTCTTAAATTCACCAGCCATTTTCATATTCTACCAACATTTGCAGCATTCCTGACCTTTTTGGTAAGGTTACTAGAAAACTCAGGCCAGGGTTATTCCCCAACACAATTTCCTTTATTTTCAAAGAACTCAGCAAAAACAAATCCCCTTTTTTTGAACTTTCTATGTCACCGCAACTTCATTGCAACAAACAAATATCCATATTAGATATTGTGGCCTGCCAAGCCCTCTGCAGCGTAGACATTTTTAAAACAATCCTCCAGATGTTTTACTGACTGAGTGTCCAGCTCACACTAGCAGCACAGTACAAATGAAATCTGTGCACAATACATAAGCCCCTCTGCATTGCAATCTTCAATATCATATCAAGATGAATGTGTAAAATATAGACAAAAAGGGAACCCTATTCTATTACAAGAGTGCACAACTGTACTACTGACAATGGAGTGTAAGGGAGTTGATAACCCCCTTTCAGAACCAAATTATGGTCAAAATTAAAACTAATATGAAATGGATTTTTACTTTAATGCACTCTTAACCCTCTTTAATGAGCGGCGTCCCTGACCACCGGTGTCCACACAGTGTTCAAGGGTTACCGTCCCCTTGAGGCACCTAACCCGAAACCATAGCTCCCCGCCCCAGCTTTAACAGATCTGGGCCAAATTAAAAAAAAAAAATCAAAGTTTGTGCCATTGTTTCTCATCACAAGAGTGCAAAGAACAGACTTGTGTTCTTGGGAGAACATTGTTGCTGGTCGATATTGGAAGAATGAACTCACAAGTTCACAAGCGCACGGTTTTTGACCAATGCTTTTTTTGCTCAACACCCCCCAGCGCAGAGGCTTGCAGTGCTCCAAACGGACAGATAGGAATGAAAAAACACAACACTATACCACTTTATATATAACAATCTCTCTGCCCTGTCAGGTGTGTGTGTGTGTGTGTGTGTGTGTGTGTGTGGTGTGTGTGTTGGAAACGCCCCAAAGATGATTGAGAAGCGCCCCAAGATGGTTTCTGTCATTTAGGATCACGCTGCTGTTTGTGTACTTTCTGATACGTTTGGTTTTAGTTTATTGATGCTTAAAAACTGAGTAAAATGTCACCATTGACAGACTTTGGATCCAATATTACAAGCTGGGAGCCTTTATCCGTGATTCTTGGCTTTCCTTGTGTACTGTGGTAGGAAGTAGAGACAGGTTGTCATCTTCCCAGTTTATGGTCCTTTCAATAGACTGAGAATTTAAATGCAAGAAATCATCAATAGTAAAAATTACAATCATCTTAACCTTAAAAACAACACGGTTCATTTTCATCATTAATGGTTAAAGGGACAGTTCACCCCACAACACATATTTATAAATACATATTTTTCCATTTACCTGTACTGCTTTTTTGGTGTGAGTTGGCCAATGTTGTAGTTATACAACCAAGTAGTTTATTAATATATTATACTACATGGCAGTAAAACTCACAGCCCTGTCGGGTAACACTTTATTTAGGGTGCATAAGACCGACATGACACCCGCCATAACTATGCCATCACACCTATCATGACATTAGTCTTTTTGAATGAGTATGACTGTTGTTATTAAGTGTCATTCGTAAATATGACACTTTTAATGCAACATTAGCATTGTATGACAGGCTGATCCAATCAAGAATTTATTCATTTGCACCAAAGAGAAAATTTGTGAATATGTCAAGTTCTTTTAAATATGTCATCCACTTAAAACACTCTGTGTGTACAAGTGTTCTCTGCATGACGCCCACTATTTGAGTTATGCTATTTAACAGCAGATCAGTTTAAATTTGTTTCAAAGATAGCACATGGTACATACCTCCATTGATTTAACAATTTCTTTTATTAACAACTGTCATTAGTGAAATCAAGATTTTATTTGGTTTTAAAATGAGACAGACCAACAACAGATACAGGCTGAAATCGCCACATTTCCTTCACTGATTTGACCTGTTACATCATAAAACTAAATACAGTAAAAAAAAAAAAGTATTGCTGGTTTAACAAGAACTGTCTGTAGCTTCACTAACTGTGTTTTATTCCTGGCAGATCAAACATTCCAAGCTACCAACAGAAGCGATTCGACCCTTGCAGACGAAGATTGTAGACTTGTGTTTGCCGATGACAGTGCCTGGTTCCACCTGTTCTTTAGAGACCACATCCTGCCAAATAGGCGCTCAGGTCGCGGTTCTCGCAGTGAGCGCGCCGCCCACCCTGAACCAAACCAAAGAACATCACACCCTGCGCCACGTGTGAAGGTTCGTGAACACTAACATCACATCATCATCATCATCCATCATCATCATCATCAGATCTTACCAGGCTCTGATGCCGTGGGATCCTAACGACACCTTGGCACAATTGATCGCCACTCCACATATCTGTCCGAAGCTCTGTGAAAAATTAAAACACAATCTGGATATGAACAGTCATTTTAAAATGGGACATTAAAGTGATGTAACAGTATGTGCTTCATAATGAGTGAAGGATCAATTATCTCAAAGGTTCAGTAATATTAGCTTCACTTAGAAAATGGACCGCAATTATATTGCTTTTATCAAAACCCTTTCGTTCCCCTTCGACACAAGTCCTCTTTTGCTAAGCTCAATCATAAATGACAGGTCAGTGTGTACTCACCCCCTAAAGCATCCCCTGCTTTATCCTCAATGGGACCAGAGTCTTTGACGATCTTCCATCCCAGGATTGCTCCGGTGCTGCTTAAACCCTTGTTTGTCATCATGAAAAGCAACACTTTTGTTGACACTTTTACCGATGTTTTTACCTTTTTTCTTATGTTTTTGTCACTTTTTTTTACGTTTAAACACTACGTAACACTAACTACTTACTAACTTTGTTTTACAGTTATTTTTGGAATTTATGGTCGATTAACCTCATGAATAGAAATTATCCTAATGTTTGGCTTAGAAAAGCAGAAATTAGGAATTATTTAGACTAAAATTGAAGGAATGGATGTTAATCACAGACTGGAATAGGTCCTTTTACTCAATACTATTTCAATACCACTTCAATGTTTTTTTCAAATGCATTAATTGAAAAAGACGCCCCAAAATTAATGAAAGTAGAAATTTGTACTTGCCAAAGAGCGTTGTGTGGAATCAATCAGGTTATTTTGGGGGAATTAAAAAAACATTTGATATAGGAAAACAGGTCATTTGACCGAGGACAACAAGGGTTAAAATTCCACTGAATCACTCTTTTAGCCCAGGAGGGTCGTTATCTTCCACTTCTTTGTGTTGGCGTCACTAGTAAGACTCTGGTTACCTGGTCCTCAGATCTCTCAGGGTAAATCCGACAGCTAGCTAGACTATCTGTCCAATCTGAGGTCTATGGTTACCTGGTCCTCAGATCTCTGCAGGTAAATCCAGACATCTAGCTAGCTATCTGTCCAATCTGAGGACTATGGTTACCTGGTCCTCAAATCTCTGCAGGGTAAATCCAACACTAGCTAGACTATCTGTCCAATCTGAGGACTATGGTTACCTGGTCCTCAGATCTCTGCAGGGTAAATCCAGACAGCTAGCTAGACTATCTGTCCAATCTGAGGCTATGGTTACCTGCTCCTCAGGTCTCTGCAGGGTAAATCCAGACAGCTAGCTAGACTATCTTCCAATCAGGACTATGGTTCCTGGTCCTCATCTCTGCAGGGTAAATCCAAACAGCTAGCTAGACTATCTGTCCATCTGAGGACCATGGTTACCTGGTCCTCAGATCTCTGCAGGGTAAATCCAGACAGCTAGCTAGCTAGACTATCTGTCCAATCTGAGGAACTAGGTTAACTGTTAAATTTTGAATCTGAGTTTGTACACTATCAAGCATTTTCTACTGAGCGCATCTCTCATCGTTCCGGCTGCGTTCTGGTTTTGTTCCGTCCTCCGCTACCCGCCACGTCTCAGAAGCGAGCGTCTTTCGCTGACCTCAGATTTTAATTGTCTCTACAAGAACTTTACAGAACAATTACGTGTTTGTTAAAGTATTATCTACCTTCCCCCTCCATGCACTCCTGTAATTAAACTCCACGCCTTCTCTTTTCTGGTGTTGTCCTGAAACAAAGGATCTGTGGGGCGTATTGTTTTTCCAACCTCAAGATGAATCTCTCGTTGTTCGTAGTGTTGAAGAGACGCATACAATAATGGGGTAAACTTGGTAAACTGTTAATGCCTTGGGGTCTTGTTGTCGAGTTTGGAGTTGGTCGGTGCACGCGGTGGCGGTATTACATCCATTCATTGCACAAAAGCGAGCCGAGCCGAAGGCAAAGCTCTATACTACTGATAAGTTTTTTGTTCCTACTCTCACCTATGGTCATGAAGGCTGGGTACAACAGGCCAAAATGGGTTTCCTCAGGAGGGGGGCTGGCGTCTCCCTTAGAGATAGGGTGAGAAGCTCAGTCCTCCAAGAGGAGCTCGGAGTAGAGCCGCTGCTCCTTCACGTCAAAAGGAGCCAGTTGAGGTGGTTCGGGCATCTGGTAAGGATGCCTCCTGGGGCCCTCCCTAGGGAGGTGGTCCAGGCACGTCCAGCTGGTAGGAGGCCTCGGGAAGACCCAGGACTAGGTGGAGGGATTATATCTCCAACCTGGCCTGGGAACGCCTCGGGATCCTCCAGTCAGGCTGGTTGATGTGGCTCGGGAAAGGAAGTTTGGGGTCCCCTACTGAGCTGCTGCCCCCGCGACCCGACACCGGGATAAGCGATAAGAGAAGGATGGATGACGTCTGCTGTTTTTAAGACTTGAAATTAGATTTGAGGCCATAAATTCGTTGAAAAAATTTACTAAAGTAAATCAAGTGAGAAGTAGGCTTATTTCTCCATAGACTTTAACTTCTGTTTACAAAGAGTAGAGTTGCCCCCTGTTGAAAACTAGGCATGAAAGTTGCTGCTTGATTAGGAAACAACAGGACTAGTGTCAAACAAAAAATAGGGAAATTGAGGGCTGAGGTTCATCACTGACCCTGCAATCAATGTTGCATGCGTTCTTTGTGGGCGGTGGCGTGCGGCCGTCGTTACACCCCAGCGGCTGTTTGATCTGGAAGATGCCGTAGTCAGTGGATCCGTCTGAGTTAGGGTTGATGGCTGCCGTGCTGTAACTCGACTCCCACTTGCTCAGACAAACCCCTGCAGAAGAACAGAACAGTCCCCCCAAGCCCCTTAAAAGACAACATTGGACGTCCCCGTCTGAAGGTCAATGACTACGTTTACATACACATAAAATTCCAGTTTTTGCCCTTATTCTGAAAAAGACAGTATTCGACTAACTGTTTACATGGCTAATTTCGTCAATATTCCTAATGGTCCCCTTTACACGTAGCCCGTGCAACATGTGAGCGTCCCACTCATTCCTTCAACCACTTCTTGAAAAGATCGGCTTAGTGATGATCCAAACACCTGTTGATATCCAGCTTTGGTAATGTTTAAGTAGCGTTTTTTTGCGATACGATAAGAGAAGTTGAGATATAATCGGAATATTTACGGGATAGATTGCTAAAACCTGCCCCCCGTGTAGAATTTGTTAATGTATCCCTCAATGATGTAATTCTCCTTTGCCATTGATTGTATAAGGTTATATGTGGTGTGATACTGCATAATGTTCCCATCTGAGCAGTGTGAAGTGGTTCAAGAACTGTGTGTAGCTATTTTATTTATTAATTTTTAGTTTTTAATTTTTTCCTCTTTGTTGCTGTTTGAGCCTTGTGGTTGGTTTGTAGTATGTTGCATCTTTGTCGTTTCTTCTATGTAATTGAAAATGTATAAATAAAGTTCATAAAAAAAAAAGTTTTTCATTCTTATCAGGTCTGCAGCCTTGCAAACTGTCAGCTGGTTGGTTTGTGTACAGCAACCATAGCAAGCACAGGCTGAGCATCAGGCAAGAGTTGTAAACTGTACAAACTGCAGTAAAAACCCAGATTGAGTAACCGTTGTCAAAGATCCTCTAGAATCCCACGTCTTAATCAGAAAATGCTATTGAAGAAGGCCTTATTTGGAATATCCAAATGGAATATTCTGTTTACATTAGCTGTTACAAAACCGGAATTATCATATTCAAAATAATAGTGGAATGTTGGTGTTATGTAAACACACTCAACTACTAAGATTGAGATGTGGTTGAAACCTTGAGATTATTATCTACCTACTTTTTTTTCCAAGGTCAAAATAAACCTTTATGCACAATTTGCAGGTGATTTTTCAAATTAAAAACTACTGAAGATGTGTAATCAGTCACCATGACATTGAGATGACCCTGCCCGGTAGGTGATTAGGAGGCGGTCTGAGTGCGAGCTGACACCTGAATCCACTCTGCCTGATTGCCTCTGTCCTATTTAAGATGGCTGGGGCTGAGCAGTTCAGAGCTCTGTGCCTACAGTCAGCAGGGTCTGCTCTTGTGTGACTTGGGTTCTGGTTTGGGTCTGGTTTGTTTTTCATACACTCACCTTCCTGCATGCAATCACTACACAACTGAAATACATGTTTTTATCCTATTTATGTAATATTTAAATTGTTTTTAATTCCATGCGTGGGGCTCCCTTCTTTTGTTGTGAATTTGAGCTGGTTCATGATATCTACTCACATTTTTTTCTTAAAGTCCCATGGCTGAAAATTTCACTGAGGATTTTTAACACTAATAATATAGTCCCCCCCCACCCAGCCTGCCTATGGCCCCCCAGTGGCTAGAAATGGTGATGGGTGTAAACCGAGCCCTAGGTGTCCTGCTTTGCCTCAGATGGGCCGATCTGGAATCTTGCTCCTTAAGAGGCCCTTAAAACTGATGTGATTTAGCACCATCATAATAAAGATGCATGTAAATGAGTATATTTCCTGCACCAGATACAGTATCTGCAGACAGGCTCATACTCACAGTCAGCCAGGCTCACGCCGCGTAGCCTCCATCCGTTGGCCTTCAGCACTCGGGCCCATCACAGCGCTGGTAGACCTTGGCGCTGGCCAAAGCCACGAAGAGCAGAAACACAAGACACCTCATGATGGATCTCTGTTGGAACGAATGGTTCACAACTGCTGCTAAATGTCCTTTTATAGTCCCTCAGCTCAGCTGACACCCCTGTGGCTGCTTTATTCAAACGCATAATCCTCGTTACTTTGAATGTCGTCCGTTCCCACAAACATGTTGAAAGAGGTGAAATTCCACTTTTCACTCAGTTTAACTTTGAGCAGCTGTTTGTTTTGTAAAACGGCAAATTATCAGTGTGACTGTAGGACAAGGTAAAGTCCGGTAGAGCTCTGGTACAATCATTTTGAAAATGAAAATTTCTATCTGAAATGTCTACCCCTCTGTGTGGATTTCACACATTTTGCTGTATTTAAAAGATTACAATGCAGCATGCACATATTGCAGGGATCTCTTCACCACAAGATTTAACGTGTGAAACTGGGGACATGGCAGAGATGTAATAACTTAGCACAGGTGATCATATTTGATGCACATCAGTCACCAAGCTTGTGGCCTTCCTGTAATTCCCCAGTCTGGCTGACGTGTGTGTGTGTGTGTGTGTGTGTGTGTGTGTGTGTGTGTGTGTGTGTGTGTGTGTGTGTGTGTGTGTTGTGTGTGTTGTGTGTGTGTGTGTGTGTGAACTTCCTCACTTTTCAAAGCACGGGGAAAGCTTGACCTCTTCAGTGATATGGTGGCATGTTTTGCCAAAAAGGCATCCATGGTTCTAGAAGTCCACATGTCTCAGTTAGGCTCACTGTGGAGGCCTTCTGAGCTCAGCCCCAGCCTTCTCCTTGGTGACTTCATCTTTCCTCTGCAGCATTGCCTTCAAGGTCTCCACCCAGGGACAACATATGTAGGATCCGGGATTAGCAAAGTCCTTGAACCCTGCATTCTCAGTGGCTGGGCAGCCACCACCCCACCACCATCTCCAGCAAGGCTCATCCAGCTGTTTCCTGGACACTGTTGCACAAGAAGCATCATATAAATGACAATGTTAATCCTTAGTTATCATTACTCCATTATTATGCTGCAAATGTATATGGAAGTATATAAAAAATAACTGACAGTTGCTTTTTGTGTGTTTGCATGTTTTAGAATGTGAACTCTGAGCCTTACTTTTGAATTAGGCGACATTTGAAAGGATATGAAGTGACATATGGGTGGGGATCAAGGGGATTCTGCAAGAGTGGAGGACTGCTAGTGACAGAATGCAGAAGCGTGGGAACAGATGGTATTCGTTCAGTGTCGTAAATCCTCGTAAAACCGGATTCTCTTGGATCTTGCGCATGCTCACAGATCGGGTACCGACAGCTCCCCCTCCTCACCAACATGAGTTCCACCAATCAGAGACATCACTGTGGGATTGGTCAAATTGTGGGAAATCCAAGACAATGCAAATCAAATCATCTCCAACAAGGTTGGTGCCCCATGAACATTTGGCATCTATATGAGCATGTACAATAGTCATGTGGTAGCTGGGTGAAGTCTACTTCGACGGTTATGATTTTATGGGCTTATACCCAATTGTCAATGGAGAAATTGTATTTTCCTTTTGGAACCCACTGTGTGCGGGACTGTTGAGCTCTATAAATTGTGCCTATTGTGGTACAGCATCTGTACCTGTATGAGTCCACCATTTGCCTGGAGAAGACCCTAGGGTTCGAAACGTTGCCTTTTGCATTAAATTATAGGAGCATAAAGCAGTGTTTGCATGTCCATTCTCTATAGCTGGATAGATACACACTTTCAACACAGGCCTTCAGCCGAAGGTGTTGTCACATACACCAAGGCGCCTATAGGAGCAGATCCCATTGACTGGTTCATGATTTGTGACCTCTGATACCCTCTGACCCGTGTCAACCACCCTTTCCTCAGTTTTTGTACTGGTTGAATGAGATTGTTGGCATGGCACCACGGTCTCTATTTCAGCAGAATATGCTAAAGTACTTGTGTCTGTGTGCAGTAGGCTGAGGTAGAATGTGCTAAAACCCACAACCTCACAACATCTGCAATTCTTTTAATTTTCCTGAAAAGTTTCCTAAAACCTTTCCATTTTGAAAAAGTAGTCTCTCTGTAAAGGCTACAAACGTTAGGACGGCTACAGCTGTAACCACGGTGATTGTATAATATTTAGGTGTTCCATAAATTGTCGTTTCAAAAAAGTCATTTTTATTAAACTAATAGGCAGTGTGATGTTAAATCAAATTAAGTCCACACATAAATATGCCATGTTTTTTTCCCTTTAATATTTGCGGTTAACATTCATCAACTACAAAATTAGAAAATTGTGTTTTCAGATAAACATGCATGGAAAATGTATTCTATTTTTTTTTTTTTTTTTCACTAAAGTACAACAAAACAAAGGCACATTAGTCAAACAAGCCCTTAGGCTTATTTCTAATTACGCAACTGTAGTTTTTTAAAATAATTTTGTTATACAGTATTCTATATCAAGTGCTTAGCATAAGACACTATTGACATTATTGGTATTTTTAGAACATAAATTCTCATACAACGTGCAGCATCTTTAACAGATGCAGAGTGATTACTACGTCACTTCCAAGACAATTGCTAATTAAAAAGAAAAAAGTTATAGAGACCGTTATATTTAAGGCCACCGGAAGAGTTTTGGGATCTTTTGTCAGAAACAGACTGTCCCTCCCTTCATCAGCATTACATTTTCTATGACCCTCCATAATGTTGGCAAAGAGGCATGACCCCTCCTTCAACTTCTTGATGCCTTCTGTTGGGGCTCATGAGAACAGTGAGGAATCACCCAGAACTACACGGGAATCTCTCAATGATCTCAAGGCTGCTGGGACCATAGTCCCACCAAGAAACACAACTGGCCGACACACAAATTTACATAACCTTATCGCCGAGGACTATAGTCCAACACAATACAAATTAACGACTGGATGTGCCAGAACTTTCTGAAATTAAATGAAGAAAAACTGAGGTGGTTGTTTTTGGAAAAAAAGAGGAACGATTAAAGTCTGCACTCAGCATCAAACAACAATGTTAAAAACAACAGACAAAGCCAGAAATCTTGGTGTAGTCTGGACTCAGACCTGAAAGTCAGCCTACTATCACCTTAGAACATATCAAGGGTTAAAGGACTTATGTGTCAACAGGATTTTGGAAAAACTGTCCATGCTTTCATCTCAGTAGACTTACTGTAACGGGTCTTTACAGGTCTCCTTAAAATCAATCAGACCGCTACAGCTGATTCAGAACGCTGCTGCTCGAGTCCTCACTAAGACCAGGAGACTGATCACATCACTCCTTTCTGAAGTCTTTACACTGGCTTCCTGTGTCTCAAAGAATTGATTTCAAAGTACTCTTGCTAGTTTAAAATCCCTTAACGGTTTAGGTCCAATACATTTCTGATCTGCTACTACACTATGACCCCCCCAGACCTCTCAGGTCATCTGGGACAGGTCTACTTTCTGTCCCCAGAGTCAGAACAAACAGGGTGAAGCAGCTTTCAGTTTCTATGCTCCTCATATCTGGAACAAACTCCAGAAACCTGCAGATCCGCTGCTACTCTCAGTTCTTTTAAATCAAGGCTGAAGACCTTTCTTTTTGATGCGCCTTTCTTTAAATGAATGCTCATTTCTTTAAATTTCTTATGCGGCACTGTAACTTTTATTCTTGTGTTTTATGTGTCTATTTTTAACTGTCCGTGGTTTTATTGTTTTTTTAATGCTTGATTTTTAACTATTTTTACTTGTGTTTTATCTGTTTAACTGATTTTGTGTAAAGCACTTGAATTGCCCTGTTGCGAGAATGGGTCTACAAATAAGCTGCCTTGCCTTGCCTGGTAAACTCTACGCCGTGAAGGACGCCCGCAGGTCCCCTGCTCAAGAAGCCATTTACATGCATGCCTGTCTGAGGTTTGCCAATGAACTCGAATGATTCAGAGGACAACTGGTTGAAAGTGTTGTGACAGAGGAGACCAAATGGAGCTCTTTGGCATCAACTCAACTCGCCTATGACCTCAAGAACACTATCCCCACTATCGCACATGGAGGTGAAACATTATGCTTTGGGTGTGTTTTTCCGCTAAGGGGACAAGACAACTTCACCTCATCAAAGGACGATGGACGGGGCCACGTACCGTCAAATCTTGGGTGAGAACCTCCTTCCCTCAGACAGGGCATAAAAATGGGTCGTGGTGGGTATTCCAACATACAATGACCCAAAACCAAAAGAGTGGCTCAAGAAGAAGCCCATTAAGGTCCTGGAGTGGCCTAGCCAGTTTCCAGACCTTAATCCCATATAAATCTGTGGAGGAGCTGAAGGTTCCAGTTGCCAATCAGCCTTGAAACCTTAAGGACTTGGAGAAGATCTGCAAAGAGGAGTGGGACAAAGTCCTCCTGAGACTGTCAACCCGGGGAACTACAAGAAACGTCTGACCTCTGTGGTTGCCAACAAGGGTTTTGCCACCAAGTACTAAGTCATGTTTTTTCCTTAACCGTACGTTCACACCGCCCACCGACTTGAGCGTCTAAAGTTACCGGAGTCTTCATTTTCAATGGAAGCTTCTCTCAGCTGCAAGGAGCGGCAAATCTGTCGGCGCCGCGTTTTGGGCGTGTTGAGCGTCAATCAGAAATTGTGAAGTTTTTCAACTGTATGGTAATGAGCTATGACGCGGTGCAGCGGCTAACGCCAGCCGCCAATCGGATATAGACGCTGGCTGATCCTGGAGAACAAACGATGTAATCTTTCGTTCCTACCAAAACATTCATTCTGATATATTCCGATTGGCGGCTGGCGTTAGCCGCTGCACCGCGTCATAGCTCATTACCATACAGTTGAAAAACTTCAACTTTCTGATTGACGCTCAACACGCCCAAAACGCGGCGCCGACAGATTTGCCGCTCCTTGCAGCTGAGAGAAGCTTCCATTGAAAA
>NC_045748.1:24314012-24314096 GCF_008692095.1 Etheostoma spectabile | reverse complement strand
CCGGTAACTTTAGACGCTCAAGTCGGTGGCGGTGTGAACGTACGGTTAAGGAAAAAACATGACTTAGTACTTGGTGGCAAAACC
>NC_045748.1:24313525-24314002 GCF_008692095.1 Etheostoma spectabile | reverse complement strand
AACCACAGAGGTCAGACGTTTCTTGTAGTTTCCCCCGGGTTTGACATGTCTCAGGAGGGACTTTGTCCCACTCCTCTTTGCAGATCTTCTCCAAGTCCTTAAGGTTTCAAGGCTGATTTTTGGCAACTGGAACCTTCAGCTCCCTCCACAGATTTATTATGGGATTAAGGTCTGGAAACTGGCTAGGCCACTCCAGGACCTTAATGGGCTTCTTCTTGAGCCACTCTTTTGTGTTTTGGGTCATTGTCATGTTGGAATACCCATCCACGACCCATTTTTTATGCCCTGTCTGAGGGAAGGAGGTTCTCACCCAAGATTTGACGGTACGTGGCCCCGTCCATCGTCCCTTTGATGAGGTGAAGTTGTCTTGTCCCCTTAGCGGAAAAACACACCCAAAGCATAATGTTTCCACCTCCATGTGCGATAGTGGGGATAGTGTTCTTGAGGTCATAGGCGAGTTGAGTTGATGCCAAAGAG
>NC_045748.1:24313311-24313515 GCF_008692095.1 Etheostoma spectabile | reverse complement strand
GTCTCATCTGATCACAACACTTTCAACCAGTTGTCCTCTGAATCATTCAGATGTTCATTGGCAAACCTCAGACAGGCATGCATGTAAATGTGCTTTCTTGAGCAGGGGGACCTTGCGGGCGTCCTTCACGGCGTAGAGTGTTACCAAGGCAAGGCAAGGCAGCTTTATTTGTAGACCACATTTCAGCAACAGGGCAATTCAAAG
>NC_045748.1:24310092-24313299 GCF_008692095.1 Etheostoma spectabile | reverse complement strand
AATCAGTTAAACAGATAAAACACAAGTAAAAATAGTTAAAAATCATAAGCATTAAAAAACCAATAAAACACACGGACAGTTAAAAAATAGACACATAAAACACAAGAATAAAAGTTACAGTGCCGCATAAGAAATTTAAAGAAATGAGCATTCATTTAAAGAAGGCGCATCAAAAAGAAAGGTCTTCAGCCTTGATTTAAAAGAACTGAGAGTAGCAGCGGATCTGCAGGTTTCTGGAGTTTGTTCCAGATATGAGGAGCATAGAAACTGAAAGCTGCTTCACCCTGTTTGTTCTGACTCTGGGGACAGAAAGTAGACCTGTCCCAGATGACCTGAGAGGTCTGGGGGGGTCATAGTGTAGTAGCAGATCAGAAATGTATTGGACCTAAACCGTTAAGGGATTTATAAACTAGCAAGAGTACTTTGAAATCAATTCTTTGAGACACAGGAAGCCAGTGTAAAGACTTCAGAAAGGAGTGATGTGATCCAGTCTCCTGGTCTTAGGGAGGACTCGAGCAGCAGCGTTCTGAATCAGCTGTAGCGGTCTGATTGATTTAAGGAGACCTGTAAAGAACCCGTTACGAGTAAGTCTACTGAGATGAAAGCATGGACAGTTTTTCCAAATCCTGTTGACACATAAGTCCTTTAACCCTTGATATGGTCTAAGGTGATAGTAGGCTGACTTTCAGGTCTGAGTCCAGACTACACCAAGATTTCTGGCTTTGTCTGTTGTTTTTAACATTGTTGTTTGATGCTGAGTGCAGACTTTAATCGTTCCTCTTTTTTTCCAAAAACAACCACCTACAGTTTTTCCTTCATTTAATTTCAGAAAGTTCTGGCACATCCAGTCGTTAATTTGTATTTGTGTTGGACTATAGTCCCCTGGCGATAAGGTTATGTAAATTTGTGTGTCGTCCAGTTGTTTTCTTGGTGACTATGGTCCCAGCAGCCTTGAGATCATTGAGAAGATCCTCCCGTGTAGTTCTGGGCTGATTCCTCACTGTTCTCATGAGCCCCAACAGAAGGCATCAAGAAGTTGATAAGGAGGGGTCATGCCTCCTTTGCCAACCATTATGGAGGGTCATAGAAAATGTAATGCTGATGAAGGGAGGGACAAGTCTGTTCTGACAAAAGATCCCAAAACTCTTCCGGTGGCCTCTTAAATATAACGGTCTCTAATAACTTTTTTCTTTTTAAATTAGCAAATTGTTCTGGAAGTGACGTAGTAATCACTCTGCATCTGTTAAAGATTGCTGCACGTTGTATGTGAGAATTTATGTTCTAAAAATACCAATAATGTCAAATAGTGTCTTATGCTAAGCACTTTGATATAGAATACTGTATAACAAAAATTATTTTAAAAAACTACAGTTGCGTATTTAGAAATACAGCCTAAGGGCTTGTTTGACTAATGTGCCTTTGTTTTGACTTGTACTTTAGTGAAAAAAAAAAAAAAAAAATAGATATACATTTTCCATGCATTGTTATCTGAAAAACACAATTTTCTAATTTTGTAGTTGATGAATGTTAACCGCAAATATTAAAGGGAAAAAACATGAGCATATTTATGTGTGGGACTTAATTTGATTTAACATCACACTGCATTATTAGTTTTAAATAAATGACTTTTTTGAAACGACAATTTATGGAACACCTAATATATATTATCAATCACCGTGGTTACAGCTTGTAGCCGTCCTAACGTTTGTAGCCTTTACAGAGAGACTACTTTTTCAAAATGGAAAGGTTTTAGGAAACATTTTCAGGAAATTAAAAGAATTGCAGATTGTTGCTGAGGTTGTGGGTTTTAGCACATTTCTACCTCAGCCTACTGCACACAGACACAAGTACTTTAGCATATTCTGCTGAAATAGAGACCTGTGGTGCCATGCCAACAATCTCATTCAACCAGTACACAAACTGAGGAAAGGGTGGTGACACGGGTCAGAGGGTATCAGAGGTCACAAATCATGAACCAGTCAATGGGATCTGCTCCTATAGGCGCCTTGGTGTTTATGTGGACAACACCTTCGGCTGAAGGCCTGTGTTGAAAGTGTGTTATCATTATCCAGCTATAGAGAAATGGACATGCAACACTGCTTTATGCTCCTATAATTTAATGCAAAAGGCAACGTTTCGACCCTACTGGGTCTTCTCCAGGCAAATGGTGGACTCATACAGGTACAGATGCTGTACCACAATGGAGCAATTTATAGAGCTCAACAGTCCCGCACACAGTGGGTTCCAAAAGGAAAAATACAATTTCTCCATTGACAATTGGGGTATAAGCCATAAAATCATAACCGTCGATAGTAGACTTACAACCAGCTACCACATGACTATTGTACATGCTCATATAGATGCCAAATGTTCATGGGGCACCAACCTTGTTTGGAGATGATTTGATTTGCATTGTCTTGGATTTCCCACAATCTTGACCAATCCCACAGTGATGTCTCTGATTGGTGGAACTCATGTTGGTGAGGAGGGGGAGCTGTCGGTACCCGATCTGTGAGCATGCGCAAGATCCAAGAGAATCCGGTTTTACGAGGATTTACGACACTGAACGAATCACCATCTGTTCCCACGCTTCTGCCATTCTGTCACTAGCAGTCCTCACTCCTTGCAGAAATCCCCTTGATCACCACCCATATGTCACTTCATATCCTTTCAAATGTCGCCTAATTCAAAAGTAAGGCTCAGAGTTCACATTCATAAAACATGCAAACACACAAAAAGCAACTGTCAGTTATTTTTTTATATACTTCCATATACATTTGCAGCATAATAATGGAGTAATGAATAACTAAGGAATTAACATTGTCATTTATATGATGCTTCTTGTGCAACAGTGTCCAGGAAACAGCTGGATGAAGCCTTGCTGGAGATGGTGGTGGTGGTGGTGGCTGCCCAGCCACTGAGAATGCAGGGTTCAAGGACTTTGCTAATCTCCTGGATCCTACATATGTTGTCCCTGGGTGGAAGACCTTGAAGGCAATGCTGCAGAGGAAAGATGAAGTCACCAAGGAGAAGGCTGGGGCTGAGCTCAGGAAGGCCTCCACAGTGAGCCTAACTGCAGACATGTGGACTTCTAGAACCATGGATGCCTTTTTGGCAATAACATGCCACCATATCACTGAAGAGGTCAAGCTTTCCCCTGTGCTTTGAAAAGTGAGGAAGTTCACACACACACACACACACACACAC
>NC_045748.1:24309438-24310082 GCF_008692095.1 Etheostoma spectabile | reverse complement strand
ACACACACACACACACACACACACACGTCAGCCAGACTGGGGAATTACAGTGAAGGCCACAAGCTTGGTGACTGACTGTGCATCAAATATGATCACATGTGCTAAGTTATTACATCTCTGCCATGTCCCCAGTTTCACACGTTTTAAATCTTGTGGTGAAGAGATCCCTGCAATATTGTGCATGCTGCATTGTACATCTTTTTAAATACAGCAAAAGTGTGAAATCCAACTACAGAGGGGTAGACATTTCAGATAGAAATTTTCATTTTCAAAATGAATTTGTACCAGAGCTCTACCTGGACTTTACCTTGTCCTACAGTCACACTGATAATTTGCCGTTTTACAAAACAAACAGCTGCTCAAAGTTCAAACTGAGTGAAAAGTGGAATTTCCACCTCTTTCAACATGTTTGTTGGAACTGGACGACATTCAAAGTAAACGAGGATTATGCGTTTGAATAAAGCAGCCACAGGGGTGTCAGCTGAGCTGAGGGACTATAAAAGGACATTTAGCAGCAGTTGTGGAACCATTCGTTCCAACAGAGAGTCCATCATGAGGTGTCTTGTGTTTCTGCTCTTCGTGGCTTTGGCCAGCGCCAAGGTCTACCAGCGCTGTGAATGGGCCCGAGTGCTGAAGGCCAACGG
>NC_045748.1:24309221-24309428 GCF_008692095.1 Etheostoma spectabile | reverse complement strand
TACCGCGGCGTGAGCCTGGCTGACTGTGAGTATGAGCCTGTCTGCAGATACTGTATCTGGTGCAGGAAATATTACTCATTTACATGCATCTTTATTATGATGGTGCTAAATCACATCAGTTTTAAGGGCCTCTTAAGGAGCAAGATTCCAGATCGGCCCATCTGAGGCAAAGCAGGACACCTAGGGCTCGGTTTACACCCATCACCA
>NC_045748.1:24307532-24309211 GCF_008692095.1 Etheostoma spectabile | reverse complement strand
CTGGGGGGGCCATAGGCAGGCTGGGTGGGGGGGGACTCATATTAGTGTTAAAAATCCTCAGTGAAATTTTCAAGCCATGGGACCTTTAAGAAAAATTGAGTAGATATCATGAACCAGCTCAAATTCACAACAAAAGAAGGGAGCCCCACGCATCGTGAATTAAAAACAATTTAAATATTACTATAAAATAGGATAAAACATGTATTTCAGTTGTGTAGTGATTGCATGCAGGAAGGTGAGTGTATGAAAAACAAACCAGAACCCAAACCAGAACCCAAGTCAACCAAGAGCAGACCCTGCTGACTGTAGGGCACAGAGCTCTGAACTGCTCAGCCCCAGCCATCTTAAATAGGACATAGGAGGCAATCAGGCAGAGTGGATTCAGGTGTCAGCTCGCCACTCAGACCGCCTCCTAATCACCTACCGGGCAGGGGTCATCTCAATGTCATGGTGACTGATTACACATCTCTAGCTAGTTTTTAATTTGAAAAATCACCTGCAAATTGTGCATAAAGGTTTATTTTTGACCTTGGAAAAAAAAGTAGGTAGATAATAATCTCAAGGTTTCAACCACATCTCAATCTTAGTAGTTGAGTGTGTTTACATCAACACCAACATTCCACTATTATTTTGAATATGATAATTCCGGTTTTGTAACAGCTAATGTAAACAGAATATTCCATTTGGATATTCCAAATAAGGCCTTTCTTCAATAGCATTTTCTGATTAAGACGTGGGATTCTAGAGGCATTCTTTGGACACGGTTACTCAATCTGGGTTTTTACTGCAGTTTGTGACAGTTTACAACCTCTTGCCTGATGCTCAGCTCTGTGCGTTGCTATGGTTGCTGTACACAAACCAACCAGCTGACAGTTTGCAAGGCTGCAGACCTGATAAGAATGAAAAACTTTTTTTTTTATGAACTTTATTTATACATTTTCAATTTACATAGAAGAAACGACAAAGATGCAACATACTACAAACCCAACCACCAAGGCTCAAACAGCAACAAAAGAGGAAAAAATTAAAAACTAAAAATTAAATAAATAAAATATAGCTACACACAGTTCTTGAACCTCACTTCACACTGCTCAGACTGGGAACATTATGCAGTATCACACCACATATAACCTTATACAATCAATGGGCAAAGGAGAATTACATCATGTG
Organism: Etheostoma spectabile; assembly: GCF_008692095.1. Lineage (NCBI taxonomy): Eukaryota > Metazoa > Chordata > Actinopteri > Perciformes > Percidae > Etheostoma > Etheostoma spectabile. The sequence continues at coordinate 24,308,041 of NC_045748.1, read as the reverse complement.
AGGGATACATTTAACAAATTCTACAACGGGGGCCCAGGTTTTAGCATATCTATCCCGTAAATTATTCCGATTATATCTCAACTTCTCTTATCGTATCGCAAAAAAACGCTACTTTTAAACATTACCAAAGACTTGGATATCAACAGGTGTTTGGATCATCACTAAGCCGATCTTTTCAAGAAGCTGGTTGAAGGAATGAGTGGGACGCTCACATGTTGCACGGCTACGTGTAAAGGGGACCATTAGTGGAATATTGACGAAATTAGCCATGTAAACAGTTAGTCGGAATACTGTCTTTTTTCAGAATAAGGGCAAAAACTGGAATTTTATGTGTATGTAAACGTAGTCATTGACCTTCAGACAGGGGACGTCCAATGTTGATCTTTTAAGGGGTCTTTGTGGGGGACTGTTCTGTTACTTCTGCAGGGGTTTGTCTGAGCAAGTGGGAGTCGAGTTACAGCACGGCAGCCATCAACCCTAACTCAGACGGATCCACTGACTACGGCATC
>NC_045748.1:24298372-24307522 GCF_008692095.1 Etheostoma spectabile | reverse complement strand
ACAGCCGCTGGTGGTGTAACGACGGCCGCACGCCACCGCCCACAAAGAACGCATGCAACATTGATTGCAGGGGTCAGTGATGAACCTCCAGCTCCTCAATTTCCCTATTTTTTTGTTTATGACACTAGTCCTGTTGTTTCCTAATCAAGCAGCAACTTTCATGCCTAGTTTTCAACAGGGGGCAACTCTACTCTTTGTAAACAGAAGTTAAAGTCTATGGAGAAATAAGCCTACTTCTCACTTGATTTATTACTTTAGTAAATTTTTTCAACGAATTTATGGCCTCAAATCTAATTTCAAGTCTTAAAAACAGCAAGACGTCATCCATCCATTCCTCTTTATCCGCTTATCCGGTGTCGGGTCGCGGGGGCAGCAGCTCCAGTAGGGGACCAAAACTTCCCTTTCGAGCCACATCAACCAGCTCTGACTGGAGGATCCGAGGCGTTCCCAGGCCAGGTTGGAGATATAATCCCTCACCTAGTCCTGGGTCTTCCCGCGGCCTCCTACCAGCTGGACGTGCCGGACCACCCTAGGGAGGCCCCCAGGAGGATCCTTACCAGATGCCCGAACCACCTCAACTGGCTCCTTTTGACGTGAAGGAGCAGCGGCTCTACTCCGAGCTCCTCTTGGAGGACTGAAGCTTCCCTATCTCTAAGGGAGACGCCAGCCCCCCTCCTGAGGAAACCCATTTTGGCCTGTTGTACCCAGCCTTCATGACCATAGGTGAGAGTAGGAACAAAAACTTATCAGTAGATATAGAGCTTTGCCTTCTGGCTCGGCTCGCTTTTGTGCAATGAATGGAATGTAATACCGCCACCGCTGCACCGACCAATCTCCAAACTCGCAAACAAGACCCCAAGGCATTTAAACAGTTTACCAAGTTTACCCCCATTATTGTATGCGTCTCTTCAACACTACGAACAACGAGAGATTCATCTTGAGGTTGGAAAAACAATACGCCATCACAGATCCTTTGTTTCAGGACAACACCAGAAAAGAGAAGGCGTGGAGTTTAATTACAGGAGTGCATGGAGGGGAAGGTAGATAATACTTTAACAAACACGTAATTGTTCTGTAAAGTTCTTGTAGAGACAATTAAAATCTGCGAGTCAGGCAGAAAGACGCTCCGCTTCTGAGACGCTGGCGGGTAGCGGAGGACGGAACAAAACCAGAACGCAGCCGGAACGATGCAGAGATGCGCTCAGTAGAAAATGCTTGATAGTTGTACAAAACTCAGATTCAAAATTTAACAGTTAACCATAGTCCTCAGATTGGACAGATAGTCTAGCTAGCTGTCTGGATTTACCCTGCAGAGATCTGAGGACCAGGTAACCATGTCCTCAGATAGGACAGATAGTCTACTAGCTGTCGGATTTACCCTGCAGAGATCTGAGGACCAGGTAACCATAGTCCTCAGATTGACAGATAGCTAGCTAGCTGTCTGGTTTACCCTGCAGAGACCTGAGGAGCAGGTAACCATAGTCCTCAGATTGGACAGATAGTCTACTAGCTGTCTGGATTTACCCTGCAGAGATCTGAGGACCAGGTACCATAGTCCTCAGATTGGACATATGTCTAGCTAGCGGTCTGGATTTACCCTGCAGAGATTTGAGGACCAGGTAACCATAGTCCCAGATTGGACAGATAGTCTAGCTAATGTCTGGATTTACCCTGCAGAGATCTGAGGACCAGGTAACCATAGACCTCAGATTGGACAGATAGTCTAGCTAGCTGTCTGGATTTACCCTGCAGAGATCTGAGGACCAGGTAACCAGAGTCTTACTAGTGACGCCAACACAAAGAAAGTGGAAGATAACGACCCTCCTGGGCTAAAAGAGTGATTCAGTGGAATTTTAACCCTTGTGTTGTCCTCGGGTCAAATTGACCTGTTTTCCTATATCAAATGTTTTTTTTAATCCCCCAAAATAACATGATTGATTCCACACAACGCTCTTTGGCAAGTACAAATTTCTACTTTCATTAATTTTGGGGCGTCTTTTTCAATTTAATAGCATTTGAAAAAAACATTGAAGTGGTATTGAAATAGTATTGAGTAAAAGTTGACATATTCCAGTCTGTGATTAACATCCATTCCTTCAATTTTAGTCTAAATAATTCCTAATTTCTGCTTTTCTAAGCCAAACATTAGGTATAATTTCCTATTCATGAGGTTAATCGACCATAAATTCCAAAAATAACTGTAAAACTAAAGTTAGTAAGTAAGTTAGTGTTACGTAGTGTTAAACGTAAAAAAAAGTGACAAAAACATAAGAAAAAAGGTAAAAACATCGGTAAAAAGTGTCAACAAAAGTGTTGCTTTTCATGATTGACAACACAAGGGTTAAGCAGCACCGGAGCAATCCTGGGAATGGAAGATCGTCTAAAGACTCTGGTCCCATTGAGGATAAAGCAGGGGATGCTTTAGGGGCGTGAGTACACACTGACCTGTCATTTATGATTGAGGCTTAGCAAAAGAGGACTTGTGTCGACGGGTGAACGAAAGGCTTTTGATAAAAGCACTATATAATTGCGGTCCATTTTCTAAGTGAAGCTAATATTACTGAACCTTTGAGATAATTGATCCTTCACTCATTATGAAGCACATACTGTTACATCACTTTAATGTCCACTTTTAAAATGACTGTTCATATCCAGATTGTGTTTTAATTTTTCACAGAGCTTCGGACAGATAATGTCGGAGTGGCGATCAATTGTGCCAAGCGTGTCGTTAGGGATCCCAACGGCATCAGAGCCTGGTAAGATCTGATGATGATGATGATGATGATGATGATGATGATGTGACTGTTATGTGTTCACGAACCTTCACACGTGGCGACGTGGGTGATGTTCTTTTGTTTGGTTTCAGGGTGGGCTGGCGCGCTCACTGCGAGAACCGCGACCTGAGCGCCTATTTGGCAGGATGTGGTCTCTAAAGAACAGGTGGAACCAGGACACTGTCATCGGCATAACACAAGTCTACAATCTTCGTCTGCAATGGGTCGAATCGCTTCTGTTGGTAGCTTGGAATGTTTGATCTGCCAGGAATAAAACACAGTTAGTGAAGCTACAGACAGTTCTTGTTAAACCAGCATAATACTTTTTTTTTTTTTACTGTATTTAGTTTATATGATGTAACAGGTCAAATCAGTGAAGAGAAATGTGGCGATTTCAGCCTGTATCTGTTGTTGTCTGTCTCATTTTAAAACCAAATTAAAATCTTGATTTTCACTAATGACAGTTGTTAAATTAAAAGAAATGTTAAATCAATGGAGGTATGTACCATGTGCTATCTTTGAAACAAAGTTTTAAACTGATCTGCTGTTAAATAGCATACAAACTCAAATAGTGGGCGTCATGCAGAGAACACTTGTACACACAGATGTGTTTTAAGTGGCATGAATGACATATTTAAAAGAACTTGACATATTCACAAATTTTCTCTTTGGTGCAAATGAATAAATTCTTGATTGGATCAGGCCTGTCATACAATGCTAATGTTGCATTAAAAGTGTCATATTTACTGAATGACACTTAATAACAACAGTCATACTCATTCAAAAAGACTAAATGTCAATGATAGGTGTGATGGCATAGTTATGGCGGTGTCATGTCGGTCTTATGCAGACCCATTCAAATAAAGTGTTACCCGACAGGGCTGTTGAGTTTTACTGCCATGTAGTTTAATAATTATATTAATAACTACTTGTGTTGTAATAACTACAACATTGGCCAACTCACACCAAAAAAGCAGTACAGGTAAATGGAAAAATATGTATTTATAAATATGTGTTGTTGGGGTGAACTGTCCCTTTAACCATTAATGATGAATAAATGAACCTGTGTTGTTTTTTAAGGGTTAAGATGATTGTAATTTTTACTATTGATGATTTCTTGCATTTAAATTCTCAGTCTATTGAAAAGGACCATAAACTGGGAAGATGACCAACCTGTCTCTACTTCCTACCACAGTACAAAAGGAAAGCCAAGATATCACGGATAAAGGCTCCCACGTCTTGTAATATTGGATCCAAAGTCTGTCAATGGTGACATTTTACTCAGTTTTTAAAGCATCAAATAAACTAAAACCAAACGTATCAGAAAAATGTACACAAACAGCAGCGTGATCCTAAATGACAGAAACCATCTTTGGGGCGCTTCTCAATCATCTTTGGGGCGTTTCTCAACACACACACACACACACACACACACACACACACACACACACACACCTGACAGGGCAGAGAGATTGTTATAATATAAAGTGGTTATAGTGTTGTGTTTTTCATTCCTATCTGTCCGTTTGGAGCACTGCAAGCCTCTGCGCTGGGGGGTGTTGAGCAACAACGCATTGTCAAAAACCGTGCGCTTGTGAACTTGTGAGTTCATTCTTCCAATATCGACCAGCAACAATGTTCTCCCCAAGAACACAAGTCTGTTCTTTGCACTCTTGTGATTGAGAAACAATGGCACAAACTTTGATTTTTTTTTTTTTAATTTGGCCCAGACTCTGTTAAAGCTGGGGCGGGGAGCTATGGTTTCTGGGTCTTAGGTGCCTCAAGGGGACGGTAACCCTTGAACACTGTGGTGGACACCGGTGGTCAGGGACGCCGCCTCATTAAAAGGGAGTTAAGAGTGCATTTAAAGTAAAAATCCATTTCAATATTAGTTTTAATTTTGACCATAATTTGGTTCTGAAAGGGGGTTATCAACTCCCTTACACTCCATTGTCAGTAGTACAGTTTGTGCACTCTTGTAATAGAATAGGGTTCCCCTTTCTTGTCTATATTTTACACATTCATCTTGATTATGATTATTGAATTGATGCAATGCAGAGGGGCTTATGTATGTGCACAGATTTCATTTGTACTGTGCTGCTAGTGTGAGTCTGGACACTCAGTCAGTAAAACATCTGGAGGATTGTTTTAAAAATGTCTAGCTGCAGAGGCTTGGCAGGCCACAATATCTAATATGGATATTTGTTTGTTGCAATGAAGTTGCGGGTGACATAGAAAGTTTCAAAAAAAGTTGGGATTTTGTTTTTGCTGAGTTCTTTGAAAATAAAAGGGAAACTTGTTTTGGGGAGAATAAACTCCTCTGGCCTGAGTTTTCCTAGTAACCTTACCAAAAAGGTCAGGATGCTGCAAATGTTGGTAGAATATGAAAATGGCTGGTGAATTTAAGACAAAAAATGTTACTGTGTCATTGGCTTGTTGATCTTTACATGGTCAGATATTTTCCTATCCTGGGCTGGGACACACATTTATACAGTTTGATAAAAGGACTTATTGGACTTTAACTTATTGCATCTACAATAACAAGGGTAGCTGGTCTCAATTTAGGTCTTCCTGTGCGTCTCATCTCTGGTTTTTCCTGCATCCACCACGTGTGTGTGTGTTTGTGTGTGTGCGCGTCAGCCGCGGGGGGAACCGAGTAGCCCCGCCCACTGCCGAGAGCCGACAGGATTGAAACAGCAGCCGCTTCAGTGACTTTATAGTGAAAACTCGTTACAGCGTACTTTACTGTTAATGTACACAGGTTGGTCTGAAATGTTTTGCACCGTCTTTCGCTGTTGGCAAATGTGAGATGTTCGAGTCACACACGTCTCGTCTATATGTCAGAAACGAGGAAATTAATTTGGCGACGTAGATTAGAAAACCCCTCCGTCTCTTCCTAACCTATCATTATGCGAGGAGTGTGGAAGCTTATCCGGCTTTAAAATTAACTGGTCAAAGTCTGCACTGCTTCATTTAAATGATTCTGCTCGCGATTCACTCATCTCTGCTAACATCCCCATTGTTAAGCAGTTCAAATAGTTAGGCAGTGAGGTATTCCCTTGCTTAAACCAGATTGTTAAGCATAATTATTCAGTTTCCCTGAATGTTTTGAAGGCCATGGAAAAGTGGATGGGTCTCCCCATGTCTATTCAAGCCTGTATCTCTGTGGTTAAAAGGAAGGTTTTACCCAGGATTCATTTGTGAGCTATATGCTACTTCTTTCCCCTCCTTCTGGTTATTGGCATAAATTATAACCAGCAGTATCTAAATTTATCTGGAAAGGAAAACAGCCGTGACTTAAGATGTCTACTCTACAGAGGAGGAAGGAGGACGGTGGCCTCTCAGTTCCCAACTTTAAACATTCTTTTTGGTCCTTTGTGTTAAGACCCCTCCTCACCTGGTTTAGCCCAGATATGTCTGTTTGCTGGCGTACCTTGTAACAAAATGCTACGGCAGAGCCTTGGTCACTCCATGACGTTCATTTTGCGAATATCTCTAACAAACAATACCAGCTACGCTTTGGCCCCCATTATCTCTCATCTTCTCAAAACTTGGAGATTGGCTGAAACATAGCGGTTAGCGGTGTCCCCTGGCGGAGGGCTCTGCCCCTCCATCCTATCCGGAAGTTATTTACAATGCAATCAAGAACCTCTGGTATGGTATCAAGGCTTTATCAGTTCTTGACGACATCCTTCCTTCCTATTGAGAGAATCTGGGCACACGATTGCCCAGGTCTGAGTATCGATCTTGACTGGCATGATGTATGGTCTAACATTCCAGAAGAATTCACTACAATTTCATTCATAGGACATATCTCACACCTGTGAAAATGCATCAAATGAAAACACTTTTAAGCCACTTATGCACTTTCTAAAAAGCCCACTAAACGTTCAAGGTACATATCTTCACATGATCTGGGAGTGCTCTCCTGTTGGTCAGGTCTGGAACAGTATTGCATCCAAAACATCTGCCCTGATTAAGGTTACTGTACCTGTTACTGTCAATGTTATATCTCTGAATGATTTGTTAGCCCTTCAGCTCTGTAAAACTCAAAAATGTGCCGTTTTTGCTGAAATAACAGCTGCTAAAAGAAAGATTGCAACCCGTTGGAAATCACCTCATGACATGAACTCTTTCCTTCTTGGATGTCATGTATATATATATATATATTATGTATATATATATATATAATATATATATATATATATGGAGCTCTCCACGACTCGCATGAATGGAGCGCCAGGAAGAATTTTGGACACTTGGCCCGGCATTGCTGAATCCTTTAAATCCATGCTGTAGACCTGTGCTACAGCCTTCTTACTTCGGTCTGTGGGTTTGCTCCCTTTTGTCTTATGCCGGTCTCCCTGTCAATGCCTCGTTTGTTTGTGTGTTTGTCTGTTTGTGTGTGGCAGACATCATTATTGCAGTTTTTTGTAACCCTCTTTCCCGTACTTCCTCTCTTTGTCTTGGATTGAAATATTGGATCGCAGGGAGGGATTGTGGAAAAGGTGCACTGTGCCTTAATTCTTTGGCATGTGTAATGTACTTTTCTGTATATTGTCATCTAAGCCAATGTTTTGCACTTTTTCTCATCTGATTATTTAAATAAATACAAAAAGAATTGATCACAAAAAAATAGATTTAGTCAGGATACTGTTTTGAAACTTTGAAAAAAAACACAAAAGGGTTAACACCAAGTCTAAGCAGCTTTTTGCAGCAGTAAGGACTGGTCAACTCTTTCAGGGGCTCTCAAGGTCCAACGTGTAATTTGAGAAAAGAAAAGAAAAAAAAAAAAAAAAACAGCTTTCAACTTCTTGTCTTCTCATCTTACAGTCCTTCTCAGCAGATATAGTTTGTTACAGTTGAGTTTTCATATCAATTACATGCATTACTGTATGCAGAAGGCCCTTTCCAAATATAACAATGCCCCTAATCATATAAGAAACAGACACTTGTTAGAATCCGATTAGATACTGGCTACTCTTCTGATTGGTCACACTACCCCAAACTCCTACTTATGCATAACGTATTTTGTATTTTTGCAGAATTCTCATATCTCTTTGGACTATAAGCGGAGCCTGAAGTATGACGGACTACATTTGACATAAAGGGTCAATTGTATGATGTAAGTTTCTGGGACTGAGGGGTACTGAACGCGAGCAAATCTCTGCAGCCGGGTTCCAAAATCTGGAAGGAAGCCTGAGACCTGAAGAGAGGGGAATGTTATAGCAGCAGATTAATGACACAGTCATGGCGATAATTAATGTAATTTGAGCGTGAATATAAAAAGCTTTATCATGACCAACTAAAACATCATTACCAGCAGCGGCTTCGTGTCTCCAGTTTAACCTCAGCCAGTTTTCTGATGCAGAGCACGAACGGAGCTGCTGTTACAAGATTGAAACAGGAATCCCTGGACGAGAGAGAGAGAGAGAGAGAGAGAGAGAGAGAGAGAGAGAGAGAGAGAGAGAGAGAGAGAGCGAGAGAGAGCGCGTCTGGCACTGAAGCAGGAATTTAAATGTGTAGTTGCAGTGATCAGAAACTGGCATCATAGAGCCATTAGCAGATGCAAATGAGGGCAGAGCTGCAGGCTGGTCTGTCTCACTCTGTCTTTAACACACAAAGGCACGGCACGGCACGGCACACATACAGACACAGCCCTAAATCTGGACTGGGAACAGTTTGTGCCAAGGATCTGGCAGAACACACAACATGGTGATGATTTAGCTATTCTTAGAGTCTAACCAGTTTCCTAGAGCTGTAAAGTGTGTCCTAAAGGTGTTGCTGGGGGGGGGAAGAGAGAGAGAGAGAGAGAGAGAGAAGAGAGAGAGAGAGAGAGATCTGCGCCAATTTTTCGGGAGGGGAATGATAATTTTGAAATGTTTGCGACAAGCAGCTAATCAAACGTTATCGTTTGGACAGAGCAGACATAAAATATAATAAAAGAAAGGCTACATGCACATATTGTGCATATTGGATTTGGAATGAAGACATGGTTCATCTTTGATTTCCAATGTGTATATCATAATGTATTCACTCACGTTAAATGTGTATTGAATGTAAACTCCTCATCTTTTGAGAATATTCTTAAATTAAGAAATCTATTCAGTGATTGGTCCACGTGGCCATCCTAAAACCAGTCATGGAAAACCAACAGGGCCAACAGTCATGGCATGCATGCTGCTCATTCTGTGGAATTAAATCTGTAATTGAATCTGTAATTGAAAGGGACATGTTTAAAATGATATCAGTGTTGTGTTTAATTAGTGAGGTGATTGATTGTGAAGAAGAAGAAACAGGTGTCAGTTATGGCCCATATTTAAGGAAGGGAAGGAAGCAAATGTTGAGCATGCTGGTTATAGAGCATTATGCACTA
>NC_045748.1:24298161-24298362 GCF_008692095.1 Etheostoma spectabile | reverse complement strand
ACTCAGCAAAATGGGTCGTTCCAGACATTGCTCTGAGGAACATCGATTTAAACGTGGATTGGAGAGGGGAAAACATATAAAAGAAGTGTAGAAAAATTTCAAATGCCTTGAAATGGCGTCCGAAGCCTGAACAACGTGGGGAAAACGGTCAACTACCATTGGAATGGATGGAAGAGAAGACTAAATGGAAAAGGCTCAACC
>NC_045748.1:24296354-24298151 GCF_008692095.1 Etheostoma spectabile | reverse complement strand
CAGCTCCAGGAAAATCAAAGAAGACTTAGTTCAGTGCTTTACCCGCACTGAGAGCTCCTTAGACCGCATGTTGTGGCTTCGCAGCAACAGCTTCCAAATGAAAACGCCACACCTGAAATCAACTCCGGACCATTTATCTGCCTAATTGATGAGGGAATAACGAGGGAATAGCCCTCACCTGCTCATGGAACAGCTTTTGCTCAAGTGTCCAATTACTGGAGGTCCCTTGAAATGAGAGGACTCTGTATGAAAATGTTTGCAATTCCTAAACCTAAACCCTTCCTCCAATTCGGATGTAAATACCCTCAAATTAAAGCTGAAAGTCTGCACCACTATTTCATCTTGATGCTTTGATTTCAAATCCATTGTTAGCACACAGGGGCAACATTATGAAAATTGTGTCAATGTCCAAATATTTCCGAACTGTACGTTAGGATTTTTGCGGTCTTGCAGCCAAAAATGCAGAGTTAGGAGAGGAGCTTTATTAAATTAAAACGACAACAACGAAAATGGTCCCGAAGCAAACAGGTAAAAAAAAACTGGCAAAAGGAAAATACAAAAACATAAGGTAAAAACTAAACAGTTCAGTTTAATCACTTTATTATCCCAAATGGGAAACTTGATATGCTGTCGGGATGGGTTCAGCCTAATGGTCCCACAGCCCCCTGGCCCTATGGTTCCACAGGTCTATGGTCCCCCAGCCCTACGGTCCCACAGGTCTATGGTCCCACGGCCCTACGATTTACTGCCCTACGGCCCAACGGTCCCCCGGCCCTATGGTCCCACGGCCCTATGGTCCCCCAGCCCAATGGTCCCACAGGCCTATGGTCCCCCGGGCCTATGGTCCCCCAGGCCTATGGTCCCATCGGGCCAATGGTCCCACGGCCCTATGGTCTCACAGGCCTACGGTCCCACGGCCCCATGGTCCCACAAGCCCTATGGTCCCACAGGCCTATGGTCCCACAGGCCTATGTTAGCTTATATCTGCAATAGAAAAAGGAGGACGGGGCACCGTGGCCGAGCAGAGCTGGTACTAGCAGTGGGTAAGACCCCATATGTAGACCGGGCCTCGCGGAGTACTCTCTGGTCAAAGATAGCCGTTGTGTTGTCTTCCCGTCAACCATGGAAAAAAAAATGTTTTTTAAACATTATTATTGCTTTTTGCAACATTTTTAGCACTTTTTCCATGGCATGTTGTAATTTTTCCAAAGTTCTTTGATATTTTCAGCTTATTTCGACCCATTTTTGGTGACAAAGAACAAACTGAAAATAGGTCAATTTGACATGAGGGTTAGGGGGGTCTGTTGGAAACCTATTACCTTGCCAGCCACCTCTACAATGTGGCTGAGGTGGTTTTTGTCCCTGACGTTCAGGTCACCGTACCAAGTAAGAACTGATTCATTAAAGGACTTGTAAAATAAGGACATCCTTTTCTTTCTTGTGGAAGCACAAACGTTGCTGTCCCTTCTTCCAGACTGCATCCCAGTGGACAGGTTTTTACTCAATAACGGTTCAGAGATACTTCTGCTGTTCAACAAACTCAACTCTAGTTCATTTAATTAAAGTCTGAGACGATGGCAGGGATGATTTCCTAAAATCAATGACCACGTCCTTGGTTTGTGTGGCGTTTAATCGGAGAAAGACCTCATCACACCATCGGACAATCTCATCTACCACTGGCCCATGCTCTGAGAATCCTCTCGATGGAGCAGGCTTACGATGACCGAGTCATCGGCAAACTTCAGAACGTGCCTGTCCCCACGCTGAGGCAGTGGAAATCAAAGGTGTAGAAATAGA
>NC_045748.1:24296174-24296344 GCF_008692095.1 Etheostoma spectabile | reverse complement strand
ACACATACAAGTATCTGGGCGTTGTTTTTAACGACAGGTTAACACGGTCCGATCATGTCGACTCATTGATGACAAAATGAAGTCCACGGGTCTACTGTATGAGGAAGTTGCAGTCCTTAACGGTGAATACAGATGTGGTGAGAATGTTTTTTATGTCAGTCATATGTAGT
>NC_045748.1:24295909-24296164 GCF_008692095.1 Etheostoma spectabile | reverse complement strand
ACTGTGTGGTGGGGTGGGGGGGAAATGCTGGGGTAACTGAGAAGGCCAGTATTGATAGAGTGACTAAAAGGGCTGGGAAAATGGTGGGAGAGTACAGTGGATCAAGGTATATGACGATCATCTGGTCAAAATGACACAGAAAAGAACGAGGGACCCGGGTCCCCCTCTTCATGGTAATCTGACCAGCAGGGTCATAGAGCGCAGTGGTAGACTAAGACCTCCTGGGACACAAACGAAGCGGTATGCTCTTTCTTT
>NC_045748.1:24295775-24295899 GCF_008692095.1 Etheostoma spectabile | reverse complement strand
GCTATTAGACAGCACAACAAGCACTTCAAACATACATTTTTATGAGTTTTTATTTTATTTATATATTGTATTATGTATACTATTGTAGTGCATTTGTGATATTGTATTTATTCTCTAGTTTTTA
>NC_045748.1:24294991-24295765 GCF_008692095.1 Etheostoma spectabile | reverse complement strand
TGGCGGGTGTGAGCACTGTAATTTCCATTTCTATGGATGAAATAAACTTGACTTCTACAGTCATTGGTGTGAAGAATGGACAGCGATGGGGACAGGACACAGCCCTGAGGAGAGACAGTGGAACAGGAGTGCTGTTCTGACAGAGAGCCAGTCCCCCTAACCCTCTCAGACCTAAATGTTAAAAAAACCTCTACAATCCAGCTGACAAAAGTTAACATCGGTAAGCAGGGCGGTACGCTGGGATTGATTCAGAAAAGACAGCACAGAGACTAAAGACACGAGGTGATGAGGGTGGCAACGAGAGACAGGTGGCATGAGGGCTGATGAACAGGTGAAACACGTTAACCCCTGTGTCGTCTTCTCGTCAAAATTGAAAATGTCAAACACTTTTGTTGAGGCTTTTTATCGATGTTTTTAACTTTTTCTCACGTTTTTGTCCATTTTTTCAACATTTTTGACGCTTTTTTTTCCATGTTTGTCACTGTTTTGACATTTTTAACACTACATAACAATAACTTAACGTATTATTGAAATTTATGGTTAATAAACCCAATTTATAGGAAATTATACCTTATGTTTGAGTTAGAAAAGCAGAAATTAGGAATTATTTAGACTTAAAGGAATGGATGTTGATGGATAATCCCAGACTGGAATATGTCAACTTTTACTCAATACTATTTCAAAACCACTTCAATGTTTCTTTCAAATGCTATAACATTGAATTAGACGCCCCAAAATTAATGAAAGTAGAGATTTGTATTTGCCAAAGAGCGT
>NC_045748.1:24287780-24294969 GCF_008692095.1 Etheostoma spectabile | reverse complement strand
TTTGGGGAATTAAAAAGAACATTGATATAGGACAACGGGGCAATTTGACCCGAGGACACCATGAGGGTTTAGGCAGAGCAGACATTCACATTCACAGAGGCGAGAAAACACACAAGGCAGGAAGTAAAACTAGACATGACAGGAGAAATGGAGACTACAAATTAAAACAGGAAACTGAAGGATGGAACTAGGACAACAAAACGGGAGACAGAAAGAACACGGGTAAAACGTAACCATGTTAAGATGCAGTTTATGGCCATAATTACACTCAAATATAATCTTCAAACAACGAGTCATTTCAAAACCATGGGCATTTATCTGCTGCCATCAGCAAACTTTACTCAATCTACACTTTTCAAAACAAAAGTTCTGAAGTGCTTTGTCGGAGGAGCAGAAGAGAGGAAGAGGGAGAGACATGACGACGCATGAAGACGAGGAAGGGAACAACCAACATTACAAAGGTACTGGATGTTTAATATAGAGCTCCAACTTTCAGAAAATGAACACTTTCAAAAGATAAAACAGGGCTATAGCCTACCATGCTCGTCTCTGGTCTTAGACATGAAGGTGTCTCCTTCATTTTTAGAAATGCCCGTCCCCCATCAGTGGCAGAGACACTCCGATTTAAAGTGCGGTTTTTTGCTTCAGCCTCACTTTTTTATGGGTTCTTTGCACTAGTTTTGGCAGAGCGTCCCGCACCATCTCCACGTGTTGGCTTTTTTCGGCCTTTTTTGGGGCCGATTCAACATCGACGACCATCGCCGCTGTGCGAGGAATCCATCCGATTGGCTTATCGACATAAACAAAAGCATTCGATCAATTCAATTCACATAGAGCTGTTAAATCTGGCAAAAAAAAAATACTTTTGAATGTCCTGTACCTGCTGAAACTAGCATCTTCTGCAACCAGCCTAGCCAAAAAGACACCAAACTGTTTTTCAGACGGTAATTATGTAACACTTAAAGCAGAATTTGGCAGATTCCCTGACTTTAAGACTCTTTAATTCCCACAGAAGCAGAGAGTTTTCCTGTTCAGGCTGTGAAACAGATTGCTGTGAGTCGGCTGTGTCGGCCTACTTTTAAACGTGTAGTCATTGGTTTGTTTGATTTGCTGAGTTCTATGATGGCTGAGGAACTCTTTTTCTGAGTTTTGTAGGGCTATATGACAACAAAAGCAACAAAAGTCGAAAAAAAGTTACCAAAGCGTAAAAAAAAGCAACAAATATGTAAAAAGCAAATAAAGTGTAAAAAAAAAAAGAAAAAAAAAAAAAATCATGAAGCAACAAAAAGGTTTAAAAAAGAGGGACAAAATTGTTGAGGAAAGCCCCAAAAGGGGGGAAAAAGCTACAAAAATGACGAAAAAAACGGCAAATGTAAAAACATGCAGTAATACAGTCAAAGATATTTTACTTTTCACGTCAGTAAACTCTACATGTCTGTCCCTCGATGTGATTCTCATATCGGTTTGGCCCTTAATGAAAGTGGGTTTGACCCCCCCCCCTGCCTTAAATCATACAAGTCCGTAAACTGTGTGCAAGGTTTAAACTGCAGACAACGGGCCCAGATCACGAGTCCTTAAGGCCCAGATATGGTCTCTCCTATATCCGGCGCATGGCGGCCATTGCGTTGGCATGCAGTCCGTGGTGAAGGACAGTGTTGATTAGGTGATCGAGACAAGAAAGTCTCCTACGTGGTTCCAGGGCTTTGATTGTGTTGCCGCCTTGACCTACGCTGTTTGGCTAGGTTTTTTTTCTTTTTACGTTTCTTCATTAGGATCAATTTGCAATCCGTTCCATTCTAAAAAACAATGCTTACAATGCTTTGTCCTTCTTGCATTAATCATTAAAATAATTCTAAACTGATTTCTTTGGTTAAAAGGCTTAGGCTCGGGCTCATGATTACAGTTAATGTGATGTAATGTAACGTGCACGGGCTCAGGGAAGGCTTGGGCTTGATTTCTGGACCCGATCTAAGATTTAATTGGAAAAGAACCCTGTTCAAGGCGCCCAGAGTTTGTCTGATCCACACCAGAGTTGGGATGAGTATCCCCCCCAAACCACCCGGACCATCCGACCACACGCTCCAGGGACCAAACGAGGCAGGTGTGAAAGCAACTTAAGTGTACTGCCCAAAATGTGGACCTGTCAACACCATCGGCAACACAGTCATCTGTCAGCAGATTTGTAAAAACAAAACGGAGAAATTGTGAATATAGTCATTTATTTACTCCAGTCCAAGAAATGTACACGTACAGTATGTTCTCTCAAGGTATAAAATTTGTCTTAAATAAGCAATTCTTCTATTTCATATGCATGTACATTCTCATTATTCAATTAAAACCCCGTAAGACTTTAAAAGTGACGACAATCTGACACCACAAACAACCGAAACCACCAAAGAGCACAAGAAGAGTTAGCAAAAGCCGTCCAGCAGTTTCTGACTATAGGTTCGGTGAGGACTCTTCAGTATAAAAAAATAAAAATAAAAACTTTGTTATAAGCTGTGTTTGAATTAAAAAAGAAAGAAAACGGATACCTAAGAAGAAAAAGCGCTGGTTGTAAAGTCTGTACGGATAAATCACAGAGGTTTAAAGGCTTCGGTTGTTGCTTTGGGCTGGTAGAGACACGACTTCTCGCTTGTTCCTATGTTGCCGTTTCGGTTCCGATGGTGCTGCTGGTGTTTGGGCATTGCTGATGCCAGTATTGCTGTGGTCGCTGCTCCCGTTGGGGCCGCTGCTGCTCTGGGAAATCCCTTTAGTTTGCAAAACGCTGATGAGATGTCCGGTTTGATATCATCCTGGAAATAATTTCCTTAACGGGAAGGTTGGCGCCATCGCCCACCGAGACGACGGATCAGTTCAGGAGAGTTTCAGTCTGTGGGTGGTCTGGGTTTTTTTTTCATTTTGGTTTGTTGTCTGGATTTAGAGGAAGATGATTAGAAACCTGAAGGCCGGCTGAACGGAGGAACTCTGGAGAGAGACGGAGAGAGATAAAGAGTTATTGACACTGAGAACAGGTTACAGATTTGTAGTTTTTTGCTACAGAGAACACGGGAGACTATTAGAATGGGGTCAGCCTTGTGGTCCCACAGCCCTATGGTCCCACGGCCCTATGGTCCCACGGCCCTATGGTCCCAGAACCCTATGGTCCCACAACCCTAGGGTCCCACGGCCCTAGGGTCCCACGGCCCTAGGGTCCCACGGCCCAATGGTCCCACGGCCCTATGGTCCCACGGCCCTATGGTCCCACAACCATATGGTCCACCGGCCCTATGGTCCCACTGCCCTATGGTCCCACTGCCCTATGGTCCCACGGCTCTATGGTCCCACGGCTCTATGGTCCCACAACCATATGGTCCCACGGCTCTATGGTCCTGTATAGACATTAAATTTGAACAATCACTCCATTTTGTCATCATTAGTACACCAAAACATTTCTGGCTTTTGAACTGGCATTATAGTATATACGTGTATAAATAGTATATATTAGTAGTAGAAATGCAGTAAGGGTTATGCTTTGTTTGTTTGTGTCAATCAGAAAACATCTAATTCCAGACTGTATAAAAACACTCAGAATATGGAACAATAAGTGCATTATTCATTCAGTTAAAGATGTCTTTTGGGAAGTGGGGACATTATTAGAAAGTAAGGACATTTTTGACAAGTGAGGACAATTTCCAGGGCATATTTGAAAAGTGGGTACTTTTTTTTGTCGAGTGGGCACCATTTTTGGAAAGTATTGTCAATTTTCCAAAGCGAGTGTTGTTCACATTCTTGAAAGGTTTTGATATTTTTGAGTCCTGTCCTGAGGACAGCGTCTCTGGACAAGACTCGTTGGCCTCTACCATCAGGACAACTCAGCTCACATGGTAACTAGAGCTGAAAAACATATCAAATATTGCGATATTTTGACCAAATACATCAATGGCGATATTGTGAGGTTGACTATTGGTGCTTTCACAAAATATTAACACAATGACAGTTTTGATAAATAATCAACAATAATGTGGATACAATAACTTCGAAAGTTTGGGCACCCCAGGTAAAGATTTGTCTTAATGTGCATAAAGAAGCCAAGAAAAGATGGAAAAATCTCCAAAAGGCATCAAATGACAGATTAGACATTTGTATAATATGTCACAAAAAGTTTGATTTTATTTTCATCATTTACACTTTCCAAACAACAGAAAACAAAAAATGGCATCTGCAGAAGTTAGGGCCCCCTGCAGAGTTAATATCTTGTAACCCCCCCCCTTTGGAAAGCTGAGACCTGACAGCGTCATGGATTGTTCTCAATCATCGTCTGGAAAGACCAGGTGATGTCAATCTTAAGGTTTTAAATGCCCAGACACATTTGACCCCCCCCCCCAAAAAAAAAAAAATCAGCACCATGGCTTCTTCTAAGCAGTTGTCTAGAAAACTGAAACTGGAAATAGTTGACGCTCACAAAGCAGGAGAAGAAGAAGAAGATGACAGCAAAGGGTTTTCAGATGCCGATATCCTGTTTGGAATGTAATTAAGAAATGGCCGTCATCAGGAACAAATTGATTGGACAAACATTTGGTCATTTCCAGCCTGATCTGCACTGCATCACCTGCCGTTTGTTTGCATTTAAAGCGCCTCCTGGTGTTCAATTTGAATCAACCTTTTAGGACGTGGTTCAGGTACTTATGAGGACACATCCTGAGAGATTATTCATGATTGGACAATGAATATGTGATTTATAGTAAAATGTGTGCAATGCCACTCACCTATCTTGCGCTTGTAGCGGCCCCTAGTGGTGTATGTATATAAAACTGTCTGGGTATATCTGAGGCACTTATCTGAACATACCCTGGGAGTTTTGTGGGTTAGGGTACTAGTGGTGTATGTATATAAAACTGTCGGGGTATATCTGGGGCACTTATCTGAACATACCCTGGGAGTTTTGTGGGTTAGGGTACTGGTGGTGTATGTATATAGAACTGTCGGGGTATATCTGGGGCACTATCTGAACATACCCTGGGAGTTTTGTGGGTTAGGGTACTGGTGGTGTATGTATATAGAACTGTCGGGTATCTGGGCACTTATCTGAACATACCCTGGGAGTTTTGTGGGTTAGGGTACTATGGGGTATGTTTATAAAACTGTCGGTATATCTGGGGCACTTTCTGAACATACCCTGGGAGTTTTGTGGGTTAGGGTACTAGTGTTGTATTTTATAAAACTGTCGGGTTATCTGGGGCACTTATCTGAACATACCCTGGGAGTTTTGTGGGTTAGGGTATGGTGGTGTATGTATATAGAACTGTCGGGGTATATCTGGGGCACTTATCTGAACATACCCTGGGAGTTTTGTGGGTTAGGGTACTAGTGGGGTATGTATATAAAACTGTCTGGGTATATCAGAGGCACTTATCTGAACATACCCTGGGAGTTTTATGGGTTAGGGTACTAGTGGTGTATGTATATAAAACTGTCGGGGTATATCTGGGGCACTTATCTGAACATACCCTGGGAGTTTTGTGGGTTAGGGTACTAGTAGTGTATGTATATAAAAATGTCTGGGTATATCTGGGGCACTTATCTGAACATACCCTGGGAGTTTTGTGGGTTAGGGTACTAGTGGTGTACGTATATAGAACTGTCGGGGTATATCTGGGGCACTTATCTGAACATACCCTGGGAGTTTTGTGATGATTGGTCTTACGGTTGCTGACTTGTGGTCATTTATGTCCAGAGCCACGCCCCTTTCAAAGTTCATTGGTCAATAACTTGAAAAGGGATAGAGATACGGACATTCTTTGTCCATTGATGATTCACTGAAACTTTGGTGGCAATCGGAGCTACGGCATACGAGGAGATCTCAATTTGTGTTTTTCAAACATTCAAAATGGCGGAAACATTTTAGGCGGACCTCAATGATCCTTGAGGCTTTTTTATCGAGCACATTAAGCTGCACCTGTGTGAGAAATGTCAAGTCAATCGGACTTATGGTGTGTGTGTTGGGGGGCGTGGCCTTTCAAAGTTTTCATTTTGAAGCCTTAATTACAGCGCCACCACGTGGCCGAGTGGGTTCATATTTCTATAGAAGCCTAATAACCCTAATAATAACTAAAACAGACAAACGTAGAAGGGTTCTACCACTTTGCAATTTGAACCCTAATTACGATATCCAAAATTTAAGAGGATTTCTAGCCTCTTATATCGATGTAGATGTAATATTGACATATTTCCTAGTCCTACTGGCAAACCTTTATGATCTTCCAACCTTTAGGTCAAGGTTTTCTTTGTCTCTTTTTAATTATGTTAAATAAAGCTATTTTACTTTACAAGTCATGTGTTGGTCTTATATTTAATGTCCAACCACATGCCGGATGGTGACATTTATGCAAGACGAGAACATTTTTTCGGATTTAACTTGCAGTGTGTAACGTCTTTATATTAATGAGTGTCTGTTACATTCAAGCCATCGCCAAACGAGTTGATATAAAGCTCATTAACCCTTGTGTTGTCTTTCCGTCAACCATGTAAAAAAACAAACATTTTGTTCGCTTTTTTCAACATTATCATCCCTTTTTTCAACCTTTTTGTCACTTTTTCAATGTTGTGGGTGCTTTTCTTGATATTTTTTCCAATGTTTTTTGTATATTGATTTAATGTGACATTTCAGTGACTTTATTTCAGGCATTTTTGTGACAAAAAAAAAAAAAAAAAATTAACTGAAAATGGGTCAATTTGACCCAAGGACAACATGAGGGTTAAGACTACCAGCTCCACACTGTGGCTCTCTCAGTACGATTGGGTCGTCCGGTGACTTTCCCGCACAGAAACTTAAGTCAAGATGATGATCTTCTGATGATTCCATTATGTTTTATTAATCCTCCGTGTCCTCCTTGGCTATGTAGCAACCAGAGGAGGAAAGGCTGCAAAAATATTATACTCAAGTACTATTACTTTTATGAACTTCTACTACTAAGTACAAGTAAATACAGGTCAATATTTAATATTTAACTATTCCATTTCATTACTGTGCAATATTTATTTATCATTTAGTACTTAACCATTTCATTACTGTGTAATATTTATTTATCATTTAGTACCTAACCATTTCATTACAGTGCAATGTTTATCTATTTGTTCTATACTTATCTCCTTTAACACAATGTGTATATATAAGCATACAGTTGCTCTCCGGACTGCACCTGCCCCC
>NC_045748.1:24285990-24287770 GCF_008692095.1 Etheostoma spectabile | reverse complement strand
CCCCCCTTTTTTTTTCTCTGCACTACCTACATTGTAAAAAAAAATTTAATGTATGATATTTGATATTTTTGATATTTTATATTCTTGTCTTATATGTTTGTGTCAACACGGTAAAGGGATTGCTTCAATCTCATTGCACAGGTACTGTGTACTTGTGCACGATGACAAAGGCTGTCTATTCTATTCTAAGTAAAATTAACAATAAGAAAACCTACTCAACAGTAGGGGGGAGATATATACATTTTTTTAATTTTTTATTTAACCCTCATGTTGTCCTCATGTTGTCCTCATGTTGTCCTATATCAATGTTCTCTTTAATTCCCCAAAATACCATGATTGATTCCACACAACGCTCTTTGCCAAGTACAAATCTCTACTTTCATTAATTTTGGGTCTTATTCAATTTTATAGCATTTGAAAAACAAATGGAAGTGTTTTTGAAATAGTGTTGAGTAAAAGTTGACATATTCCAGTCTGGGATTATCATCAACATCCATTCCTTTACTTTTAGTCTCAATAATTCCTTCTTTTTCTAACTCAAACATTAGGTCTAATTTCCTATGAATGAGGTTTATTGATAATACATTTCTAAAGTTAATAAGTTATTGTTACGTAGTGTTGAAAACGTCAAAAAGAAATGACAAACATTGGAAAAACGCATCAAAAGTGTTGAAAAAAAAGGGACAAAAATGGGAGAAAAAGTTAAAAACGTCGATAATGTGATTTTCAATTTTGACGGGAAGACAAACACAAGGGTTAATTATCGGATTTATACTTAAATTGCAGTCTTTTGTGATTTGACAAGAGCCCCAAACCATATGGCACTTCTGTTTTCTTGACAGATACTTTGCCAAAGTGTAGGAAAATGTAACTATTAAAAGTGACTCTTAGTTTCTTACTTTCAGGGTCATTACCTTCCCAGCTAACTTCAGCCGCTCAACGCCAGGCTTCTCCCCTCTCCTCCTCTTGAGTTTTTAATTACCTTTCAGACAGTGCAGCTGTTTAGGGCAGTGATTCCCAAAGTGGGGGTCGGGACCCACGGGGGGGGTCGCAAGACGATTGGAAATAGCATACGTTAGCCATAATTTTAACACAAGATAAAACTAGTGGCTACATTTCAAATAAAACCAAGCAAATAACTAAAAAGGGAACTGATTTTCACGCCTGTAGTGCGTGCGCGGTTGCGCGCAATGTTTACATACGTTTATAGCGTGGGGGGGGGTCGCAAGTCACTTGCACCGTTACTTTGGGGGTCGTGGGCTGAAAGTTTTGGGAACCCCTGGTTTAGGGCATGGTGACCATGTAGATGGGAGGTGTGTTTCAATGTATGAAGTGAAGACTTTATACATTGACTGAGTTGACTCCCCAGTCCATCTCTCTGTACTCGTTGGAGTGTGTGTGATTGACTCATCGCGCAAGGACACTTTGTTCCAGCGTGTAATGGACTGTCTTCGAATGACGACCGAAAACGCTGGTCTTGTCTTTTCTTATGCTGCAGTTTACACAAGAAAAGACCAGTTTAGGCCTGGCGGACACGGATTACATCCAGCAGCTCACGTTCATCTGCAAAAACTAGCGAGAACACACACACAACTTCCGTGTGGGCTACTTCAAAATAAAAGCATTTCTTTAGTATTAAACAAATAAAGTTGTGTACCTTTTCAAGTATCAGCTATAAACTATGATTTAACATTTCCTTTTCCGTTTTAAACTAAACACCACACGTTCCTTTGTTTTAACCCTTGTGTTGTCCTCCCGGGTCAAAAACAGACAAAGATTT
>NC_045748.1:24285873-24285980 GCF_008692095.1 Etheostoma spectabile | reverse complement strand
ATTTTTGTCCCTTTTTCAGACTTGAAAGTGATCAATTGTATTTGCAAAGAGCGTATGGAATCCAATCCGTTGTTTTGAGGTAATTTGGTTAGAAAGAAACCCGTATT
>NC_045748.1:24285698-24285863 GCF_008692095.1 Etheostoma spectabile | reverse complement strand
ACATATTTTAAACGGGTCAAAGTTGACCCGAGGACAACAGGAGGGTTAAACAAACATTTCACAACACAGGGACTCTTCGTCATCTTTAGGTAAACAGCTCGGTCCTTCGAGTCGGATCCCAAAAGCCCTTCCTCCTCCCAGGTTTGGAACCTGAAACCCGTGCAA
>NC_045748.1:24279724-24285688 GCF_008692095.1 Etheostoma spectabile | reverse complement strand
GGGGGGGGAGTCAAGAACTCTGGGTGAAAGGACCTCCAAACTGAACTAAAGAGAGGTCGGGATTCCGCTGGTGGAGAGGAAGGGCGGCGGGATCTTCCAGTGGAGGGACGAGATCACCGGACTCTAGGTGGGACGCAGATTTAAGTATCTTACGAACTAGTGAAGAGTCGTAAAGACTGCAGAGAGGATTATTAGAACACAACTCCCCTCCATGGACACAATCTACACAAAGCGCTGCCAGAAAAGAGCAGAGAGAATTATTAGGGACACATCACATCCAGCTCACCCCCTGCTCGTACACAAAAACTGTACATATAAAATATATAAATATATAATCTTAGGCACAAGCGAGCGGACAGCATCATCACAAAGACAACACGATTTTATAAGAGCTTCTTTCCAGCTGCAGTGAGACTTTTGGCCAAAACAAAATGAAATATGTTGGTGTGTAACGTAACATATCTGTGCAATAACACTGTGCATCTTATTTCTTTACTTAATTTGAATAATAACCGTGCACTTTAATATTATATAAGGGGTGTCTTTAGGGGCAAGGGCAATATGCATTTATATTTTTGCACTTAGGAATGCAACATCTATTTATTTGTATTGGTATTTTTACTAGTTTTGTGAAATTGTATTTATTTATAATGTAAATGCTTTGTGCGTCTTTTTAAACTCGACTTGACTCCGAGTAACTACCGCACAAGAGTTCCTATGTGTGAAAACACAAATGGCAAATGAAGTTCTTGATTCTGATTCTTGATTCTGATGTTTTTATGGTGCTGTTATTCCTGAAAAACACTATTTACGAAGATATCTCAGATGAGTAATAGAAGTTGTTTAAGGAGTGACTAATCAAAAGGAACATAGCGGTTAAGAAGCGGTCCTCGTTGAGTAATAAGTGAATAAGAGCCAGGGTTTCCTTGGTCCATAGTCTGTGTGAGGAGACTACAGGAGTAAATAACTTTGTGAAATCCCGTTAATCTCAGAGCTAAAGCGAGGGATTTGCTGGGTACCAATGGTTTGCGTGGGAAGTTGTGTTGAATGTCTCTTTTCTGCATTTGGGGGGGACTGTCTGGCAGATAGATATTAACGGTGTCTCAATAAGACGGACAAAAAAAAATAGCTGATGCTCAACATAAAGCAGTCCTGTCTTACTGCTAAGGCCGGTTGCCCTGGTAACCGACTGACCGTTAAAGGGGAGAGCGAGGGGGGGGGGGGGGGGGGGGGGGGGGGGGGGGGGGGGGGGGGGGGAGAACAGGAGAGAGTTTTAGATATAAAACAAAATATGTAAATCTGATTTTAACATAAGGTTTAGAATAAGGTCTTATATACTGTGTGTCTTGAATATAATGTCTTTATTCTAAATAACGATAACTGTTTTGACTTGATAACTTGTTGCAACATTATTATTATTATTATTTTTTTTTTAAATAATTAATTAATTAAGTCTCATTATTCAAAGTTAGTTGCTCGGGTGAAATTCATATTGGCCATCATAAACACTGGGAAACCGACGCTGTCAGAAGGATGACTTAGAGGGAGATGCTAAATATAATAATCATATAATATAATAGTCTCTACAGCACCTGCTCACTGGTTCCACTTATTTAGTATTATTCATCATTCTCATTCTCATATCTCACTTTTGATTTACTATTTACTATTTACTCATCATTCCCATTCTCACATCTCTCTTGTTTGTTATTCGTTCATCATTCTCATTTCCTGTTTCAGAACTGTCCATCATGTTCATACTGTTCATGTTGTAATATAATAACATTATACTATTTATCCCAGTATCCTTGCACTATGCTCCACATTTAAATCCTTTTTATTGCACTCTTTGTTAACTCATGCCTCTATATTGTTCTGTTTAGAGTACGTACATATTGTGTATATTTCTGTTTTGGTTGTTTTGTGTGTAAGCACAGTGTGAGCAACGATGCTCCAAAGAAATTCCTCGTATGTGTCCTCATACCTGGCGAATAAAGCTGATTCGGATCTGCATATGTAAGGGAAAGGTAACGTGAAGTACTTCAGTAAGTGGGAAAGGATTTTTTTTTTTTTTAATTTGTTTATTGATCCCCAATGGGGAAATTACAATTTACACTCTGTGTCCACACTTTTGTTAGTTATCTAACACACACACACACACACACACACACACACACACACACACACACACACACACACACACACACACTTAGGATCTATACATGCACTAGTGGAGAGATGTCAGAGTGAGGGGGCTGCGCCCTGAGCGGGTGGGGGGGTACGGTGCCCTACGGTGTCCACAGCATCATGGAAGTGTCCACAGCATTATGGGAATGTCCACAGCATTATGGGAGTGTCCACAGCATTATGGGAGTGTCCACAGCTTTATGGGAGTGTCCACAGCATTATGGGAGTGTCCACATCATTATGGGAGGGAGTGTCCACAGTTTTATGGAAGTGTCCACAGCTTTATGGAAGTGTCCAAAGCATTATGGAAGTGTCCACAGCATTATGGGAATGTCCACAGCACCATGGAAGTGTCCACAGCATTATGGAAGTGTCCACAGCCTTTTGGAAGTGTCCACAGCCTTATGGAAGTGTCCACAGCATTATGGAAGTGTCCACAGCATTATGGATTTTAAAACTACTCTAAAAACTTTTTTGATTTGCAAAAACATAACATTTAAGGTAATCTGAGGCCTAAAGAGAACAATTTCCAACCCCAGTGTTTCCTTTTAGAACATTTGTATGGATTTTATAAACCAGCAAGAGGGAAAGAAATGCTGGTTGTGATGGACACTAAATGAGTATCGATAAAAGAACAGCTAGTGGTTCTCGGACTTCTGTTTTGTGCCCACAGTGTCTTGTTGTGTCAGAGCTAGTGGACCAGGGCTGACCGCCTGGTGGTGGCCTCAACATCTGGAGACCGGAGCCGGACCGGAGAGCGGGCAGCGGCGTCCCCATGCCCTAGACGGGGCCTTGCTGAGCATTCTGAGGTGAGAGGGCTTGGGAAGGGTCGACCATGCGGCCCCCGAGTCCTGCTTTACCAAAGACAAAGACACTCGATCCTATCTGGAGGTGCGGACCAACGGCCAGCAGACGGACTAGGGCTGCACGATTATGGCCAAAATGATAATCGCGATTATTTTGATCAAAATTTTGATCGCGATTATTCTCACGATTATTTGTTGATTTCAACCAAAACAAATTTTATTGTCACATAGGCTATTTATAACTGCGAGAGGGAGTGTGATGGACGCTACTCACAGAGAGACGGCTGATCATTATGAACGGGTCCAGCACGGGTCGAATGGCGGATACACACGTCGTGTGTATTAAACGTCTGTATCTTCACTGGGCTGCATTTTTATGAACTATGATGTTCTGGCCATGGGTCACATCTCTGGTCCAGGTCCAGCAGCTCCGTCTCACACGCTGTTACTCTACCAACTGAAGTTAGCTGCATTCAATAACTTCTTCTGTGTTCTTCGCCGTAGCGGCCGCGATAGCAGAGTTACCCAGGGCAACACCGGTACAAACACAGGTTTGCCCCTCATACTTAACAATATACAGCTGTGTTAATAAAAAATTAAAACTGTAGACAAATGTCAGAAGTGTGGACCGGCGGCCGCTGTGTGGCGGGGCGCGGAGAGTAAGAGGAGAGAGAGTAGGACGAGAGAGCGTAGAAAGATCCAACACAGACGGCTTACCGACAATGGGTCATGTACGCAAAATTAAACCATACCCATAATAAACAGCATTGCAGCGGATGCGAGGACATTAGCACGTGCGTCCTAGAGGAGCTAACAGCTAACAGACGCTATTAGCCAGATAGCACCGTCACTGCTGTTGTCTGAAAAACAACAAATGGGACAAAGTGTTGCGTTTACTGGTAAACTGGTAAACCTTGAGACCGACGTATTACCGACTGCTATGTTGAGTTTTCCTCACGCTACTCTGTCCTCTGGGACTGTCTCCATCTAGAAACTTAGCTGCACGGGGTGCAGTGAACACTCTGACTGGCTCATGAGCAGACGGCTTTACGGAGGGAGATGGCTTTGCAAAAAACCCGGGTGTTCTATGAAATGATGCTTTATAAAAAATAATCGCTCGATCACGCAAATTTGATCGTGGGAAGTCCAAATCGTGATTGCGATTAAAATTCGATTAATTGTGCAGCCCTAAGACGGACTGTAGCAGGGGGGGGGAGACCGTCCTGATCTGGCACACTGACGCACGTAAAGGGAGGTTTGCATTTTCACATTCTGAAAACACACTAAAACTACTACATTATAATTTTTTCTTACTTTAAAAAAATAGGGTTACGCCCATGTAAACCCATGGATGAAGGGTTAAGACATCCCTCAAATATCAAGCAACTTGGTATGGGAAAATTACATTTTGTCGAGGGTGTTATGGATTCTGTAAAATTTGCATTGGATTTCCTGTTACAGCTTCCACCAAGATCAGTGGCAACTATGTTAATTCTGTTAGAAATGTTTTAAATACATTTCACTGTTCTCTTTTTGAGTACCAATAGCATAGGCAACTTTTTCAACAATCTTTTTTTTATAATTCAGCTCTGCCCAGATACTTTATTGGGAAGTGATCTCATATAAAATTCAAATTGGATTGATGAAAAGTTGATGCCAACAGCAGGTTGAGAGTGCTGTGAAAATAGCCTGAAATAAACGTAATGAATGCTAAATTTAGATCAAATTACATTTTATATATTATTTTTTTAATTGATGAATTTCTCTGAAGAGATTGTTTACAGTGTATAATTGATCTGTCCGTGTCTTACAGGTTCACAGAGAGTTTTACAACGAAGTGAATGGTAAATGATTTGTAATAATATGTTTATGTGTTACAGAAGGACACGGTGTGCCATCTTAAACAATATTATTTTATGCTTTGAAAATATATACATTCAGTTGAGACATTAAGTTTAAACAGGAGGGAAATGTTGGAAAATGTAACTTTAAAACTAAATGTCTCTTACTTTTGTGTGTTACAATTCCAATCTTTGTCTGAAGCGCCCAGGATCACATACCTAATAATAATAATAATAATAACAATGTGTACTTTATTAATTTTACAAAAAAATTACATTACTCTGTTATTACACACAGGCCTGAACTACACGCACATGCTCAGTAGCTATACATGTACTAATGGAGAGATGTCAGAGTGGGGGGGCTGCCCATGGAAAAGCGCACGAGCAGTTGGGGGTTCAGTGCCTTGCTCAAGAGCACCTTGGCAGTGCCCAGGAGGGAATGATGTATTTATGTGATTCATATTGGGATTGAATGTGTAGCAAAGTACAATACTTCAAACACAACATACTTGAGTTAGAGTCAAATTACAGATTTTATTAGATCACAGTAACATGAGTAACTGTAATTTCCTACTTTCTACCTGTGTGGCGGAGGGATAAGGGTGGGGGTGGGGGTGGGGGTGGTGCGAGATCACGTGCGACATTGTTAACATTACTTAGAATTCCTCATGATGACGGCAACTACGCACTATAGCTGTGAGGTTTAGGGGCTAAGGAATGGACCATGTGAGAAAGAACCCTTTTAAGTACACGTGTAACACGTGTTCATGTGTTAATGAGCACTCAGGTCCACACTGATCTGTCTTCCACTAATAGATAACTTGTAAAAATAATTGGGAGGCTCCTGGCGGAGACCTTCTGAACACAACTCCGCCTCCTACCCATTGCCTCTATTAAACCCAAATTGACTCATTAAGCTTGTCTTAATAAAACCCACTTAATAAAAACTATCTGCAAAAACAAACTCTCTCTGCTGTATTTCTCTCTCCTCCAGGAACAATAAACATCTGCTTCTGGACAGAAAAAAAATAACTAAAAATAAGTCCAATTCATGTGGAGAGCCTCCATGCTAATCATTAGCTTCTCCATTAACCCCTTGACACCTCCTCTGCTGCATTAACAAGGGG